>NC_017850.1:3464130-3803249 GCF_000002495.2 Pyricularia oryzae 70-15
GATGAACTGCCCGAGATTCCTGGGCTTCAGTGGCCACCCAACGTTCCCGGCATCGCACTGCGGGTGCTCCCGCTGGCCATCAAGTATCTTGGCTCGCCAGGAAAGGAAAGGGACGCGGCAAAGGCTCTCCTGGTCAGGATAGCGATGCGTAGAGACATGCAGGAGGTCGGGATACTCCACGCCCTGGTACAATGGGCACTCTTTGCGCTACGGCCCAGCACCAAGGACTCAGACGGGACTACCGGCTCGCCGTACTACTACATTGGCGTGCTGTCTTTTCTTGCCGGCTTGCTGGCTTCCTCTGCGGATACGTCCGACATGGATAGGTACCTCAAGACGGTCTTTTACGCGACGTACAACATCTCTTCCAACTCGGATGATATCTCCAAGCTGATTGCCTCTTCGGCCCTCGCTCGCAAGATAATTGTCAAGATTGTGCGGTCGATTGCGATTCTTGTCCTGCGCAGGACGTCCACCTCGACTGCAGCGTCTCTTATGGACGACAAGGCCGACACGGTCCTGGTGGAGACGGCCGTTGGACACTCGCTGGACCTGCTTTCAGACAATGACACTCCCGTCAGGTTTGCGGCTAGCAAGGCCCTGAGCGTCATCACGCTACGACTGGAGCCAGATCTTGCATCACAGGTTGTCGAGGCGGTGTTGGAGTCCCTGGACCGAAATGTACTGTGGGTAAAAAGTCCGGGCTCTAGGGATGGTGACGATACAACCCCAGCGCGGCGCACACGCGACATGTCCCTGGTTGATCCCCTTGAATGGCACGGTCTGATGCTCTCCCTGTCGCACTTACTGTATCGCCGTTCGCCTCCAGCCGAGGGCCTGGCCAAGATCATTCAGGCGCTACTTACAGGCCTCTCGTTTGAGCGCAGGGGAACATCTGGTGCATCGATGGGCACAAATGTCAGAGACGCAGCTTGTTTTGGCATTTGGGCACTTGCTCGGAGATATACAACAGCAGAGCTACTTGCCGTCCCCGTCGATTCGTTCTATCCTAGCTCATCGCACCGCAAATCACCACCCGTCATCCAGGTCCTCGCCACGGAGCTCACAGTCACCGCATCTCTCGACCCGTCCGGCAACATCCGCCGAGGCTCCTCAGCGGCTCTCCAGGAACTTGTTGGCCGCCATCCCGACACTGTCGAGCAGGGTATCTGGCTCGTCCAGACGGTCGACTACCACGCCGTGGCCTTGCGATCGCGCGCCACCTCCAAGGTCTCGCTGGGTGCGACGAGGCTCTCGGGCCATTACGGCGATGCAGTATTAGAAGCTCTCCTCGGCTGGAGGGGGATCGGCGATGGTGATCCCGCGGCACGGCGCGTGGCTGGTTCTACGTTTGGGGCGGTCGCGAGGGAGCAGGCCGTGGCCAGCACGGCGGGTGGAAACCCCCTGGACAGGGTTCAGCAGTCCATCGACCAGCTCTTGGACCGGATCGATGCCCTCCAGACCCGAGAAGTCGAGGAGCGCCACGGCTTACTGCTCAGCCTTGCAGCTGTGCTTGACACCATCCCTGAGCTGCTTGGGGATCGACTCGGAGATGTCGCAACTCTGGCTGGTCGCACCTTGCAAAGGCTCACGGCGGTGTTGGATGTCTGTGTCAAGACCAATTTTCGTCGCCCGGAGCTCGTTGCCGAGGCAGCCAGTTTGTTGATCATATCGTCGTTCCCACTACTTCAGGTAG
Organism: Pyricularia oryzae 70-15; assembly: GCF_000002495.2. Taxonomy (NCBI): domain Eukaryota; kingdom Fungi; phylum Ascomycota; class Sordariomycetes; order Magnaporthales; family Pyriculariaceae; genus Pyricularia; species Pyricularia oryzae. The sequence goes on from NC_017850.1 coordinate 3,465,827, forward strand.
TTACTGCAGACCCGGTAGTGGCTCACGGAGAAACAGCGCTAAAGCTGCTGCCTGGCGCCGACGTCGCCACCCCCGCATTTTCCGCGGACGAGTTGATATCAATCAGAGATGCTATCAACAAGACGGGATCTAAAAACACACAAGGCACAAGTTTGCACGAATACTTGCTGGTTGTTCAGGCAGCTGTGAGCGAATGGCTGGGGCGTGCGGAGCAAGAAGTCATCGACGCTACATCCGTCGCATCGCTGATATTATTGATATTCCTTGGTGATTGTGAGCAGGGAGAGTTGAAAAGCGCCCAGAGCCTGCTTGCCAAATGGGCACAGCTGGCACGCCAAAAGCCAACCTCTTCTCGGGCGGGCATTGGGGCAGGATACTTTTTCGCCTTGACCATGGCTCACCGTGTCATCCCTCGCCCGAGTGCTCAACCCATAGAGGCATGGCATGCTGATGCCACATCCAGCCTCATCACCGGGCCTTTGGTGGATCGCTGGAGGGCGGACGCAAGCACCGAGGTGCGCGTCGCCATACTCCAGAGCCTGACGGGAGCAGGAAGCAGTTTATTGCGCGAGAACATGTCGGTGCTACTGGTGTTGGTCACAGAGGGTCTAGATGACTACACCGTCACCGCACGAGGAGACGTCGGCTCCCATGTACGGTTGCAGGCCATCAAGGTAACCAAGGGGCTCTGGAAAGCTATTGAGGGGTCAAGCCCGGGAGATGAGAAGCTCGAGGTTGCGTTCTTGACGCTGTTTCCCAAGATTCTACGGCTTTCGGCGGAGAAGCTCGACAAAGTCCGAGCAGAGGCGCAAACTGCTTTGGCCTTGGCCCTGAACCAGGAGTAAGCAAAGCCCACTTGTACTGGCACAGTTAAAATGGCAATTCAAGCTAACACCACACAAAAACTACAGCTGGGCCCTCAAGCTCCGAAGATCAACCTACTCCTCCCGCCCATACCACAGCTTCCTCCTCAGCCTCCCCACAACCACCTCTGAGCGCCTGCACCCGTCCGTCTCGGCCACGCCGGTGCTCCGCGATGCGGACGCATCCCGCTGGATGGAGGAGCTGATGACGGGGTACGTGACGTCGGCCGACGCGGGCCACGAGGACCTCGTCATCGCCAGTCGCGGCGCGCTCGCGGCCTACTGCGCGCGGTCCCAGGACGACCTCGACCGGGCGTGCGGCGCCCTGGCCCGCAACCTGGCGAGGCTCTCCAGGCAGCAGCCGCAGCCGGACCGCGTCGTGGTGCCGACGCTCAACGTCGCGGCGTTCCTGTTCCACGTCGGCGTGTTTTCGCGCTGCAGCGTCGTCGACTACAAGGCGCTCTGCCTCGCCGTCCAGCGCTGCGGGTACAAGACGGGCAACGTGCGCAAGCTCGAGGCCTGCGTCAAGGTCTACGGCGCCGTGGCGGGGATGGGGCTGCAGGGTGGGCAGGAGCGGCAGGAGCAGCAAGGCCAGCAGCGTGCGCAAGGCGTGCGCGAGGCGAGAAAGAGGCTCGGGGCCTTGCTGCTGCACCCCTGGCCGAGGGTTAGGAGCTTCGTGGTGGACGAGCTGTGGGTTCTGCTCTCGGACGAGCGGTACGACGCTTCGGCTGCGCGGGAGGGGGGCGGCGGTAGCGGCGGCATGGCGTCGAAGCTCAAGGGTGTCGACTGGGGCAGTGCGGGAAAAGATGCGGTCAAGGGGCTTGTGGAGCAGCTGGGGCTCACCTAGTTTTCCTGCGTTTCTTCATGCGAAGAAAAATGGGAATGGGATCGGGACATGGAGAAGAAGACGAAAAAAATACCGCAAATTCCAAAAGTCTATGGTGCTTGGCCTCATCTTCTGCTCATCTCTACTCCGTATCGGGAGCCCATGTCGAGATCGAGGATGCCCATCCCTTTCACATGGTCTTCTTTGAACGTTGGCCGAAATTCCCCCTCGGTTTCTTGTCGATATCTCCATGGTATTCTTGGAGATGTCCATTGCCAGACCAGATTTCCGAATAAGACAAAATGAGGTAATTCGTGACCGTTTTGACCCGCATTGCAGTTCGTCCAGAACTAGCTTTTCTTTTCTTTTTTTTTTTTTTTTTCTTTTGGATCGGATCAGACTCAGACTGCCCTTGTTTTTTCCTGCTTTTGTTTCTTTTCTGTCCTTCTCTCTCTCAAAATACGGTACTCGCTTCAACTTGCCCTTGTTGGTCCACCTAGGAGAGAGCTTGGCCCCTGGGACCCAAAACGCTGCCAGGGTTGATTGGACGGAATATGTGCTCGATGCATATTCGAAAATGTGAAAAGCTGAGTGGCCTATCGCGCTTGTTGGATGGGATTTAACCCCCTATGCTTCTTCTCCGTTTTTTTTTTTATTATTATTATTCTCCTCTTCACCTCCACAAATTTATCTAATATTTTCGGGTTTGTCTGCACATTGGTCTCGTGATGTTCGTATGCAGCACGAAAGACTGACTGACTGTTCATCTCCACTCCTAAATTCCCCTCCCTGGCGCTTCGGTTTGGAGATCTTGTAACAATTCACAGTCAAACGTGAGTAAGGTACCTACCTAGACACAAATCATAGGATGCGTGAAAGTTTGAGGGTCAATCCAGAAAGTACAGCAGGCTTTGTATAACAAAATTTAGTTATTATTTATCTCGCTCAATTATGTTATTGAGATGGTCCTTGTTCTGATTTCTCATTTTGAACATTTTCAGACCGTATTGATTTAATATCCTCTTTCTCCTTGGTCGTTTCGTATCGCGATAATTTATCGTCATCGTCATCGTCATTTTTGTCATTTTCAGACGGCAAAGATTTTCCCTTGGTCTCCTTGCTGCTCGCTTCGGGCCTCGATCGGCTGTCTTGCCTCTCGCCGTCTTCCCTGTCCTTGTTTCCTTTCTCGTTGTTGCCCGTTTCAGGCCTCGAAAGGTTCTCATCTTCACTGACGGCCAGCAGAGAAGACCCGGTGATGAATTCCATCCCGGAGCCCTTGGTACCAGGCTGAATTGTCTGGAAATCAGCAGCACCCATAGTCTGAGTGCCTGTCGACTTCATCTGGGGAGCACGATGACGACGACGGCCACCCCAACCCCCGCGGGCATCACCGCCACCGTCTGCACCAGCACTAGCCTCAAGGTCCGAATCCCCATGATGCGCCGTCCTGGTGGTGGTGGTCGCAATGGCGGACCTCATGCTCGACTTGACCGTCGCAAAGGACGACTTCATGATGCTGCTCCCAAAGTCCCAACCCGGTGAGAACCTTCGCCTCCTCTCGATATCCCTGAGCTCCGCCTCGGCCACGCGGCGCTGCGGGTCCGTCGACGGCCTGCGCACCCACCCGCCTCGCCTCCAAAAGCCCTTGCGGAAGAGCGGGCTCAGGACCGGGGCCGTGACGGCCACGAGCGCAATAACCGTCTCCCTGTAGCCCCAAATGTTAATGGTAAGGACGCTGGGCGCCGCAGTCAGGGTCAGGGCGCAGCGGATAATGGCGGCCGAAATAACGAAAAGGCCGCCGCAAAGCAGGCAGGTAACGCCGATACGCTTCCATATCGACACGCGCAGGTGCCAAAGCATGGGAGCCGGGATGGTTAGGATGCAGACGTCGGTAACGATATTAAGCACGGCCAGGGCGTAAAAGTTTTGCGCGCGAAAGATGCAGCGTTCGCCGGGTAATGGCCACACCGTCCAATTGTTGTGAAAAGGTAGGCAGGTTAGGCTCACGCTCGCTACAAGGGCGGCCCAGGTAACGCCGCAAAAAATAAAGAGGAGCTTGATGGTGCTCTCTTTTATTAGGCCTACGCCCAGGCGCTGGTAGAAGAACAGGATGCTGAACTTCATGACCCAGACAAAGGCCGGGTAAGTGTACCAGGTTACAAATTCCATTTTGCTGCCCCATTCGAGGACCCTTACATCTTCGTCGCTGAGCGAGTCGACCTGGTCGGGCTTAACGCTAATGTTACCACCAGCATAGTAGGCGAGGTAGCCTAGGGTGGAGTCGACCGTGTATAAGATGATGGCCTACGTCTGTCAGCCATGGGATGGATCTTGCTTGGATATATGAAGAAGAGAAGAGAAGAAAGGAAAAGAAAAATAATAAAAAAGAAAACGCCTACGAGAAAAGAGAGATAGTCATCCCCTTGATATCCTCCAAAGCCCACAGTTCGAAGGCGCACACCATGACGGAGCGCAATGATTATCATACCAATTGTGTACCAAGACTATTGGCGAGGTCAGTATTCATTACCACGTTCCCTTCAAGCTCCGGAGATTTCTCAGTCGTCCCTAAAAAAAAAGCAAAAAAAGTCCCTTACCCATACTTCCACGACATATCCTTTGTTTACCTCGACATTTACGGCCGAGCTTGGTGATGGTGGCCACATTCTTCAAGTCTTTTGGCGAAGACGATGTTCCGTTGAGGCGAAAGGCTGCCATGCATAGCAACATGGTATTTCCTGATGGAGCAAGGCAAATGTCCCATCCGCGTGGGGGCTGATGCAGTTTTCTCTACCTCTCTTTGGGCCGGGCTGGGACTTTTGGGGACATGGACATCTTTGGGGGGAATCTTCCGGTATGTGAGGAGGAATGGATGCATTACCATCCAATACGCAAAGGCAAATTGGATAGTCCAAAGTAAGAATCATGAGACTGCCAGGATTGCGATCAACTTTGTCGTCTGTGACAAAGTGCTATGGCCCTTGCCACGTGGGTGGCTCTTGCGTGGAATTACCTGACTCGACTCAACTACCGTACCTAGACTTGTCCAAGTAACGTACGTGATATTAGAGAGTGGAAGGGAAGGGCTAAAGCTTAAATTGGAAAATAGTCTCGATCCGTCAAGCTAGGTAGGTAATGGAAATTCTTTGACCACCACCTCTTTGTGTGAACAAAGCCCATCCCCACGCCTGCTGAATATTAGGCGTGGGCAATCCTGGAACCAGTTGACATCCACAACCTCAGCCTTACAACACGAACTCCTTTGCACGTGTGGCTTTTACTACCAAATTTTTACTATATATTCTGAACCCATTTCTGTGCTAAAACATTCTAGTCCAGTTGTGGTATCTGATGCGTGAATCTTGAGACACCATGATCTGTAGATACACTGTACAATCGTGTGCCTGATATTACTCGCTGAAGCTTTTAACAAGGTAGGCAGGTATGAAGAAGAAGAAGAAATATTCCTCGCATGTTTCTTGAATGAAGTTATACATAAAAGCAAAAGATATACGGAGTATTCTCCTATTGGATCAGTCTCTTACTCGGACAATGGCAGGATCCGGTACTGTGTGATCCTTCATCCGGTGATGATGTTCTTTTACCGAGTACATCGTTTGACTCGGCTGTTATCTGATGGAATTCTGTTTGCCTTTTTTCTTCCTTTCTTTTTTCTTTTCTTTCCTCTCGGTTCTAGGAGGAGCTTCCCCAGACATTCCTTCCCGCCCCTGTGCGTTGACGTGTCCCTGCGTCCTTGTTTCTGTCTTGGCAGTGTGCTATGACTTGCGTCCGAACCCAGGAATAGTGAGACAAAACAGCATCGGCAGCCACCTGGAATCTTCCTCCGTACCTTTGACTTTGACAGCCGTGCTTTTTTTTTTTTCTCCTCTCGCCTCGTTGGCTTTGCATCACATATATTAAAAGGAATTGGGGTAAGGGACGGAGTCATTATGCACCTCACGACATAATTGGGTGGGCCAGCAGCACACCCTCGTCGTTCTTCCTCTCTGACATTGTTGAACCCCATCCCAATTTCCCGCCAAGCTCTCGATTAGGGTGGGTAGACAACAAAGCAATAAACTAACCGTCATCTCCCTAGGCGAAATGGAAACTGAAGAACCGACCTCAAAACGTAGCTCGAACCCTCTTGGATGGGAATAACGACCAACGAACCCCACCCTGGCTGTCCCCTTGATCGTCTTGGCTGCCCGGGAGGAGCTTCGGTATTTTTGACAATCTGATAGGCTTTGCCACGTGTGAGCGGGGCCCCCCTGGCCCAGCTCGGGGAAAGGGAAGGTAGGATGATGATTGAGGGCGAGACGCGATTTGATTCAAAACGAGTTCGGGCAATATTTTACATTTTGCCATCTTTTTTGTTTTCGAAATTTCGTTTAAAAAATAAGGAAAACTTCTTTTCCCCTGATTAGAGAATGTCGTGTGTGTGGGATTAAAGACCGGGAATAAAAATACGTCGAGGTCGAATGCGAATGAATCATCCTAGCCAAATTACCATCCACTGACCACTTTACGTACCTGCCTACAGAGTACAGAGTCCCCTACCAGGTAAAAACGGTCACTGGTTGGTGATGATGGAAATCAGCATTACCATGATCAAATTTCGACATCACCAAAACATCCTTCGCACTGGTAGCCCAATGCGGAAATCCTGAACCGTGGTTGCAGGTTGCAGTTTTCCTGTTGGTTATATGGTAGTATTCGAGAAAAAAAAATGTGACTGACTGACGGATCTCAAGTCCCGTCCCTCCATCAACTCCCGATCACCCCAACTGGCAGGCTGGACACGGCTCGCATTGACCTTGTCTGGCGATTAATTTTTGGCGTCGACGCATTTCAACTAGGAGCAAGGCTAACAAAAAGAAGAAAAAGGGGATATTGTACTTCCGCAAACTCGGAAGATGACTTGGACTCCGAACTCCGCTTCGCTTCCACTATCTATTGCTGGTTTCTGACTCGAGAGGGAGTCGCCGATCAGCTCACGAAAGTGAGGCGGTCTGCCCACGTCCCTTGTTGAACCTCGGCGACCATTTTTTCATTTTTTTTTTTTTATCGTGTTGCGTCCTCTGAAAATGTCTGTGCACGTTTGCATTGCGCAGACGCAGCTAAATGGAGTATGTTCGCAATATTCCATGTTACCTTGGTCCACACTGTCTCCATCCTTTTATTTTCTCCTCGTTTGTTCAAACTGACCCCAAGATAAAACGTACCCATCAAAGTGGGCAAAATTACGCAGTTGTATCTCCTTGGTTTTTTATCATTGCAGTTCTACAGTACGCTTGATTCCAGGTCTAATCAATGCCGATCACCCTCCTATGGACTCGGGAATATCGTGCCTTGAAAATCAATGGCCCAAATGCATGTATTTCCGGTCGCCGCTAGGGATTCATACGGCTGCCAATAGGACGCGTGCAAGTGTAAAACCGGACAACTGCCTGGTTGGGATGCAATCGGGATTCGGAATTGGTGGTTTGCTCTAAGTTGTGTTATACTCCTGGTTGCATGTCTAGTCTAGTCTAGTCCCCAATGATCGCCGTTTGGCTAATGGTTATAGTAGATGCACACCTGTCAACCATCGTAGCACGAAAAGTATATCCCCGATTTGCAATTCTCCGTTACGGGACGGATAGCTGCCGGATTGCCTGCATGAGGGGGGCCAAGGCAGTCAACGGGGGTCCTTGAGCATTACAATTTACAGTACCCAGACGGTTTGTTTTGTGGATATGCCCAACCTGAACAACGACGCTGTGCCGTCGATAAGGCTGGCCTGTATAAAAGGGCTGGTGATTGTTTGGTGATGCTTTTGTACCTACCTATTATCATATCAATTCCACCCTAATATCGGCGTATACTTTTCCATTGATAAAAGAAAGAAAAAAAGGAAAAGAAGAAAAAGACTAGACTAGTACAGTATTTAGGCCACCACCTTACCACAAAAGTAGTCGTGTCCAATGAAGTGAATTTGTTTGCTTTTAGCCACGATACGGGCGTATTTCACACAAACGCATGCTGCAGCTAGCCGCTTGGCCAGAGACTTTTCCTTGGTGAGGTTAGAGTTGAAGCCAGCCCCTCGCTCCCGTTCGAGATGCCATGCATGGCGGGGGAGCTTGCCCTAGTTCAAGGTGTTTTCGAGTTGGCCGGTCGAGGCCGCTCGCCGCTCGCCGCCCCTCGAGGTGAAAAACTCAAATCCGTGGGATATGGAATGAAAACTTGAAGATCAATTATGCGATTCTAACTAATTACCGATAGCCACTTTCTTGTCCCCTATGCTTGTTTCGTGTCAGTTAATTCTTTGTTCATAGAACAATAAATACAAACAGCAGTACAAAGTACTTTCGTACATTACCGTACCCACTACGAGTGCTACTGCATAGCTTAGGTAGGTAGGTAGCTATGCACAGATTTATATACTTACTACTGTAAAGACCTGAAGGAGAAAAAAAGAACAATATGCGGTATTGGAGTAGAGTGAGATACTGTCGTAATAAAACAACTCACGGAATGTGGGTGGGGGTTGACTGAAGATCTCTCCCCTTTCTCCTAACCAAGTGCCTTACCCCGCTAGATTGGTGGGTGGTACGGAAACTGCCGTAGGCCACTTGGTACGACTCCTCAATTCCATCTGGCAGACCGCCCTCAGGATCCATGCCAACCTGACATTTCTACGTACTATGTACTTGCAGACGCATCTCTGCGTGCGACTGATCTGACGTGAAGACCAAAACAGCTCACCGCAAGGATGCCGGCAGGCGATTGGCCCAACAGAGTGGAATAAAAAAAGCCTGAGCATCACGAAACTGAACAAGCATGCAGCAACCAACCCCACTCCTGACGATACAGTACCTCCTCACCCCAGTCGCCGACCTGGTTCGCCTGATTTTAACACTGTTATTTTACCACCACGATTGAAAGGGCGGCCGGTCGACCCGAAGTTGGCAACAAAGTGGATCACTAAATGTTCTCGAAACTCAAAGTCATCAACAAAGTCGCAGTACTTGCGACGGGGGTGCCTCCGCAAACAAAAAAACACAAACTCATTTAGCCCATAAAAGTTTCCACGTCTGGATTCGACTGATAACCTGCCCGTGCCGCCGCTATTTCAATCTCTAATTTTCTTCGTCCCCCCCCTCCATCACGCTTAGCTTAGCGTCGTGGTGAGTAACTAGAACTAGAAGGGAGGGAGTTAGTTACACCACGTCACCTCATCGTTACACACGAACGACCCTGCCTCGACCGTCAGCCATCAAACGTCGTCTTAAAATCGTTTCCCTGTCCATATCATACTGTTTCGCCCGACATACTATACCAAGGCTCCTCGGTGGATGGAAGGGGTCGCACAAGAAGAAGAAGAAAAAAAGTCATCTTGTTTCTTTATTTTTTGTTTACTGATCAAGGCAATTAATTAGCCAAGAAGAAGTAAAAAGCGAGGAGCCTGGATGAGAAAGAAGCAATTCGGAGCCAGATCGGAAAACAATCGACAACAGGACAAAAAAGAAAGGAACTGATGCTACCTTTCTGTTTCGCCGATCAACACCCACCAACCACGCACTCTACACAAGGAAACGCTTTACTTTTCTTGACAAGCAACAAGACTTCGGATCGCGCGAGCATCTACTTACTTGCACAGCCTGCCGATCAAACCTTATAGCTTGACCCAACTCGTCTAGCCTCGACTGCCACTTGCGCCTAATCGTGGCGGCTCCGCAAGCCACATCTTCTCGCCTTCGTCCGCCCTGATAGCCTCCCTATATGCATCCAAGCCATAAAGGGTACCAATTGGATTTTTGACACTTCTTCCCTGGACAATCCAGCCACTGCCTCAAATTCAATTCACGGGTCGTTAAAGTTATCGCAGCGGCCATCATCAATCACCGCACACTCTGGTCTGTGTTTAGAAAGCCCTCCAGCTTCAAATCGATTTGCCTGCGTCCCAACACCACCGATTTGCATCACCTAGATTGCACCGACATTCAATAATTTGGACCCAGCAACTTTGAAATTTTCATCGCCTAGGGGGCCACGCCCATGGTCACCATGGACGCCCTCAAAAACCTATCTGCAAACATACCAGACTGGCTGAAACGCCTAGAAGAACTCAGCGGTCAGATCGAGCAGCGACAACTCGAGCTGGCCAAGTTTGCCGAAGCTCATCAACAGGCCGCCAAAACGAGATCTCTCAAAAACAAGGGCTCTACCGAGTCCCTCAGGCCTACCGACGAATCTACAACAACGCCGACAAGCGACAATGACGCGCCCGCAAAACAGCCACAGGTGTCACCAGCAGACCCTGCATCGACAACCTTTACGAGTCCCGTCATGACATCTGAACCCCGCGAGACACCTTCACTACAACCCACATTGTCAAGAAAACTGAATTCAGATCACATTGTAACAATGGCGGAGAAGAGGGCAAGGAGAAACGTGCGGAAACGTATCAGGACTGACTCAGTTCTATCGACCGACGATACTGGCGAGGGTGCTGCACCCAAGTACCGCTGTCGAGGGGTGGTGCTAGTCTACTACGACAGTTATGTGCAGAGCTTTTTCGAGGAGCTAGTCAAGTTCGTTTCGGCATCTCGCAACCTAATGCGCAAGGCTAAGATGGCTGCCAAGGTGGCCCAGATAAAACGCATGGCTGAGATGGAGGTGCCGGACGACGACGAAGACGACGAGGGGATCAATGGCGAGCTCAAGGCGGATCCCAATGTCTCATCCTTCCCGGGCCCCAAGTTGCCCGGTCCCATAACGCCAAGCGGGCCAGCCTTGGAGGCGTCACCGATCAGCGCAGGTGACGGCGAGCTGGGAACGCCACCTCTAAACTACGTGAGCACGAGAGCGATGAGATACGGCCGTGCAAGCCCGGGCGGCCCGAACCTGCTCCGGCCGACTTTTGCACGCGCAGCAGCCCGGGGCGCCTACGCTGGCAGTGGGCTAGCGATGCTGACGACGCCGCAGGTCCCCGACGCGTTCGACGCCCTCGACAAGGGCCTCGATTTCGTGCAGGCCACGTGCGAGCAGGCGGCCCATCAGTTCCTGCGGGACGGCGACTGCGACGAGGAGATTGTCAAGCTCAAGGCGCGTCTCGCCGAGACGGCAGAGCTTGCGAGCAAGGAGATGGAGCGGAGGCTGAAGGAAGACCCCGACGTCGGCAACACGCCCGAGCCGGTCAAGAGCAGATCGTACAGGTTACAGAGCATGCGTCGGGAGTCGGCGACCTCGACACACAAGGATATCAAGGACCGTGTTCCCTCGCCATCGCCCCTGGTACCTGGTTCCCCTCTGGATCCATCACCCCCAATTTTGGCAGCGTCTACCGAAGCAATGCCTCCACCGCCCATCGCTGCCCCGGTAAAGAATCCTGGGAGCGATGTTGTCATCTTGCGTGCTGATGTGAGACTGGAGGCGGATGGGCCTACCGAAGCGATCAAGTACAGTCCCCGGGATACAGTGGATTATCGGGTGCTGAACACAGTACATTGAGCTGACGCCCGATGCTGATCTACTCCCCATCGGCTTTTCATTTTGATCATGGCTAGTTCCATATTCTAGCTGTGCATCTCGTACCATTTTTGGTTTTTACGATCTTTAATTATAGCGGCACCTGCATAGCGTTTTTTTATCACCTCCATGGGAATTTTGCATATATTCGAATAGTACACCATGGACATACATAATCATCTCATGAAGTCATTACCATTATTTGATACGACTGGCGTTACTCACAATTTGTCTATTTTCTTGCAACGGAAAATGTTTGGTCAAGGGATACAGGGGATCGGAATACCATCAAAAGAACAGCCAGCCTTTTTCAACAGAAGCAACTTTCCAATTTTTTGCATCATTCTTGACATAAAATCCAAGTTCACATAGCGTGGTGGTTGTACTTGAGGGGCCTCGCGGGGTCGGTTCACGTCCATCCCTGACAGTGTGGTTCGCTTAGTCCGAAATCGAAACAGGATACTTGGGATGAATCACAGACAACGCAGGCTGTGGTGACTGCATCTCGATGGTTAATCTAACCTACCGGTAAATATTCACAAAACCCCATAAGTGACTACTTCTCTTCAGACACACCTCGTTAGTTTTACTCATCACTTACACTCAAATGTACAAGAACAAGAGATCGGATGTCCGTGTCCAGTGGCTCCGTTAGAATGCATTGATAAGGGGGTGACATCTTTTCAGCCCATATGTTGAAGGGTAGACTTGGCTCGATGATTCGCAGCTTGTCACTATCGTCTCTTCATATCTTGAGGTTTTTGTGGACAAAATTTCCGAAGGATGCGACGAGGTTACCGTATGTGGAGCAATGAATGACATTTTCACTGCCGGATTTGACAGCTCCGTCCTTTGTTGCATACATCTTTGAGCCAAACGTGCTTCAGACTTTTACACGTAGGGTGAAGCAACAAAGCCACAATAATCTATCTGGCCCGGGGGCCGTCAGGCGTATTCTGTCGAGTCACTGACAGCCTCGCTGTTCCCATGAGTGCCTGACCCCCCATCTCATTGTCGTCTCCTGAACTGATCAGCATGATCAGTATGATCGGGGCAGGTGACTAGGTGATCAGCAGTAGCCACTTGGCTAACGGGTTGTTAAGACGTGGCTGTATTGACGGGAGTCAGATGCGCTGGCCTGAACCAAGACTTATTCAATTCGATAGTTGCAGATGGGTAAAGGACTGTGGTGAGTATGCTACCCTGGATGAAGTGCAAATACACAGTAAATTGTTGGGACATGTTATCTGTCCGCCCTCGTTCCTCTTCCTTTTTTTTAAACCGCTACCCGGCCCTTGTTCCTTTTCCCCTATCAAGTAGTCAAGCATACAGCGCCAACAACAGCACACGCCCTGCAGGTACACATCCTGTGAGGGAATAGAAGCCAAAGCCTCTACGCAAACTGCTATTCCTGGTTCTTGTGATCACCCAGCAACACAGCAAAGATGCCAATTTATCCCGGTCCGCAAGGCAACAAGATCATGTACCCAGCATACTATTACACACCGGTCGTGACGCCGGTTGTCGTCGCCCCGGTGGCGACAGCCCCAGTGGTAACAGTCCCAGTGGTGACGACCCCCGTAGTGGCGACCCCAGTAGTGGCGACCCCAGTAGTGACATACCCGATACAGCAGCCCCAGGTTGTCTTCCAGCCCGTCCAGCCCGTCATTCCCGCGGTCTACCCGGTTTACCCGGCTGCAGTGGTTCCCGTTGCTACACCGGGCTGCCAGTTCTTTATGTATAACCGGAAGCGGGGCTGAAGTAGTCGACTTTTAGATACAGAAGACCAGAGAGGACAGGAAAGGGGGAAATGGGGAGACCGCGGTCACAAAGATGGTCTGGTACATCCTCTGTCAGATAGCTTGCCGGGTGTGCACAGACTCTGCAATATAAGTGTCAACAACTAAGAGATCTCTTGCAACGCGGACGGGGAGATATTATGTGAGGTGCAAGGCCGAAATGGATATGGATCAAGGAATCAAATTCTGTCATGTGTGGTTCAATGATGAATGACCAAAGACTCTCGTTTGCTTTATTGATGAGCGTAACGGCACGGATAGAGGTATATAGCAGCAACATGGTGAATCATTCGAGCTATGTTGACCGGGAAGTTGTATACCATTTTATGCCTTATTGGTGCTTATATGTCAGGTCAGGTAGGGAAAGTCATTGGCAAACAGGACCAAATACAAATATTACGGTATATTCGAGTTGAATCTTAAATTATGGCGGTTTTAGTCTTTTATATAATTACCTGTCATATTTCTATGCACCCAAGACTTCCCCCAATTCAATGTCTTGCCAATATGTCCAGGAGCCGAACCCCAACCAGATCCGCCCCGCAGTGACGTTTTGCTTGGCCGTTGATCGAACCTGGGGAGAGATTCAGCAAAGCTTCCTACCCCGCCCAACCCGCGTCGCGTCAAGGTAGAGTAGGAGCTGCCTGCGTCAAGACGCACATGAACTTGAGAAAAGCAACACCATTTTCCAAGACGAGGTGTCGGCTGCGTCACCCTCCATTCTCTCGCAACAAAAAATGGCCACTACACAGGAAGCAGAGGCCCTTGTGCCCAAATTCAAATATGAACGCACGTTGAATCAAGGTAACTGGAATTTCTACTTGCAACGCTTTTCATGTTTGCTTCAATCTCGGCTCCCTAACAGTGCAAAAAAAATGTCCCACAGACCAAGCAGGGAGACGCACATCCCTATACGGCACGATCGACTCGCAACCCGCTCTCGTCGTGCTCGAGCGCGCCTCGTTCCCCACCTCGGCCGACTACCTCTCCTCCGTGACGGGGACGCTGCGCACGCTCAAGAACCTGGGCGCCAACGACATCTACTTTTGGTTCATGGCCGCGACGGGCGGCACGGCCGACGCCGAGGACCTCAAGATCAACCTCATCTACCCGTGCACGGAACAGCACGTCAAAAAGTACAGCCGGCAGGGTGTGCGGTTCGTGGTCGAGACGCCCGAGATCTACAAGACCAAGATCCGCCCCTACATGCAGTCCAAGCGCGAGGCGGGCAGGCTGAGCTGGGTGTACAACATCATCGAGGGCCGCAAGGAGGTCGAGGACGTCATCTACCGCACGCCGCTGGGCGAGGCCGGGGACGAGGGCTTCCTGCTGCTCCCAGACCTGAACTGGGACCGGTCGACGCGCGAGGCGCTGCACCTGCTGGGCCTGGTGGAACGGCGCGACATCTGGAGCCTGCGCGACCTGACCAAGAGGCACGTCTCCTGGCTGCGGCACATGCGGCAGAGGTTTCTCGACGCCACCGCCGAGGTGTACCCCGAGATTGAGCGGGATCAGCTCAAGCTGTACGTGCACTACCAGCCGACGTACTACCACTTCCACATACACATCGTGCACGTCCAGCTCGAGGCGGGGGCCACGCAGGCCACCGGCAAGGCGGTGGGGCTGGAGAGCATCATCGAGCAGCTTGAGAGTATGAGCGGAGGCGATGACGCGGGTATGGATTTAGTGTCGATGGGCTACACACTGGGGGAAGCGAGCGAGTTGTGGACCGAAATTTTTGAACCGCTGAAAAGAGAGACTACTTCGAAACCGAGTACTTCTGCTCAATAGCCGCAACCAGCTCCTGGACACCCGGTCCCTTAGGGCAATCAACCCACTCTCCTCCGTCCCTGATGCAGTAGATCTCCTGGTCCAGCCTGACTGTGCAGCTCATCTTCACGCCGGCCTATAGAGGATGCAGTGTCAGTAAAGATGCAGTTCTCGGCAACTAAGTTACGGAGGCCAACAACGGAGAATCACGCACCTTTGCTGTCCTTTGGACGCTATGGCGTAGCATATCAACGCCGTATGCGCCGTCATCCTTGGCTGCACAATCATTGAGAGCCTTAAAGTCAACGGCGTGCTCAAGTGCGCACGTCTCGATGAGCTCCCGCTTAGGTATCTCTGGGAATTTCATCGAAATGCACATGGTGAATCCAAGGTAGGTCTTGGGGTCCGGGTACAGGTCAGCGGCGCATAGCTCGATAATGTTTCCCATGCCTGTTAACCAATTGTTAGCACTTTGCCAATGCCAAATCCAAGGGTATCGTCTTGAAAATCATACATTCAGCTGGACCATGCTTGCACGCAACTCCGCTATCGGCATCGGGACTAAGATAGACAAGAACGAGTCAGTAACGCATAATCAAGGCCGGACGAGTTCCCGAAAGATGATCAAAAAAATGCTCACGTTCCGATGAATGACAAGGTAAAGTTGACCTTGTCATGCACGCGCTCCATCACAGGCAGCACCATATCCCTGAGGCAGTCCCTGGCATCCGGGCACTTGCTCATGATGTGCGCCTCGAGCGGCACCAGAGGTGCCTGCTGCTTCCCGACAGCAGCCCCGGGCTGCGGGCGCGGATGCGTCTGCCACGGGGTGGCCACGCTGGGCGTCGTGTGCAGCGCCGCGAGCGGACGGATGTGGACGAAGAAGAAGAAAGAAACGATGCCCATGGCCGCCAAGGCGACAAAAGTGCGGCTCCTCCGCGAGGACGCAAGCGGAAGGGCTCGAGGGGTTGGGTATCGCTTGATGTCGTCCATTTCGGCGGCGGGGTGTCTAGAATCGAGACAGTCGCGTGTCTGGTATCGTTTTGGCGTGTCTTAGGATTTGAGGGATATCGGGGGTTGGTGTCTAAGCTATCACGGAGTGCCGATTGCTACCGAAGATATAGTGGGAACCAAGCGATGAGATAAATTCAAATAAGGTTGAATCTGTTCTGTAATCGCACAAAGCAGCGTATATGCTATCTGCAATAGGTTATTCCGAGCTAGTTTCGGCAGCTTGAGAGGTTAAAAAGGCAAATCGGAATCGATTTGAATACTCGGCTGAGTGTTTTTTTTTCAAGCAATGTTGCAATCAAATGATGGATGGGTTGAAATGAAGCAAGTTCGGGTATAAACAAGCACGGGTCAGGTGGGCCTTTGATTTAATCGTGGCGATCAGGACCAGATGCACGTGCAAGTGGCCAACCAAGTTCAAACCCCAACCCGCAATAGCGTCCTCTGGGCGGTGCTTGGTTGCTCTCGGTCACATTTGCGGGGTAATATTGGACGTTGGGACCTGCGCCAACCCACTTTCAGTCCAGACCATCCCCCAGGTCTAGGGGTTGGGTGTCTTGAGTGATTTGAGATGGACCCAATGCTGCCTGCATCTAATATACAGTTTTGTCGAGCTGACAGGCGGAGGAAGCAGTCTCGAAATAGCCCAGCAGCAAAAAAAAACCGGGAAACTTAAATTAAAGAACAAACAAACAAAATTAGCGACGAGATCACGTACGGCACAAGGTGAGAGGCGCATGGCACTTGGTGACACCCTGTAAACTGTACGGGTTGCGCAACCCAGCGGGCCGACTGTCTGCTAATCTGCTCTCGGTCTAGTTCCAGGCTAGCCAAGGTTAGTGTAGCTTTTTTTGGGCGCAAAGTTGAAGTTGCACCCTGGTCTCCACTGTGCAGCTCCTCTTGTTCAGGGCTTTGCTGCTTTGTAGCTTGTTCCGATGGAAATCTGATACCACGTTACTGCGCATCATTCCTGGCGGTACTGGAGACAGACAGGCACCATACTTATCATCGCGACACGTTGGATCAGGGTCCGGGCTCACAGTAACGCGAATTGAGTGGCTTTTCTCTTCTTTTTTTTCTTTCTCTTACGCAGTGGGCGGTTATCTATATTTTAAGCCTCCATTTCTTTTATTTTTCTTTTATGATTTTGTTTCTTTAAACGAGTTTATTTGGAGGATCAGATTTCAAGTCCCGGTATTCAATAACTAACTGTTTACGCTGCCACACACACACACACACACACACACACGCACACACACCCCGTCACAGATTTACCGGGTTGCCTTTATCAACATAAATCTACCAGACTTCTGTGAGGGCATCTCAAGGATGATAGAAATTTCAACCAGGCACACGCATCTAGACGCACATACACACACGATGGCTTCTTCAACCATCTCCCCACAAACAACTACTACAGACCTTGACAGCCTAGAGACGTTTCTCAAACCCCTCCAAATCGATAGACCACTGGTCCACAGACTGGCGCAGGATCTGTGCAGCAACTTTACCGACCTTGCAGCGCAGTCAGACGACCAGTTTCTGCCCACACCAATATCCGAGTCTTTGTTATTACAACGTGCTGCTGTTGACAGCAAGGATCCAGGCCCGTGAGTTTTTATGTCTTTTTTTATGTTTTTTTATTTATTGTTTAGCCTATTCATGTTTGTTTATTTTCCTTGATTTACTGTTATTTCTTTTTCTTTCCTCCCTTGCCTGCGTGGTCTCCTCATACCAAGCCAAACGGACCTAGGCCGCTGTCATGCAAGATGATGATTCCCAAAAAGGATCAACATCCTTGGACACGGGACATACTTTGACAACCGGATCCGGCATGCCGACTAGCGGGGTACTTGTATATCACCCATACAGGTACCTCACCTCACCTATCGTGTATAGGGCTGAGGTGTAACCGGATACTCGTATTTGCCAGGTTTAGGTTTACCCCTGACTGATTCCCCAAAACATCGTCTTTTTGTATCAACTATCTAGAAAGGAGACCCAGGGCAGAGGCTCGCCAAGTTTGGATATCAGCTAACATTGTATTTTCTCTCTAGACACTTGGCTATTGATATGTAAGCACCGCCTAGTGTGTTCATATGTTACAACCACGTACATGTGACAGTAATGTAATATCATCCAAACGGCTTTCTCTAACATACTTCTTAGTGGCGGCACAAATCTTCGCGTAGCGTTCGTGGAACTGAGCCACGTGCGCAAGGACGGTCACAATGAGACGACGCTACCTCTAAGGAGACATCTTGAACACAGCTGGCCCATCGACAGCCAACTCAAGAACGAGAACCACGCGGTGCTCTTCGCATGGATCGGTGCATGCATCGCCGAGGTGGTTAGTAAGGCATGTGCACAGTTTGGCATCACAGCCACGACCGAGCTGCCGCTGGGCATCACATTTAGTTTCCCCATGGTCCAGGAGTCCCTCGAAAAGGCCACACTTCTGCAGATGGGCAAGGGCTTTGGAATAACATCCGATCTCGACCTTGGTTGCCACCTTGTAGATGGCTATGAAAAGAGCCGTGGCGATATGCCCCGGATCCGAGTCGCAGCCATCACCAACGATGCTGTAGCCACTCTGGTGAGCTTCATGCACCAGTTCCCCACCACAGCCGACACCAATGGCACGACAGCCATCGATGTCGACCGCCGTCCCGCCATGGGACTGATATGCGGCACGGGCTCCAATGCAACTGTTTTTATGGACTTGGAAAGCCTGAAGGAGAGCAAAAGACCCAGGAGAGTCCAAACGTTACCGGGGCAAAACGGCGGCCCTGCCAGCATCAGGATTGCCGTCAACACAGAATGGAGCATAAACGGCACAGCCGCTCCTTTGCGTGCCCACAACCTCATCACCAGCTGGGATGACCACCTCAGCGGGGCCGTCGAGCGCCCGGGATTCCAACCACTCGAGTACATGACCGCCGGACGGTACCTGGGAGAACTCGGCCGCTTAATACTGGTCGATTACATGACCAAAGTCCTCGGTTTGGACTCTACCACCCTTCCTGCAAAACTCCTCCGCAGCTTCGAGCCTCAAAACACGACTTTCCTGAGCCACTTCAGACCCGAGGGCAACGACTGGTCGATGCTAGTAGCCCGGCTCACGAACGAATTCCCATCGGGACCGGCCTTTTGCTGGACCGAGGGGCTGGCTCAGGCCCTGTATCGCATCGCCCGACTCATCGAGTACCGGGCGGCGGGCATCATCGCCGCCTCGACATTAGCTCTGCTCAAGTGCTCCGGCGCGCTCCCGAGCGCCGAGGCGCTGGCGTCAATGTACGACCGGCCCACTGAGCTCCAGCTCGGAGTCGGCTACACGGGCGGCTGCATCACAAACTTCCAGGACTACCTGCAGCACTGCCAGCAGCTCCTGGACGACCTGGCGGTTCGCGAGTATCCCGAGGCTGCCTCTGGTGGTTCCAGGCTGAGGGTTGTGTTGCAGCCTTGCCACGACGGTGGGATCGATGGTGCCGCTGTATTGGTTCCTGCTGCTGTTGCGACAGGAATATAAGAAATGTTTTCGTCGATTGGCTTTGCGTTGCTGCTTTGGTTGGGGCGTTGGGTTTATGGCTAGGGTCGTCTTAGAAATGGGATGCGCAAACAGTCACGTAGACTTGGTGTCAGGGGTTGTGGCCTCTGATCACGCTGGACTTGGACATAGACTAATTAAGCTGCGACTCTTTGACCGGTGTGCCCTCCTCAACCCGTGACTTTATAACACGACCAGAGGATTGCTGCTCAAGCAGTCTGGTCGGATTTTGTGAGGTGTCATGATGGCTTCAGGCTGATGCTGGCAGGTCGCGTAGCTCCAAACCCTTGAAGTTGTTACCTCACACTTATGTACGATATTTTAGATGAATCGAATGTGTAAGCATTTTTCTAACTTTTTGTAGATGGCGTGTGCCACAATCTAACGGGTACTACTATATATATACCTCTACTTTCTTGCGAGTCCTGCTCTAGAAACTACCAGGAACATGAACAGAACATAGGAAATAGAGTCGACAAATGAAACTGCACAAAAAGCCACCACGCCTGTACTACAAAGAGTTCCATACCCCTACTCATATTTCACGCCGCCGGCTCCTCAGCTGCATCTTGTGAGACAGGCTCCTTGGGCCTTAGCTTTGGCAGCTCGATGGGAATCAACAGCAGCAGCGAGACCATGGCCAAACCAACGCAGCAGCCAAACATGAGGCTGAGGGCCGACTCGTAGCTGCGCACGACCTGCGACCTGTACGGCTCCGGGAGGGAGGCGATGGCGCCGACGGACCTCTTGACGGCTTTTATGATCTCTGCCTTTTCCGCCTCGCCGGCCGAGACGTTTGCGTCGAGGAACCTGCCCAGCGCGGCCTGGACGACGAGGCTGGAGCCCGCGATGCCGGCGACGGCGCCCAGGCTCCGCCACAGCTGCAGCGTCGTGGTGACCACGGCGACGGCCCGCTGCTCCGTCACGCCCAGCACGGCCAGGAAGGTTCCGGGGAATTGCAGGCCCTGGCCGATCGACGATGGGACCAGGCATAGGAGGTAGAAGTAGTCTGGGAGTCCGGCGCGCATGGCTGACAGTAGGCCTACGCCGGCGAGGAAGAGGAAGGAGCCCAGGAGCGGAGCCCACTTCAGGTCGCGGGTATATGTAATCAGGAAGCCGGTGGCGACGCCGGCGATGGAGGATATTACAGAGGGTGCGGCGAGGCGAAGGCCTGAGTCTGTTGCCGAGGTGAGGAGCACAGCCTGGAAAAAGAGCGGACTGTGGTTTGGTTTGTTCCAACGGTCAGTGTTCCTTAGGATCCCCGTCGTGTTTATCGAGAGATTGAGGGGGCTGGGCTAGGCTGGCTTACACGTTGAATAAAATAGCATTGGCAAGGAACGATGCGAGATGGTTTGAGAATATCAGGTTCATCACCGGGGCTTTGCGAACAAGGTCCAGCGGCATAACTGGTTTCTCTGCCAAAGATTCCGCGTGGAGAAAGAGTGGGAAAAAGACCAGGGCAAGAACCAATGAGGCTATGATCAAAGGATGAGACCCTATTCGTTCATATTGTTAGTATTGACCGGGAGGAAGGGGATCCAAAAACTCGATCAGCTCCGGGTCTTACAGGGAAGTAAATTCCCGCCAATGTCCTGTTCTCTAGTCAGCATTCAAGCAAAAGACGCAATCACCACTTGCCTCCTCGGATGTACTCACCAGCCCAAGAATGAGAAATGTCACTGCCAAAGTCAAGAGAAAAGAGCCCTTGAAATCAAAAGACCGTAGAGATTCTCGCAGCGACTCTCTATGGTTTCCGTAAAGCCCCAAATTCTCTGGCAGAGCGAAGACGATGACAACGAGGGTAAGCAGCAGAATGGGAACCTGCACTCCAAACTCCCACCGCCAGCCGAGACGGTCCGCCATGAGACCTCCTAGAGCCGCGCCGGCCATGGAGCTGACGCCGAACATGACGCTCATCGTCGCCTGGTAAGGCCCACGGCGTCTTTGTAGGACATGCCACTAGTCAGTAACCACGGAGGAGTCTGTCGCTTTTCATGAAGTGCATTGTTGTTCGTAAAGGAAAAGTCCACTCACTCAATAGGCACGAGATCCCCAACACAGATACTCGCCATCCCCATCATCCCACCACCACCGAACCCACATATAGCCCTAGCGGCAATAAAAGCTCCCATGGTCGGCGCGACCGCGCAGCCGAGCGTCGCGACGGTGAAGACGACCATGCTCAGCACAAAGGGCAGCTTTCGACCCGTGCTGTCCGAGATGCGCCCAACCAATGGCTGAAACGACGTGCTGGTGAGGAGGTAGGCGGTCGACAGCCACGAGGCGCTCTGCGACGCGCCAAAGTAGCTCGTGATGACGGGGTGCGACGAGGACAGGATGGTCGCGTCGAAGATGACGACAAAGTACGTAAAGAGGATGCCCGAGAATATCACCCAGAACCGACCGGTCGACACGCCGCCCAGGAAGGGACTGGGCTTTGCCGGCTCTTCCGGCGACGAGGGCTTGCTGTGCCTCGAGGCTGCCTTGGCGTCGGGGAGGAGGGCCGTCGTCTCGTCACAGATGGCGCCCGTAAAGTAGTCGACGTCTCCTGCCGTCTCGGCAGAAAGCCGTAGGTGCATCGGCAGGTGAGCCGGCCATGGTGTCGGTTCGTCGGTGAGCGTGGGCGAAAGTCCGGCTGGGTCCGGGACCAGAATCTCTGCAGGACCAGGTGCCATTTTGCAAGTTTTTTTTTTTTTTTAGAGAAGTTGTCGAGGAGATGAGAAGGAAAACACCACCAATGCCTTGGCCTCTTGGCACACGGAAGCAAGCCTATTGATCATCCCACAGCCGAAACGCTGCGCACTATGAAAGGAAGCTGTCCGACCCAAGATAACGTATGTAAGGACGAGTGAAACTATGCTGTCGTCACATCGAGATTTTGGTCAGTGACGTGAGCGACCCAAAAAAAGAGATCCTGCCGCAGGGCTGATCTATGACATTGTCCCTGGGCGAGGCACGCACCAACGTAAGGCGTCCGGTATCTATCCGAGCACGACAGCAGTGGCTATAAGACCCAGTCTGTTAGAGATGGTCGCCCATCGGGGTGATTGGACTGTTTTGCAAGTTGGGATGAGTACGGACGGCCATCGTGGCATTTCCCGATTCAGTCCTGGGGAGATTTGTAATTCTATAGCAGTGCATACTTCCTACTTGGGTTCGGTGCAGGCTTGCACCGTGCAATTCCGGGAAAACAAAGGTTTCGGTCACCTCGGCTGGTTGGGAGTGTTGGCCTATTAGTCCGGGCCTTCCGATCCGCTCACAGCGGCCAAGATGGTTTTGTTAACCATGCCATCATTCAATACATGACAAGGTCAACTGCCTTTTTTATCAGCAAACTCAAATCATAATCAGACCTGCAGGACCTGATCTAGTCATGGGTAAGAATGTTGCGGGCCAACAATACACGGGCTTGACGGGTCCAATAGATTAGTCCTGCAAGCCCTGCATGGCCCCCGAACGTTTTTGGTGTCGTCTTATCAAAGTTCGAGTGAGACAGTGTTAAAAAGTTTCACGCGGGAAAACAAACAGCCCGGAGCTCCGCAAAGATTAGCTGGTCTGGCTGGGATTAGGTTGCTTTCTGACCACATAGCAACATCAATTCGCTTTTTTTTCTTCCCCTTCTTCTCGTTTGGAGCCGATAGAGGAAAACCCATGGTCTTCATCGGCACAAACAATGGGCAAGATAACGACGTCATCTATCCAAGTGTTCGAATAAACCAAGATAATCATGTTATGGTAACAAGTTGATTGTACAACGGTTCGACACAAGCTGATAACTATTTTGCCTGTCAACACGCAGAAAAAGGGGGCAAATATCCGAACTGACCCTAATTAGTGGTACCCATTAGTAACCACAGGCATATGGTCCGACTCTTCTCTTATGCGCCTGTACAACTCTTGTGCCTCGCGCTCCCGTCGACTAACATATGCAACCTCTTCCCTTAGCGCCTCCAACCGGCGCGTAATCGTGATCTCCTCGGAAACTGCCAACGTCTTGAATGCGCTTAGGGCATCATTGGCCTTGCTAAGTGCTTCAGATGCCTCTCCAATCTTCTTCCTGAGCATCTCGGCACGTTGTTTGTAGCCGCCATGATGCAAGTTGAGCTTCTTTTCGAGTTTGTTGCCCTTTTCAGCAGACGATACGATGGATTGTTGAACTTCCTGTGCATGCGATGCTGTGTTAGTAAATGTGACAAAGATTGTAAAACAACTGTAAATGAACAAACTCAGACGTACCTCTAGAGCAGCTCGCATAATAGCCACTTGCTCTTCCTCCTCGTCATCGTCGTAGCAAGCAAGCCCAAGCAAGAGTGAATTGCTCTTTTCCCTGTCCCAGGCCTTCTGGACGTCTTCTGGCTTGGGTGCGCTACCTGCTTCCACCAGGACCTGCAGACGAGCTTCGGCCAGCGCCGCATCGTCCACTTGTTCCACTTGAACTTTTGACGATCGGGCCGGCTTCACACCTGCAGCAGGGAACTTAATTGCGTCGTTCGCCATCAGCATGGCTGCTTCTCGAGCAACCATGCTCTGGCTGGGATCGGGTATTGAGTCTGCATGTTTCAAAAAGAGGTCGATATCCACAACAGCTGGCCGGGGCAGGTCTCGCTGCATAACCTGTGTTCGCCGCCTGCGTTCTAGTGCCTCTTGAGCTTCCCTGATCTCGCGTTCTCTTCGATCCCGTTCAGATGCGTCCTCCTCGAGAGCCTCTGCCGCGTCTACCTCCATTTGATCCTCAGGTAACTCAAGGTCCCACTCGGTTTCCTTGGGTTTTGGTAAAGCAGCAAGACCCTTGAGTAGCTGTTGCCTTGATGCAACCTCGTCACCCACAGAATTCAGAGAGAACCCGTCTCGGGGCGTTCGTAATGGGGTCTGTCCTGGCGCCCTTGGTGTTGCCCCCGGGCCCCCTGGCGTCATTCCCATCCCGTTGGCCCCGGACCTCATCGGCGTGGCCAACGGATTCGGTGTTGACATTACCTGCTTCCGTGGCGCAACGCCGTCGAATCCCGTCGAAGCCACACCCTCGTGAAGCGGCGTGTTCTCGCCGCCCAGTAGCGAAGACTGCGTCTCTTGCAACGCACGAATGTTCCTGATCTCGTTGGCGATGTGATCCTCCTGCTCAGGGGCGCGGGGCGTTCGAATTGGTGCACCCGTGTTTAGTGACGAGTAAGAGCCAACCAAGCCACGGGTGGCATCATTTTCGCTTTCCCTGGCCATCTGTCCTGCCCGCTCACCAATCATTCCCATCTTGACAATATCCTCCAGCTCTCCCTCTCCAACCTGTGGCTCTGGGAGCACCAAGGCCCGACGCTTGCTACTCTGCTCAGCCTCGCGCATCTTTTGCATACGGCCAGCTTTGAGCGCTTCTTGTAGAGATGCAGACTGTGACCCTTCCTTGTCGTTCTTCCTCCTCTTCCGATCCGCGTCCTCGTCCTGGTCGCCCTTGCGTTTGGTGGCAAGTTGGACCTTTTTGGGATCGAAAGCGGCGCGTTCGCGCTCGTTCCGGGCAAGCTCTTCTGATGTGTCGTAGAAACCAGGTGCGGGCTTCTGTTCGAAAGGAATGTCGGCGTTGTAGTCCATCTGGCCCGGTTTCCTGGTTGTGACCTTGACGTTAATACCAGCCGTCTTGAGCTCACGCCTCTTCTGCAGCGCAGCCAGCCGGCGTGACTCTTCCTGTTGGCGTTCCCGAGCCTTCCTCTTGGCTTTCTTTCCTTGAGTGTTTGCCAAACGGGCGCGCGCTTCGCTCAGCATTTCTTTCTCGTCCTCGTCGAGGTCGACTGTGTCGGCCTTGGCTGGCTTGGTCTCTGGGTCCGGGTCGATCTCTCCAGGGCGCAGACGACGGACAGAATCGGCAGTCGGTGCGCTAGCCTCACCAGTCCCGGTGAGGCCCAGTGCTGCCGCGGCCTCCTTCTGCTCGGCCTCGTCGAGAAGCTTCTGGTAGCGCTCAAGGCACTGGTTCGCCGTGCGGCCCACGATGGGGGCGATCGTGCGCCATTGGGTCGGCATCAATTTAGCCAGGTGCAGCAGTTTTTCGTCCTCATCCTTGCTCCACTCGATCTTGCGGATGCTCGGGTCCAGCCACTCGTTCCATCGCGCCTTGCACTGCTTTGGCGTCTTGCGCGCCAGCAGTGACGAGACGCGTGCCCATTGATTCAAACCATATTTGGAGACGGATGCCTTGAGTATCTCGTCCTCGATGTTGGTCCAAACCCCTCCTTTGACGACAGGCATGATGGCGGCTGGCTCGGCGGGCACCGAGGTGGGTGGTTTGTGATGGCGTTGCTGTCGGGAGTAGAAACGCGATTGCAAACCAGATGAAATTCACGCCCTAAAAGATGTATGTTTGCAAGGGTTCCAATTATCGAAGTTTACGAGTTGGAGATGAGCGGCGACTGGTAAAAAGATCCAATAAAATGTGGCCATGCCATTGGTGTACGGACCTGTAAAGTGGGGACAAACGTCACCCCTGCTGCAGGGAAGTTGAAGGCACCAAAGGGACTGCGGGCTTTCTGGTTGCTCAATTGAGCTCCAAGCTACAGGAAAGTAATCGCATTGTACCTGCAGCTACGAAACTTGCTTCAAATTCAGACCGATTTACCTGCGTAGACTAAGAGCTGGGTATCAGAACGACCAAGTCTATTCGTCTGTGGAAACTTGTCCTTTGCATCAAGTTTAGTCTTTTCCGTTTCTTGTCAGCGGGCTTTATTGCCCTCAACTTAACATTTTCTACAGCATACAAATGATCAGGTAGCGCTCACCAACAGCATGGCGACCAACGGCGAAACGCCCAAAAGGGAATTGACTCCAGCAGCAGCGACAAGCACAGCGCCAGCAGCCACCAGATCGACCTCGCCCAGAGCCGGCACACCTCCCGCATCTTCCCTTCCCCAGAAGCGCGTCCTGATGGAGGACGACCACGCGCCCGCCGTCCGGTCCCCGCTCAACCCAGACGCGAGGTCCGCCCCGGCCAGGGCGCAGTCTCAAGCCCGCGATGAGCAGCAACCATCCGGCGTTGCTGCGCGCGAGAAGCGCACCAAGAAGGAGTCTTTGAAGAAACGCGAGAGCAAGGGTGTTGTTGGGGGTGCGGGTGGTTCCGCGACGGTCGAGAGCTCGAGGGCTACGCCTGATCCTAGGCAAAAGGATCAGAGCCCCATTGACCCAAACAAAGCCGCTCCAGCGCGATATCCCCAGCTGCTCCCCGCCATGAGGAGTAGCGACTTTGAGGCTCCTCGCGCGCCAACTTTTACAAGTCACCATGAGGTTACAGGGCCTGACGGCGAGACTATCGAGTTTGGTGAGACGACAGAGCAGTGAGTTTATGTCCTACCACCCGTCCAGGGTTTGTCAAACAAGCCAAATGCAAATATTAAGAGCATACAGCTGACTGTTATCTCGTTGCCAATGTAGATCAGTGAACAGAAAAGGTTATGTCTACAACTACTGCATAGCTGATCCAGCGTTTCCCTCCATGGTCTACTACCGTCATACCGACCAGCTCCCATACACCGCCCATCTCAGCGTAGAAGACGCGGCACAACAAATGTACTTCGACCGATCCGCCATGCACGTTACTGGTGAGCTGGGCTTCCGCATGGCGCGAGCGAATGTAGGAGTGCGTGAGGGCCGCTGGTATTGGGAATGCAAGGTGACGCGCGGTGTAATAAACCCCGAACGAAGCAAACAAAAATCCGCAGAAAACGATGCTGAAGGGGAGGTGAACGAGGCAAAGTCACACGGTCACGTGCGAATGGGTTGGGCGCGCAGGGAGGCATCGCGGGATGCGCCGGTCGGTCTGGACGCATACAGCTATGCGATACGTGACGTTGGCGGTCAGAAGGTGCACATGTCACGGCCAAAGGACTTCTTCCCGCCCGGAGAGGACGTGCGGGAAGGCGACGTAATAGGCCTGGAGATATGCCTTCCATCGGAGCAGCTGCATCGCAAGGTTGTTCAGGGCCACTACAACCCCGCCGTCGATCTTCTAGACGAGGAGACACCGGACCTCCACGCTGCCGCCGAAGCGTCCAACATTGTGCGGGAGCGGGTGGTAATACGGGGCAAGACGAATCTTTTCTCGGAAGTTTTCGACTACCATCCGATCAAGGAGTTGGAAGACCTCATGAATCCGTCGCCAATGGCTGCAGCCGGCGCCGGGCACGGCCACTTGTCAGAAAGGCCAAACCCAAACCACCGTGTCCCGTGCCTACGGACACTGCCTAAATCATACATCAAAATCTACAAAAACGGTGTTCTCATGGGCACTCCATTCGAGGACCTACTGAGCTTCTTGCCCCCTGCTTCGACACCGAATGCAAAACTACAAGACGGCGCCAAGGAGGGTTTCGACGACGGTACAGTGGGCTACTACCCAGCAGTGAGCGTGTTCCGTGGAGGGGCGGCCGAGGTAAATTTCGGCCCCGATTTCTGGTACCCGCCGCCGGGCTATGGGAGCTCAACATCTGCGACGGCGACAAACGGCGACGTGGAGATGACGGATGCAGACGCTGCCGCCGTCCCCAACACAAGTACTGGACCATCGGCCCCGCCAACCGTGAAGCCTATGTTCGAGAGATACAACGAGCAGATAGCCGAGGACATCGTTTACGACATCATAGATGAGGTGCATTTCTGGGTGCAAGACGGCCGCAAGGCGGACGGGAATATCGATGGGGTTGATGCAGCAGATCGGATGCAAGAGGACTGAGCAACTTGGATTCTGAATATCAGGAAGGCCGGTTGTATGCTCTAGACTCTAGCCCCAAGTCCTACATATCGATAGAGAGTTGGCTAGGTCATGGGCCAGTGTCTACGCATACACGGTCGCCCAGCCTCTTCTTTGAGCATTTTGGCTCGGGTTTTCGGATCTATGAGGGTAATTTGGCGTAAAAGGGATACCCCGCGGCTCAGCAGCTGCGCTTTACGAGACATGAAATGACCGTTGACAATCTGGAAGACGTACTCGAGCTCCAAACTTATCACCTGCCGTAGGAATCCTCACAGTGAACAAAAGCAATTGCTGCTTGATGCATAAACTAAACTAAAGTACGATTGGGGTCATAAACGGGTATTAAACATCATTATCGCCGTAATATCCATGTTGCCATCTGACGCATTAATTTTCGCAGTCGGGTCCGACCAGAAGAGTGTCTACATTTGTCAAGTCCTGCTCAAGAATTGACTCGCGTCAACGAGTATGTCATCTGAACTGCATATTTCATCTGACCTCTCACTTGCTACCGCTACCCTGGCCTACAGGTGGTGGCGGCAGCTTGGACGATGAGGCGGATCCCGAAGCTTCACCTGCCGGTGGAGCGGGGAGTAGAGGGTCATCAGGCAGCTCCTCGATCCGGTCACCTGCCTCGGTCGTCCGTTCTCCTTCGAGGCGAACCTCACGGCCACGTTTGTGGCAGTACCAAAGTACGAAAAGCAGCACTAAGGAATTATTTTGCGGTTAGCCAGATAGCTCACTCTTAACGCAGAACATGAAAGATCCTGCGTGCAAGACTTACAAAATATGGCTATACTCCAAATCACGTTGGTGCCAATAAAGGCGGGCCAACGCAGCTTGAGCGCATTCACAATGGCTTTGAGCATGCTCAAGATAGCGCCCGGCTTAGTTATGAGCTCCTGAAGGTTGCCTGGCTTGATCAGTTTTATGGCCGTCTCCTTGATCCCGCCCTTGGAGTTGTCCGTGTGCTCCATGCCCTGCGACTTGGCCGCCGCGGCGAGGAGCTCCGGCGCCAGGCTGCCGGAAATCTTATCGGGCATCTGCTGCACCAGCTTCTTGAGGCTGGCCGGCAGCTTCTCGTAGTTCTTTGCCAGGTGGCCGTCCGGGTCCTCGAGAAGCGTCTTGAGGTCGTTGGCGGCCGTCGGCACACCATTCACCAGGTCCTTCAGCACCTGCGTGAAGTCATTGACGAGCTCGGTCGACTCCTTGGACAGCGAGAAGACGCGGTTGTTTTGTGCGGAGAGGTTCAGGTCGTCGAGGACGCGGGTCAGGTCGTCCTTTTCCCGCTCGGCGTCTTCTTCCGAGACGGGGGCCTTGGGGTTCGGCTTGACGTCGGGCTGCTTCTTGCCCGGGCGACGAACTAGCACCGAGATGCGGCGGCCGATGCGATTCGCAAACTTGCCATCGCCGTCCTTTGGTTTGTCCGCGACAGCAGACGCCGCAGCTTCCTCTCCCGCCTTTTCTTTACCCTTGCCCTTGTTCGCAACCATGAAGGATTCGGCATCGCTGTCCCAACCAATCTCAGGCGTCTTTATGCGTGGAGGCAAGGGCGGCCTGGGGCCCTCGTCGTCGTCGCCATTCTGCGCATCCCTAAGGGTGATGAGCGATGAGTCCTGGGTTGTCAGGAGCCTAAAGAACCTCTCGTCCTCGTCCTGGAGGAGCGGCGACCTGGGCTCTGTTGTTGTCGTCGCCGACGCGCTGGGCTCGACGATTTGTGGGATGTTGCTGGTGCTGGCTGGAGTGCCTGTGGCCTCTTGACTCAGGCGTTTCTGCTCTGCCTCCTGCTTTTGTGCTTGATGCTTCTTGAACTTTCTGTAAGTGAAATATTCAAGCATCGTTGTGGTCTTTAGCGGCCCTACTGGCTGCCAAGTTGTGTCGGTTTGAGATTATTTGCTGTTTAGTTTGATCTGCACGCAGCACAATCAGAGAGTGCGTCCCGCTCGTGTCGGTTGATTTGTGAGAAACCTCTCCTTGCGGGGGAGGGAGCTAGCTCAGTAGAATAGTGGCTTGTCTCGGTTTTTAAGATGCGGTCTAGACCAGTAGACCAAATGCGACCGTGAGGAGGCAGCTCAATAGTCGATTGATTTTTCGCGAACTACTCCTTTAGAGCCCTCCGTTAGTGCACAGAGGAGGCCTTGCATAATACTACTCCAATGGCGGTTCGAGACACTGGGACCCTTGTGACGCATCCCTAAGCTGCCTTGATTTGGTACCAAGCTCTCAACTCCAACATGGATTTGTCCACGCGGAATTTGGCCACCTCCCACTGACATCATGAATCGTCACATGCGATGAACCAGGGGTCTTTAAGTGTGGCTCGCACACACAACAGACGTGCCAAGCCGCTTATTAGACCAGGATCCGTCAACTGCCGAGAGCTTCAGCCTCAGTGGAGGCTTAAGCTATCGTTACCTACCCTGCATAGAATCATGAAGAAAAAGTTCATCTTTAATTAATGACCGACCTTACCTACCTTTAGCTACCTACCACCTAGCTATATCTACCTAAGGATGGAACACCGAGTCTTATTTATATATTCATGGCTAGAGTGCCTGATATCATATTGTAGTATTCTAAAAACAGCATAATTGCATTGGTAGGCATGAATCGTTGCCGACAACCGAAGTTCAACGTCGTGCATGTCCGCTCGATTAAAAAAAAGAAAAAAAAGGGAAAAAACATGAGACTGACTCGCCCAGAAAAGGCTGATTCCAGGCCTCCAGGATTATTCTCCAAGCTTCAAAGATGATTATTTTTGGCCCAAGAGCAGCTTCGACGGAATACTGACAGTCATGGATTGTCAGTCAAGTCTGCATTGAGTTGCATTTCTTGCAAGTCTGTATCACTTATTGACAACAGCTGGAAAACTTGAAAAGGGGGAGCCTTGCTCTGTATTAAAAGCAACAGAAGGCATGATGGCTCATTCTTCCTCATCATCCAGTTCGGCCTCGGCCATGGCAGAACTAACTATCTCACTAGGCCTGCCCCGGCCAATTTGCCTCGCTCTTTGATAAGCAGCCGTCGCCGTGATGGCCCTCTCCCCCACAAAAAAGTTCCCCTCCCATCGCGTTTGGCACTTTGGGCACTGCTTGTCTCTTCGCGCCCTCCAAAAAGCTTCCTGGCAGATGTCATGCAGCCTGACGGCGCACTCGAGATTTGAACATCGCTGACCGACAGTGACGACATCCTTGCAGGCCTCGCAGTGTTTGATTCGTTGCCACTCTCCCTGTTCGGCATCGGGATCGTTGTAGGACTCTACCATCCATGACCATAGCTCCAGCAGCGCGCGCGGCGCCAGGCTGTAGAAGCCAGCTGCGCTCTTCTCCAGCCAGCCCTCTTCCGTCAGTGACGCCATCAGCGCATCGACCTCGCTGTGCTTGAGGCCTTTGTCTGTCGCCGATTGCGAAGCGCCAGAGTCGCCATTGACCCCTAGACTTTCTCTGTTCCTGGTTGGTCTTGAGAGCTTCCGTGCCTGGTCTGCCGTGATGCACATAAGCTCTATCCTTGGCTTGTTGTACGTATCAAAGATGGCGTCCAATAACCTCTTGATGAACGACATCTCATCAGCTGTGTGTGTTGTCGCAAGCTGAGTTGATAAGTCGCTGTTGATGTTGATGAATGCCCAGACTTCCTCCTTTGTGGTCTGGTGTCTGTGCTTTTTGATGTCGTAGTCTAGAGGTGATATTGCTTCGCGGATCATGCTCAAAACGGCCTCTAAATCCTCAATTTCGATCTCATCCATGTTTATGCCAGCTGCCCCGACGCTTTTCTCGGCGTTGTGGAGAGAAGACAATATTGGCTGCGCCTCTTCCAGTGTCATACTGCCTCGAGCCATCATGGCTTGGAGAAACCCCCTGTGCAGGTTCGTCCAGTCAGCGGGCAAAGGAGGTTCCCAATCCATGTTGATTGAGGTTTAGAGTATACAAAAGGTGCTGACTGATTATGGATTAAAAATTACTAGAAAAAGTCGATGGAGAAAGCGACTGAATTACACAAAGCAAGACAATAACACCCTTCCCTCATTCGTTGAGGAATGGCTTCATTGAATTATTCTGACGCGTGCCGCAAACACGCGTGGAGTGAGGGGTGCCGACACGAGAGTGGATCGTCGTCAAACGTCATCACGTGATACAAAATGCATAAGGTATCTACCTAGGCACCTAGGTACCTACCTACCTACCTTACCTCCCAGGAAGGTGAATTTCCCCAACAGAGAGCAGAACCTCAGGACCCCCAGGATCCCTTGATATCATTCTCTTTTATCCGTCGATATCTTCAGTCAGGCCAGTCAGTTCATCATTGGCACGCACCATCAAAGCTGGTTGAATTTTCTTCCGGCGATCGTCTAGCCAGCCGGGTTGCTCCTTTGTCTTGAGTCCAATTTTGGCGACTTGAATGCTAAAAAAGCAACAATTTACTCTTGTTCAAGCCCATTCTCTTTTCAAGTTTTCCATAGTCATTTCCAAGGAATCTGAGCTCGAGCTGCAGTTTTTTTTTTTTTTCTCCTCGATCTAGAAACCCATTACCGCTACCAAAACTCTGATACCTACTGATGGGGCGTTGCCGCACCTCAAAGAATTCTTCTGTTTCGCATTGCCCTCAATTGTGCGATGGAAACAAAAACCTTGTTCCCTCGACCCGTCGACGGCGAATTATGCGAGATAAGGGGTACCTCCCGCAACACATCCATCCCTCAGCGGTAGAATCCGGCGGCTAGTACTCCGGATTAGGGCAATCCCCTGCTTTGCTTCCTTGTCCTTTTCTGGAAAAGTCTTCGGTCGGGTCAATCATGCGGTTCAAAGAGTATATTTCTTGGTTGAGAGTCGCATGACGCATGCGTAAAAGTTATTCCCAGATACTCCAGTGTCGAGAGCGTTACTGCTAATCTCTCCTCCACTATTTTTATACGAATCGATTGCCTTTCCACGTAGGGCCGAAGGCGGCTCTAACTGCTACATTACGATAGGGGGCACGTTGATCTCCCACCTCATCAAGTCCCGGAGACGCGGGACCTGATGTTGCAACAAGGTCAAACCCAGTAGGAGGAATCGTGGAGACACATGATAGAAGGGGTTTGTAATACTGATCTCCTGTCAGGGTTGCTACGCGCTACGACTTTTTGAGGCGAAGCATGTTAGTATAAGCGACACGCCAATATGGTTTTCGAGTCGGTCGTCCCCACTGCTGAAGATCATGCAAGCACTGCGCCAAGATGGCATCCGCCACTCCACGCTTCCCAGAGGGTCGGGCTATTATTACGGTACTACCCTGTTTGAATGTGCCCATGAGTTTTGATGGATAGTGCGTATGGGCACGTAATTACTCGAATTTACCCTGCACCTACTTATAATATGTTAGAAGCTGTCAAGTACTCCCCATAATTCTTTGCTCCATTTATCGCCCGAATACCAATTTCCAATTGGTACAAACCATCAAGGGCTGCCCCCGGGGGCACACTCAAACAGGGGTAGTACTGTACCATAGTAGATTCCCATTTCGTATCGTACTTGCGATCGCATTGAATCGCACTTTGGCAAGCTCTGTTGGGGGGTTCCATTCTGCTAACTGTATGTACAGTAACTAAGAATACCACGAGCGGTGGGGTCATGAAGCCGCCCTCGGCCACTTTTGAGGAATGGAACTAACTCCTCGCATCACATTTCTTTCCCACCTCCCCTCCCTCCGCCCACTCCCCTTCCCTTCAATGCTCCACAGCCACTCTCAGCTATTCACTGAAGCCGGTACCGCCCGAGCTTTTTGGGACGCTTCAAACCCAATCCATCGAGAGAAAGCATGATGTGATGCGCCTCAGCTGGACTGTGCGATGACCGTCCAATGTCCTCCAGAGGCGCTCGGCGCCGCCGCCGGCGTCCTCGTATACACCTTTATCTGCCTCTGCTGTAGTATAGGGATGTTCTTTCTGATGTGGGTACAGCATGAGCGGACGAGCTGTAAGTAGTACCATATTCTTGGGGGAAATAGCCTGTGCTTTCATGAAGAACGCGACGACGGGGAATGGACACTGACCTTGGCATATCACTCAAGACATTATCATCATGTCCGTCACGACTGCTGTTGCCAGCATCGCCTCCATAGCACAGCAGGTGCACACTATGATTAGTTGGCGAGACATAAAAATTGCACAGTTTATCCGAGAGGAAACAGAGACCGGAAACCCAGAGCTTTCGGTGACGGGCTCTGCCGAAGGCCTCGACCTAATATTATTCTATATCCGTAAGCATCGAAGCATCGATCTTGCCTTGCTTTTAAGTTAACAAGTGACTGACAATCAAACAAAGAATTCTTTTGCTATAATGCCGAAGCAATCTTGCTTCTTTGTTGGTAAGTCACTATCACGACATACTCAATGAAAGTGTAGTGGAGTTAACAGACTTGAACAGGGCGGCGGAGTTGACGCAGTCAGTCTTCAAAGTCAGCTGGACGAGGATGCAGCGGCGAAAAGGCTCTCTGGTGGCCAAGGCCAATGCCATGATACTCCCGGCAGTCCAGATAGTTCTCCTCCGGGCCGACACCGTCCAGCACCAGAAGGTGGTCTTTTACTTGGTCGCAAGCATCATTAGTGCGTTACTGTGTACCCAAACGCTTCCTCTTCTGTTAGGCACTTCAGCTTGTTGACACTTCTCTTGCAGTGGCGACAAGTCTCTCCCTCGGCGCGGTCTTACTGGCGATAATCCTGGTGAAATATGTACACACCAAGATCTCATCACAGGACTGGCGTGTCGGGTACGCAGGCCTGTCCAGCAACTCGTCAAAAGACGACCTCATCAAGCTGGACCCTATTGTGCAAAAACACAGCACATATGACCGCTGGCTCGTGGTCCGCTTCAGCATAGCATTCTTGGCTTCGGGGTGAGAAACTATATGCAGACCACCCCCAGAGTGTGAGCTGCCGTTTTTTATGCGCCGACTTTTGCTGACTTCTGACCGACACGCAGCGCATTCGAGTTTGTCACCATCATGTTCCAAACCAACTGGGCAGCCCGCATCGCCGTGAGCCACGAAAATGTGGAAGCAGACCTGAGTCCCGACAAGGCAAAGATCGACTTTTACCTCTTCATCCCCGGAGTCTCGGCCGGCCTCCTCCTGTTCGTCGTCTTTGGGACGACCAAGGTCTCGCGAGACTTTATGTGGGAGAACCTGGCGCCGCGTTGGCTCAAGAGGAAGAGGACCGAGCGCGCTGAGAGGCTGCCGTCCATGGTGATGCCACCCGGCCCTTTGCGGCTGCTGAGTCGGAGGTCAACCCGGAGAACGAGGGCGCAGACCGCGAGGGATCGACACTACGCAAATATGCCTCGGCTGCCGCCGATCGCGGCGGGTTCGGACATGGCCAACTTGTCGACGGATTTGGATAGGATCTATTCTCAAGGGAGGGACGAGAAAGAGTCGGTACACCTCAACAAGAACCGACGAAGCCTAACTTTATAACATATTTATCAGCTTGGCCGGTAGAGGAGCTGTGCTTCTGGCCATATATTATTTTGATCTGGTTCAGCGATTTAGGCGCTATGGCATATAATACGGTATTTTCGGGAAGGGAAAATGTGGGAAATGGTATTGTCTTGGTCATGTATGGTATCTTGGGCATGTATGGTACAAAAAGAGTTTGTATGGTATTTCATGTGGTATAATGCCTCGCGGCGCTCTCTACGTATTCTTGTAGAATCATTTCATTATTTCCATCGTCTGAATCGAATCCAATGCCCTTACTGTGGTGCCGGATGATGCCTTCCGGAGACAGGATCCTGACTGGAAATCCATATTAGTGGGCCGATAGTTGGCCTTGCGTCAAACTGTCCTGCTAGAGCCTGAACTCAATTCAGAATCTGTCAAGTGCCGATGAACCACCTGCGATGCGGCAATTTGACAGTTTGCGAGAAGGCATGGCAGCTTTGAAATCAAGCCATGGCATATTCTCAAGCTGGGCCAAGATTGAAGCTTCTTCAGCGTCAACAGGTCGAGCTGTGACAACAGCTACTTCTGCGTTTGGTACCGCCCATGGGGCACTCGCATCTGCAGCTGCAGTCGTGTTTAGGTTATGTTGGTCTCTGCAAACGGCCGATCCTAGTTGGCTTCACCGTCCGAAGTCCATTTTACGGTGACAAACATATTCCGTCCATAGACAATTGACTTTTTGCGAGGCACAAATGGTCTGTGAGAGTTCAATTGCGGTTCAATGTTAGTAACTACGCTTTTTGCCCACGTGTTGCTCCAGCGGTAGTCAAGATTTCGTGTCATGTGAGCGTTGCCACTGCTCGGTGTTGGTTACCAAGGCAGCTACTGGCCACAACCGCCCCTCTGTGTGATGGGCCCTGGGCATTTGATGCATTTTTGGAGAAACAAAGTCCGGGTGTCACTTTGACGGGGGTTGTCTTCAGTTCAAAAGGTGAAAAAGGCCGCTGTTTGGTTATCTTGGACTTACTCTTCCTCGATCTTCCCAGGCCACTTGACGTCCAGGGCGCCATGGCGCAGACCGCTGCGAGATGCGCGAGATAGGGCCTCGACCTGTTGCGTGTGCAGGCGGCCGATGAGACGCACTAGAGCCCGCGCCTCGTTGGAGGTTGGCTCGGCGAGGCGATATTGCTTGGTGAGCTCGTCCCGCTGGCGGTCGTAGTGGGCGTTGATGGTTTCTGTGCTGTGCCAGATGTGGCACCGTGAACACGTATCGTCCAGCGAGAGGTGAAGTTCCGAGCCTGGGGGAGCCTCAAAGGGTTCGGTGCAGCCCTGCTCACATCGGCGGGAGATGTGAACGAGCTTGTGGTCGCATCTTAGAGTGGTGATTGTACCCTCACACATGGCTCTTTTGGGTGGTTGGCTAAAACCAACAGGTTCATGTGTTGGACAATGATGGTGAGAACTGGGGTATCTTTAGGAATGGAGACGTGATGGTCTTTTGAGGAAGGAACGCTGAACAAGTGAATGAATGAATGGCCAGTCCTTAGTCGTGAAGTGAACACCAAGTGACCCCAGCCAGTGTGCTCGTCTATTCGTTACGTCGTAGCTCAAGTTCTCAAGACACAATCAAGACAGTCTTCGAATTAGTACTCTGGTATTTTGGAAAAAGAAACATAGGAGAAATTGGTAAGCAACCATGAATCAGATGACATTCATGGCGATGTATGTGTACCGCGACGACTGAGACAAAGATTTAAGAGACACGGTAAAGATTTTTCCTCTTGCTTTTTCCCTTCTTTCTTGTTCCTCTTGCTTGCTGCCCTGGCCCGCGCGATCCTTACCTTCAAACGTCATCCTTGACCCGAGCCTGGGGTCCAGAGTGGAGCTTTGTGGCAGTTGCTGGCGGTCAAGCCCTTGACCGTGATGGGGTTGGCTGCCAGGGGGCCATTGAATCGCAGTTTCCCTTTTCTGAATCATTTCCTCACTGGAGGAACATGTGTTCCTTGAATTGTGACAAACCCACCAGGCTGGGTGAGCCGCTTGCCGCCCAAGGGTCGTGTTTGCTTTTTATCAATAGAAAGCTTCGGTGAAACCACCAGTCCCGATAATAGTAGCAAGCCTTTATGTGCTAAGTAAAATATCCGAACATGGCTTGAGTTGCATTGTAATTGGCAAAACGGTCGCACGCTTAAGCGTGTTTATAAGACCATCCCGCACTACTTTAGGCCCCAGCGTAAGCCAGCCCGTGCCGGTCGCGGCTGCGGCTACTACGCGGACCCTGTACAACCCCCGCACACCGGGACCAGGTTTTCTGGCCGACTTACGGTATCTTCATAAATTGCACCTCACCGAGAGCATGCATAAATGCCCGGCCGATAAATCATTCTGGGGATACTGTGTCTGTTTTCTTTCATTTTCGAGGATGAAACATGCTTTTTTTTCTTATCAACATCGAAATCTTTATAATAGTGCTGTTGTCTTTGACTATTTCTAGGTGTTCAGATTCATCATTCAGCCTCAGCGCTTGCCTCCAGGTTGGCTGGAGGCCATAGTTCCTTGGGCTCGGTGTGGTCACTTCTGAGACCCTGGAGACTGGCACGGCAACGACAGGCTTCTCGCCACGAAACCTGGCAGCTCGGACGTGACAGTCGATAATAACACCTCTTACTGTGGTGAGCTTTGCATGTTGCTCCAGTAAAGAGCAATGATAACCACAGCACCGCATTTTCGCAGAGGTGACACTAGGGGCACAAGAATCGGGTGGTATCTGATTCCCACCCATGTCATCGCCCAGACAGCTAGGACCAGGCCTGGAAATGAAGACTTGCACCTTTAGCAAACATTTTTCAAGGTCGAGCTTGAGCGGCTCGAGGTTTACCACTTCCAGATGCGCTGACGTTTGATGGGCCGAATATATCTAGGACAATTGAAAACTCGGTGATAGAGCTGAGACGGGGGGTTTTCCCCCGGCGCAGTAACTTTGCTCTTGGCCGCTGACGAAGGAGACGAGATTGGTGCAATGGAAGTGGCAGTCTTATATGTTCCACGACAACAGACCTTTGCAAAATCTACCTTGGGTGTAGCCGAGCTAGGCTAGGCTTGCCTGGAACAACGGTGCAACAAAAAGATGACAGAAAGGTGCAAATATATAATCATTTACTCAACAAGGGCTACTCCCCTTGCAAGAAA
Source organism: Pyricularia oryzae 70-15 (assembly GCF_000002495.2). Taxonomy (NCBI): domain Eukaryota; kingdom Fungi; phylum Ascomycota; class Sordariomycetes; order Magnaporthales; family Pyriculariaceae; genus Pyricularia; species Pyricularia oryzae. Next base: position 3,504,483 of record NC_017850.1, read on the forward strand.
ATCAATCTTTTTGTCTTGCTTAGTCTTTTTGCGAACTTTTTCTTCCAAAGTGGCAAGTATAAAACGTTTCTTCAAACACCTGAAATGGAGACCGGGGAAAGCGGCCAGGCAGACAAGGAAGTGGTAACGTCGGTCCACTGCCGCAGTGCCGCGTTCGCTCAAGGCCCCACTCTACCAGGGCTAGTCTCCACTTTGCCTCATCAGGAGCGCGGGGCTGCTCGGAGCTCGTGAAGCTGTTCATGACGACCAACCATCAATCGAGTGGAAGCATTTGCTGGTAAACCCAACGTGTTTGCGCCCGCCACAGGCTACCAAAACATACATCAAATTGAAATCCAAATACTGCCACGCGAGAGTATCCGTGTCCACCGAGAGCCTGCGAATAGAAGTTTCAGGCTTGGAATCAAAATAAGAGGGCAGATAGGCCGATATTGAAAAGGAGCATCCGGTGTCACCATCGGCCCTCACAAACGGCAAGCTTTTCTTCATCAGCCTCTGCCTGGCGTAAGGGCGTGTCAAGTCTCCACGAAGGGCGCCATGGCTTCAGAAATGGAGACCAACCCACTCATATCAACACAAAAGTCCGACTCTGAGCTCCATGTCGGCCTGCACCCTCTCGTGCTTCTTACTGTTTCCGACTACATAACAAGGCACACCCTTCGGGGGCAGACATGTTCCATAGTTGGAGCGATTCTCGGCCAGCAAAATGGAACTAAAATCACAATGGAACATGCTTTTGAGTGCTTGACACAGTCCCTACCCAATGGCGATCTTTCTCTAGACCAGGATTGGTTCACCAATAGGCTAGACCAAAGTAAGTGCCGCCAACCCTGTTCTGTGAGGACTTCGTGTTTGCTGACCTGTCACCCTCAATTCCAGTGAAACTTGTTCACAAGGATCGCAATTTGGACCTCGTTGGCTGGTTCACCTTACTCCCCCGCGCTGGTCCCGATCAACGGCTTCTACAGCTACACAACCAAATCCTCGCCGTCAACGAGTCTGCCGCTCTACTGGCTCTCCATCCCGAAGACATCGCCGCGGCTGCCGGCAGCAAACTACCCGTCACGATATACGAGACAGTCCTCGAGTCCGATGATCAGAGGCAGAACCAGTCTACCGGTGGCGATGAGGAGATGAAGGACAGCGGGAACGAGTCTGCCGAGACTTCACTGAAGCCCAGGTTTCGCGAGCTGCCTTATTCTGTAGAGACGGCCGAGGATGAGATGATCAGCATGGCCTTTGTCGCCCGCGGTGGTGCCAACGCTGGAACTACGACCGTGGTTGACGACCCAGCGAACCGGAAGAAGTCATCAGTCTCGTCCGTTCAGGTTGACACGAAAGGCAAGCGGAGAGCGGTGACCAAGGAGGAAGAGGAAGAGGAAACGGGCGCTGCTGAGCCCGTCCCCTTGTCTCGCGAAGACGAGGAGCTCGTTTCGACCCTCACGGCCAAGGCAAACGCCATCAAGATGCTTTCGGCCCGAATCCAACTCATCACAAAGTATCTGGAGGGATTACCTCCATCGTATCTATCCGGAGACCAGAGTAGATCGGCTCTGGACGTCTCGCATCAAACCAGTGGCACCACATCCCCGTCTCCGGTCTTGCTACGGTCGATCCAGGCATTGGTTAACCGGATCCCACTCCTGATTCCCTCATCGACGGAAGCATTCAAGCAAGACATGCTGAGCGAGGCAAACGACGTACAGATTGTTTCACTTCTTAACGACGTCTTGCAAAGCGTCAACGAGCTGAGGGACGTTGGCAAGAAGTTTCATGTGGTGGAGCTGGCTAAACCACGCAAGGGCGACAACTCTTCATTACTTGGGATCCAGCAACAAATGTCTACCGCGGGCGATATCATGTCGTGAGTAGTACGTCGAGGCGGTACAATAGCAACTATCTGCCTTTTTTGGGTTGATATGGTGAATGATGTTAATGGCGTTTGATGATATTCTCATTTTGGAGCGATACGTAATAGAATTTTCACTTTGGCAATCAAGAATGCTGCAGAAGCACTAGGAACAGCATGAATTACCAATGACGTTACGCAAGCGGGAGTCGTGGAGTGTTTTAGCCTTGTGGACATTCATGGGTAAAGTTTACTTACCCTTTATCTGGCTTGGAGGATAATCGTGCTACAGTAGCCGCTTGCTTGAGCTTTCGCCAAGGCCCAGGATGGCGAAAGCGGGACAAAAAGTACGACTGGCATGGATCGTGGTAGTGCTGCATGGTCGACAGAAGTACACAGAAAAAGAGATATTTTTTTCTGATTACTATTTCGCAGGCTCCCGTTTCTATCCATGTATGACATTGGGTTATAGCCCACACATATAGAGCAACAGATCCCCCTTAGATTGAGCACAGTAATAATACATAGTCGGTCTAGTCTTTGAGATATTGTACATCCAATCTTCTAAACATTCCCCCTTCATCCGATAGCTTTCTCGCGAGGCCCAACAACACGCTCAAAAGTGTCGAGCTCCATGTCTAGAGAATGCCTACCGCCAGTCTTGCCCCGAAGCAGCTGGTCATAGTTGAGCATCTCGGCAAAGGGGATCCTGGCCTTGATCTCCAACTGCCGCACCAGGCCCTTCTTAGGATCGCGCAGCGACTGGATGGTGTCGTACGGGTCGCGGGGCACGTAGACGTCGTCGAGGTTGATCCTGTCGGCGGGGTCGACGCCGCCGCTCGCCTCGTCGTACTTTTCGTTGCGGTCCACGACTGCATAAACCACGCCGCCGCGCGCGCCACCAATGTCCTTTTGCACGGCCTCGGCGGCGCCCTCGGGGCAGACGATCGAAACCTTCATAACGGGCTCGAGGATGCCGACCTGGGACTTGGACTGCGCATCCTTGAGGATGGTTTTGACGGCGTTGTAGGCAGCCTTGACGTTGTGCGACGGCGGCGTGTTGGGCCCAAAGTAGTCGGTCGACGGGTTGTAGTCGATGGTCACCAGCGTGCCGTGCACGGGGCGGCGCAGGCGCGGGCCCATGCGGAGCGCGGCGCTCGCGCCGTTGAGAAGCTCGTGCCGTGTGCGCTCATAGTCAAAGCCCTCGGGGAAGGTGCCGTAGTCGTTCTTCTTGATCTTGATCTCGATCAGGTTGTTCTCGTCAGCCCGCACCATGTCCTTGGAGATGGCGCGTGCCGATTTCTTATCCTCTTGGTCTGGGAGCGGCTGCAACGTGACGGTGCAAGCTGCCTTGCCGGCCTTGCCTCCGACTGTTTGGTCGAATACGAAGCGATTGGGTGCCAAGGACTCCAATAAACATTCTTTGTATTCGACTTCGATGCCAAAGATGGTTGCTTCGACACGGTATACGTTTTTGAGGCGGTCTAGCAGGACCTCGAGGTGCAGCTTGCCCATACCCGAGAGGATAAATACTTCATCGCGCTCGTTGTAGCTATACCGCAGGCTGGGATCCTCACGAGAGAGCCGCTCGAGTGCTGTCTCGAGGTCTTTAATGTTGCCACGGGCCGCCGGTGCCATGGTGATGAATGCCACCGGGTTTGGTATCTCGGCCGGTCGGATCTGCACCCTAGCCATAGGGCCTTCCGAGGCACTGCGGAAGCCTCCGTTGACCAGTATCAGCGTGTCGCCCGTCTTGGCGTCCTTGAGACCCTTGAGCGCGCCGATCTGCCCTGTTGATAGATGAGGGATGAGCTGGGTCTTGTTGGCAGAGATCTGCAGCATGCTGAGCGCCCTTTCCCGCTTGTGGCGGTTAGAGTTCCAAACCTCGGCGTCAGCGGGAAGCGTGCCATGATAGACGCGCACAAATGACAGCATGCCCCGTGACATGTCGTTCCTGTTGAAATCGGCCGCCACCTTGAAGACGGACGCGACAGCAGTAACGGTGCCTTTTTTGTTGCCGAACTGCTTCTTCTTTCCGACTGGCTGTGCCTTGGTGCTGGCATCGATGACATTCTCAAGGTCCGAGCGAACGCCGTCCAGCGAAACCTCTACAGGTGGTCGCTCGTTGGCGTTGGGTAGATAATCTACCACGGCATCCAGCAGGGGGTCGATGCCGATGTTGCGTAGACTCGAACCTGCAAACACAGGCACCAGCTTGCCGCTGCCGTCGCTGATGAGTTCACGTATGGTCCTTTTCATGACCTCCGGGGTGATGTTTTCCAGATCACCCTCTAAGAGTCGCTCGTCATGCTCACATAGGATATCAACCAGCGCGAGGTGCGCCTCGTCCAGCTGTGTCAGGAGATCCGGGTTCGTTTCGGCTAGCAACTTCTTCAAATTTTCGGTGTTGTATGAAGCCTTGGTACCGCCAGACTTCCACCTGATTCCCGTCCGTGTTATGACATCAACCACGCCGACAAAAACGTCCTTCTCCCACCAGGGGATCTGGCACACGAGCGGCCAGGCGTTCAGACGTGAGGCTATCTCCGACACGGAGCGCTTGAAGGAGGCGCCGTCGCGGTCTAGCTTGTTGACGTACATGATTCGCGGGATGCGGAACTGCTGTGCTGACTGCCAGACGCGCTCCGTGTGGGCTTCGACGCCTTTGACTCCGTCCATGATGCACACGGCGCCGTCGATGACGGGCATGCATCGGTCCACCTCGAAACGGAAGTCTTGATGGCCGGGGGTGTCGATGAGATTGATGGTCTTTGGGGGGTTCCCGGGACTGCAATCTGACGGTAACGGCCATTGAAAGGTAATGGCTGCAGACTGAATGGTAATGCCACGGTCACGTTCCATAGGAAGGAAGTCCGTGACAGTGTCTCCGCTGTCGACATCTGAAAGAATTGTTAAATCAATTCATTAACAACTCCACAAGTGGCAGCCTGTTGTTCCTACTTACTGCCTAGGTGTTTTGTCACACCGCTGTGGAAGAGCATTCGTTCTGTGGTTGTGGTTTTGCCCTTATAACTATGTTAGCTCAAGTCCTTGAAGTTAAATGAGGCCAAACAGTGGTGCAACCACATCAACTCCTCATGCTCACCGGTGTTGAAGGACTAGAGGCGCATAAATACTATTTAACACATACCGCATCCACATGGGCAATGATGCCAATATTTCGAATATCTTCTACTTTGGCATCGTAATATGACGAGGCAGGACTACTGTAGAACCTGCTGCCGAAATCAGTCCTTAAAAGGATAGCGGCCGCTTGAGGTAAACGAGACGACTCAGCGGGCCGGGTGTATTGAAGCCATTGCCATGATGCTGAAGGCAATTGGCGACGACCAGGTCGAAAGCGACAGACTGGGAGGGTCCGGAGCAGCATTATGAGTAGCGAGAAAGAAAGTCGGAAATAAACAAACAGATATGAATACAAATCAGAGCAGTTTACGTCCCATCGAGTCTCAAAGTTGACATTGCTGTTACCAAAAGAACTTTAAGGTGTCGCACATCTTTGGGCCCAAACGTCTGTATATGTTTACAGAACAGTGACCACCGACTAGTCGAGGCTGACAGCCAATTTAAGTAGTGATATAGAGATATGAGACTGGGTAGGTAGGTGTGTTTTTATTCGGTTCACAAGCAAGCAAGTGCTTCTTTTGGGAGATTTTGATCGCAAGGATCCTGGTCCAAGTTCAGAAGATGTGGGTCTAAATGCGTTAGGTGGCTGGCATTTCGAGCTGTTGAGCTTGCGAAGATGGTTTTGGAGGGTTTCCCTGATATACGAAAATGGATACTAACTCAGTCCAGTTCAAAATTGATGGATACTAGGAGTATATCAAAGCAAGAGGAAAGTTGGTAGTACAGCACTGCTCCTTTCTAGCTCTACACGATGTGAATGGTGAACAGGAAATACCTGCAATTTAACGGACGCATCAAGAGCTTGCCGTGGTTGAAGAGTGGGGATGAACTGACGTCTATGGTCTGTGCGCAGTTCCCCATGGCAAGAGCTGGAGACAGAGAGCGAAAGAGCTTGGTTTCCATGGTGGGGAGAAGCTCTGCTCCAGCAGCTGACAGATTGACTGACAAGTGCAGGCAGACACTGGACGTCTCTTGCTTGCTCACAGCTCGGTCTGCCTTTCTTGTAGGCGTCACTACTCCAGCTCGAATATTTTATTTCAATGCGCATTTTAAGAGCAGGTTGAATATCCCCTGACCTTTCCGCATTGGCCTTCAACTTTTTGTTTCATTGCGGTTGCTTGTTAGCACTTGACCCGGACGAAACAAAAGTTGCGACGGCTAAGTGATTGGCTACAATTCCCGACCTGACCAACACGCTGGAGCGTCGACAGCCGGATCAGGTTTCGGCTCGCCAGCCAGGCAACGCAACGTAATTCGCACGCACTTTAAAGTCCTCCACCAACCACATTTCTTCGTCACCACAAACAGCAACAGCCCAAACATTTACCATGGACTATAGCTCATCGATTAACGAGGCCGACAACCCACACGGCGCATCGCCATGGGGTTCTCCCGGAACTTCGCCGCAACATAACCGCACTACCTTTAACGCCGCCGCCACCGCCGCCCCACCCCCGACCTACCAGTCTTTTGAAGCCGCGAGCAATGGCCTGGGCGTCTCAGAGGACGAAGGTGGCTTTGGGGATACCGATACCGGGTTTGCAAGGCCAAGCACGGCGAGCACAGCTGCCGCCTCGGATGCCTTGACTGATGAGTCGAGGACCGAGGCTGGAGAATCTCAAGAGGAGCACGACCAAGATAGTCAAGCTACTGCCCCGACTGAGGGTGCCGCTCATGCAGATGCTACTACGCGGCAAGAGCAACAGCCACAGCAGGGAAGAGCTGAGGAACAGCAGGCAGCCCAAGCCCAACGGCCAGCACAACCTCTGTACAAGCTGCAAGCCAAGATAACTGGTTTAGAGCGAACCGGCCGCAAAGACCCTATTCTGAGGTTTGACGTACATGTACGCAAAAGTCCAGTCAGTCAGCTATGATTGCACCACATCACTAACGCTGAGACCGTCCAGACCAACTTACCCAACTTCCGGACGACACAATACCGCGACATCCGTCGGCTCCACTCGGAGTTTGTCAAGTTCGGGGAACACCTGATATCCGCCAACCCCGACGCTGTGGTACCTGCTGTTCCACCTCCGATCACCTCGGCTGGTGCTGGGACAGACGAGGACGAGGCTCGAGTCAAGGCTTTGATGCAGCGATGGCTTAACTACGTTTGCAGCAACGAGGTTCTCCTCAGGGATGACGAAATGATCCTGTTTGTCGAGAGCGATTTCGGCTATAGCCCAATGGTGAAGAAGAAGCAACCGGCAACGGGCGTGCGCCGCAAGATCTTGAAGCAGTTCGCCCCGCCGCCTGACGACACGCCCGAGCTGCAGGAGGCCAGGCCTATCGTGAAGCTGTTTTATCTTGGTGCCATGGACGCTGGGCACAAGGTCGACAAGCTTGTGAAAGCCAGAAGAGGTTAGTGGCTTTGTTTAGGTTTTGGCCAGTATGAAGAGCCGCGGAACCATCAACTAACACAACATGCAGGACTTGGGCTCGCCGAATCCGACTTTGGCGTTAAGCTTGGCGGCATGCATGTGCAGGAGCTCCACCAAGGCCTGGGCAACGCTTACCGCAAGCTGGGGAAGGTCATTCAGACTGTTGGTGACTGTCATGCTGCTCAGGCAACAGCAGAGGCGACGACGATGGGAGACCCGCTGCAGTATCACTCATCTGATGCCTTTATTGTGAAAGAAACTCTGACAAACCGTCAGATTCTTATTCGAGAATTTTTGCAGGCGCAGGAGACGACAAGGAGCAAATTGAGCGCAACTGATAGGTTACGCGCAAGCTCTAACGTGCGGCGGGAGAAGGTCGACGAAGCCATCGCAGCACTCGATGAGGCACGGCACAACGAGGTCCAGCTGTACCACAAGACCTCAAGGGTAACGCAAAACCTCGTCCAGGAACGTCGCAAGTGGTTCGCCCGCACGTCCGCCGACCTGCGCCTCAGCATCAGGGAATATGTACTGCGGGAAATAGAGGCCGAGAGGCGAACGCTGGCTCTCCTCGAAACGGTGAGGCCGGATATTCGCAGCATCGACTCGTCAGGAGGTCTGAGCAGACTTGGACGCGAGGCGCACCCAACACCTCCCAGGCGTGTCAGCATGGCCGCCAGCCAAGGACCCAAAGGCGACGCGTGGAGCGGCGTGCCCCGGCGTTCAGATGCCGCCGTGAACCGTAGCCTTTCCGCTTCTACTGGCAGCATAATCGCTGCCGGACTAGGTGAAGAGGGTCAGGTCGATGGAGACATGGCGCCGGCTAGGACGCGGACGCAGGCTGAAGAGGACGATGACGACCGGTTGGACGCGAGGAATGCAGCGAGCAGATTGGCAACTAGCACGTTCTGAACCACGACTTGAATTCATTTTCTTTTTTTCCAAAAAAAAAAAATCATATTAGGCTCGTATAACCGGTTCTTGGTCGTCGTGGCTCCGCCGGAAGATTGTGTTATTTTTTGGTGATAACAAGGGCAGGGCCGGTTTTTCCCCTCTCAACGGAAGGGAATGAGATACTTATTCTTTGCCGACCAGGTTTGATGTACGTAGCTCACAAAGGTACCGGTCTCCCCGCACTTATCTTTTCAGTCCTACTGCTCCTGGTATTATGTCGCAAGACAAAATACCAAGCTAAACCGTGACTTTCCTAGCAAATGTCTGCTCCTTCCCAGCTGGGAGTACTTTTTGGAAGTGGAACACGAAATCGTCATGTAGAGGCGAACTCAACATCCGGCATGAGACCTAAGCCACTGGTACAAACGACAGTACCTAGTGATAGGAATCTCATGGGCAACTGAACAGCACATCTATCGAATCCATGCTACTGCATATATTGTTTACAGTACCAACCCTTATTCCGCTCAAGGAAAGAGCGACACGTGGATTATCACAAGTAGTCATCTTCTATTTTCATATTCTCATCAAAACCAACTGAGATGTGCTGAAATACAGCCCGCGGCAGTCAACAGCTCTGGGTTCTTCAACTTGCTCCGGCTCACACTGAATCCATATAATATTTCAACACAACCTGATTCCCTCTTCTTCAGCTTGCTTTCTATTACAAAGTTGAAAAGAACGAGGTTGAGTTGAAATATACTAACAAACGCTTTTTGCCATCAACCTACCCTCACCTTCACTACCAATCACTACCTACTTATTCACCTTCAATTGTATATACTAGCAACTGACCAACATTGGTCTTGCTTGGTCTTATTCACTCATTCTTTCAACTTGATCTTCTGGCACACAGCTTGGGCAAATCCGAGCAGGGCTCAACATGGCTTCACCCACCCAACCGGAGCCTGGCGGTAGCTCCCATTTGCAGACCGCGACGCACAGGTCCCAGCATGGTGCTTCTTCCACCAATCGACCCCCCGATGAAGAAATCTGTTCCGTGAAGCGTCTCTTAGAGCTTTGTCGAGAGACTTCGGTCGACAAACTTGAGAATGGTCTCAAACTTGGCATCGAGCTTCTGCAGGAACTATGGCCGGTTGTTCACGATCTCAACTCTCCTAGCGGAAATCGGCACCTCAAGACGATAGAAGGTCTTTTGCAAGCTGGCAAGCGTACTCGAACCGTCATTGGTGTTGTGGGAAGCACTGGATCGGGCAAATCATCGGTCTTGAATGCTATTCTGAACGAGTCGCAGTTAGTATAACCCCCCATACCTGTCCCCATCCAACCGAGGTAGTCGACATTTTGATTCATGGCGAGGGGATGCCTTGTTTCTGTCAGCTAATGTTGGATTTACCTTGTATAGACTGCTTCCCACCAACTGCATGCGAGCCTGCACGGCCTCAGTTACCGAGTTGAGCTTCAACTATTCGATAGACCCCAGCAAGAGATACTACGCTGAAGTCGAGTTCATCTCCACTGAGGATTGGGCCAGCGAGCTGGAGCTTTTTTGGGATGATTTGATTGATTCCAACGGCAAGATTCGCCCAGAAGCCAAGGCCAAAGATGGGGATGCAAGAATCGCCTTTGACAAGGTCAAAGCTGTTTACCCAACTTTTGGAAAGTCTGCCTCATCAGTCTACGACCATAAAGAACTGGCTAAAGAACCGATGGTCCTGGAAGTGCTCGGAACCACGAAAAAGATTCAGGCAAAAACGGCGGCAGAATTTGCCATTCAGCTTAAACCATACATCGACTCGAAGGAGCGCGGCGGCAATACCGATGTGATGGAAGCATGGCCGCTCATCAAGGTTGCTCGTATTTACATCAAAGCAGACGCCCTGGCGAACGGGGTTGTCCTCGTGGATCTACCAGGAGTCCACGATAGCAATGGAGCACGAGCGGCCGTCGCTGACAAGTTCATAGAGGAGTGTAGCGGACTGTGGATTCTCGCGCCAATTCAACGTGCAGTAGACGACAAGTCGGCCAAGACGTTGATGGGGGCTGCTTTTAAGGAGCAACTAAAATTCGACGGAATGTTTGACAAAGTGACATTCATCTGTTCCAAGACGGACGATATCCCCGTCTCTGAGGCGGTCCAGAGCCTCAAACTGGATGAAATGGCCCAAGAACACTGGAAGCGTGTCGACGAAATTCAACGCAAGCGCCGTCGTGCCACGGTAGAAAACGAAAAGCTCGAGTTCAAGCGGGACTCGCTTGAACAGGACAAAGATCAGAAGTGGGAGGAGCTTTCCAAATGGGACGAATTGTCTAGAGACTTCAGTAGGGGGTTGCCAGTTCACCCGCCGCCACCAGAAGTGGTGTCCAGGAAACGCAAGCACCGGACTCGCCAGACATGCGATCGCAAGGATCGCCCACCCGAGGCTGGCGAAGAGGCTCTCTCGAGTGAAGACGAACTTGCAGATGATGAACAAACTGGCAGTAACCCAGCGATGACCCAGCCTTTGACACGTACGGAGATTGACCAAAAGATTGCTTCACTCAAGGAGACTTTGGCACAACTGAAACCACAGCTGCATGAGGCCGAAGCAGAGATCTACCAGTCCTTCAAGACGTTGAAAGAGAAGTTGAAGGCTTTCAAGAAGGAAGAAGCTGAGCTGCAGAGTGCATTTAAGGCGATGTGTATCAAAGGCCGAAACGATTATTCCCGCAAGGCGATCCAGCGGGACTTTGCCTTGGGGATTAAAGAGCTAGACGAGGCGGCTCAGATTGAAAAAGACGAGAGTTCATTCAATCCCGACGTGGACTTTCGTGACTACGCCAAAGTCGCTGATTCTCTTCCCGTCTTCTGCGTTAGCAGTCGAGCCTATCAGCAATTGTGTGGCCGCAACAAGCGAGACAGGTTCGAAATTGAAGGCTTTAGCTGTGTGGAGGATACGGAGATTCCTCAGCTTGTCAAGCATGCCCAAGGGACGACCGAGGTCACCAGAGTCGGCCAGTGCAGGCGTTTCCTGAACGAACTGCTCCGGCTAGTCGTGTCAATGTTAATATGGACAAGCTCCCGTGAAGTCAAAACGGAGATGACTCTTGAAAAGCAAAACTTCATTCAAGAGGTTTTGCGTCGAGAGCTTAAGGCTTTTGAGCAAGTAAGTCTCATGTCGGGGTTGCAAATATGCTGATCTGTACAACTAACTAATCATGACACCCCAGGCCCTGGCTACGGCAGTCGATCTCTGCGTGACAACAATTGAAAATCACTTCTGCAACTTGATCTTCTCAACTATTGGCTCCAAGATCCCAGCAGCCAAATCCGCTGCCGTAGATGTTTGCCGAGGCTGGAGTGCACCCAAACGTGAGGGCGGTATGTACTGGCAAACTTACCGGGCTACACTCAAGCGCAAGGGTCAGTATCATGGTGCTGCTGGCCCAAGAAATTTTAATCGCGACCTCCTTAAGCCCATCATTCCGCCTCTTGCGTCGGCCTGGGAAAAGACGTTCCAGCGACGAGTCCCCGTCGCGCTCGACACGTTCACTACTTCGGTCCAAACAGCCTTGCGTGTCCTACACACTCAGGTCACCAACGCGAACAACCCCCCGGGTCCCAACCAAGATCTTACCACCCTGGGCTGGCAAATGGATAGATACTTGGCAGCTGCAGCTGGGATTCCGGATCTTCTGGAGCAACAAATAAGCAACGCCCAGCGCCAGGCCAGTCGTCAACTCACGCCCGTCATTGTTCTCAAGATGACACCTGGGTACCGTAAGGCTTCAGAACAAAAAGGTATGTGCCTTTTCTTTCTTTTATTTTTTTTCGCCCACTAACGATCTCTGCCTTCTCATCACTGGGAAGTTCTTTCTATTAATCTGTACGGCTGACTGAACCGATAACCTCCAGGGGTTGGCTTATACAAGCATATGAAAAGCATCATGGCTGGTCATGTCGAAATAGTCCGGAATACTATGTTCGAGCAAGCCAAGGAGGCGATGCAGGGGCATTTACAAGCAATAATAGACAATGCCGAAGAAACCCTGACGAATATAGCATCAGATATCAAGGCCGTGATACTCGAAGATTATGCAGGCGTGCTGCTGAGGAACAATACCGGGCACGAAAGCAACAATGCGCAGCACCTGGTAAACAATGCTGAGCAGTTGAGAAATAATGACGAGCACCTGAAAAAAATCGCAGAAATCCTCGCCACTGTGAACAAGCATTTCTCACCTGCTTATGAAGCTGCCCCGGCTACAGGAACGGTCAAAGAGTAAATCACCTCTTTGACTCAACAACCCATCGTTGAAAACCCGAGTCCAAAACTGGGAAGTAAAGGCACAAACATGTCAGTGCTGCTCAAAAGGAGGCCTAATTGTGGATCAACCATGCTTCGGGTCTCCGTTTCTTTACTAATGCTCGGCGGGAATCTGCCTCTTTGGTTTTCTTTTGCTCGTTTCCACTCTGCCGGGTATATATCTCGGCCACAACTGCCTTGTGGTTAGGCTACTACATCAAGTGGACTGAAGATCATGAGCCTGAGATGCGACCGAACTGCATTTCAAATATTTCCTGCAACCGATTATTTCTTTTCCCCCCATATAGACAAAAGTTTGGGATGAACGTCTTTTATTTGGCGAGATGTCATTGGGTACCAAACCTGTGCCTCAAATTCATTGAACCACCGTTAATTTTCTCCAGGAGAGCTTAAACGGGATCATATCGGAATTCTTTTGCAACCCCCAGAGGGCACGACTTGGTCTGGAAGGCCTGCCAAACGGTTAACGAGGTCACACTATCTTCTACAATTAGCTTCTTTACTCATTTGCAGATAGCTGCATTTCACTAATCGATGCTTTACAGTTCTGATCCTTCGCAAGTAAAGAGACTAAATGCCGTATCATTGAAGCTGCATTGGGGCTTGGCAAGTGCTACTCTTTACGCTCAGGGCCAAACCCATTTCTTCATACTCGAGATAGTAGACACTGAAAAGCATGGACAGCCTTACGGCGACTTGAGGATACACAAATGAAACTGATTTCCCTTCTGGTGAGTTACAGTACACGCTGTTGCTACATACATTTTTTGTTGCGCAAACAGGCAAAAAGAAAAAGAGAAAAAAAAAGAATAATACATATGCTATGCTCCGATGATATACTGGCTTCGTGCGCCTGCCCATTTCAAGATGAAGAGAAACAAAAAGAAGAAACAAAAGGAAAAGGAAACCTTCAATTGTTACCCTTTTCGAGCGAGACCTTCAACATCTTCAACTTTTCTTCCGTGGCCCTGATGGCCTCCCTGACCTCACGACTGTCCGCTACGTTCTTACGTGGCGGCGGCGTCGAAGGCGCAGAGCTTTGTGCTCCGCTCAACCGCTCCATGCCGACTCGCTCCTCCAGCCACTGCCACAGTTCGCTCTCCTCACGGCGCCACATCTCCTCGTAGGCGGCCACGCGATCCGGGTAGCTGAGGTAGGCAAGGTCGGCACCGTAGGGGTGACGCGAGGCCGTCCTGCCGCTCGGGCTGAACCCGAACCCGAACCAGCTTGCCACAAGCAAGCCCACAAGTAGACCGTACACGAGGTTGCCCGTGATGAGCGGCTTGACTGTGTCGAGCACCGGACTGACGATGCCCCGCACGGGCTCCAAAAGACCCCAGTCTTGCTTAGCAGCCTGGGCGCGGGCGCCTCCCTCGGCGTCGCTCGCTGGGCCAGACGTGGGGCCTGTCCTGCCCTTGCGTCCCTTCTTCTTGCCCTTGGCCGCGACGCCGTTGCCGGTACCTGCTCGTGGGCGGGAAGACACGGATGACTTGAGGCTGGCGAATAAGTCTTTGCAGTACTGCTGCTGTCCTGTCACTACTCCGTTCTCGATTGGCCCCTTGATCCAACTCTTGCCGGACCATTCGATCGTGCAGTTTACGTTTATCTTGGTCTGATTCTTCTCATCCCAGGTCAGGCAGTACCTTGTCTTGACTGTAAAGACATTACCGCTGGGCACGTCAGGAGTTTGCGTCGAGCAAGTTATGGAAATGGCCTTCTCAAGATCCATCGCATCCAGCTTTTCCGTTACTATGCATTTGGTCTGCTTGGGCCCCAATGAGGCGTTCAGAGGCTTCGTGTACGAGTACGTCCGTGTCTTGTTCTCGGCGGTGAGGCCTTTCTTGTCCTCCATCTGCAGGTCAAAACACTTCTGATCGTCTGTGAGCCACTTGGACATGTATTGACAAGATGTAGGCCCGAACATGATATCGTAGACTTTGCCGAGGGGTGCGGGAATCACGTCAGTGGATAGTTGCTTGTCATAGTGCGTGTCAGCATCACCACAATCCGTCTTGCCGTGTGTCGCAGGACCCGGGAAATCCTGAGCTCCTGTTCCGGGTGCGGCGCCACCAGCTGCTTCCTTTGGCTTCTCTGCGGCTGGCAATGCAGCCGACGTCTTCCGACTAGTGACCTTGTCCAGAGCAGCCTCCGCGGTGCCATTTTCTATCGGCTGTGCAACAACCGATTCATTCATCTCGTCCTCAGCGTCTTCGTCGTAGACGTCCTCCTCGTCGTCCTCCGAATCTTCCAATTCGGAACCGCTCTGCGTACCGGCCAATGACAGACTGCGCACCTCCTCCACGTCAACCTTTTCGGTCTTGTCGCCTCCGGTCTCGTCCAAGCGAACTCCGTTGAGGGAGCTTTGTAACGAGGGGTGACGGATGCCCCACACTTTGACAATCAACTGATACGTCGAGTCACGACTCGCGAAGCTGGCAAAGACGTGCTTGGCGTTGATGGTGCTAATGAGCAATCCGTTCTTGAATAATAAAGCCGTGCTCCGCTTTTCAACCGACAAAATCTCATCAAAACTCATGACCAAAGTCGTTACGTAGCCAAAAATGTTACTGTTGAAACACAAATGGCCCTCGGAAACATACAGTCTTCCGTGGGCTAGAATTTGCAATTGCCTGTTTGAAGCTAGTCAGTAAACACGTAAGATCTCACGCAAAAAAGGTCAGTGGTTTGATCTAGGGGATGCTTACAAGGCACAGCTAAAATCATCAATCAATAAATCGTCATCTGGTACGCTCTTGAAGAGCTGGTGAAAGTCACGGTTTCGCTTAGCACTAGCGACGGCGAACCCAGTCAACTTCGTCGTGCTGTTGTTGCTTAAGCCTCCGTTTTGAGTCAGAGCCGTGTGGGTAGCAGTGATGGGAGCGCCGATTTGGCCAGACATTGTAGAACTGCCACGCTTCCGGTGCCGTCTGAGGGAGCTCCGGACGCTCCCATTGCGCTGAAGTCCGGTTGCATCCTCGTATATGCTCCCGGCCGGTGTGCGTTCTGCACTACCAGGCTCAGCGACTGATCTGGCCTGCGATGAGGGCTGGGAATCATTCTGCCCGTTGTTGGCCTCTACAGGAGCCGAGTCAGCCCTCACCCTTGAGGACATCGAGTCCACAAACCTAGAGGTAATTGGCGAGGTCGCGTTGCTCGGAGGGTCGTTGATGCCAAGCTGGCTCAGACTCAAATCGCCCCTGCCTAATGTTTTCACTGCGGGCTCCTGCGAATCCATAAGCTGTCTCTGAGAATCTGAATAGGACTCAACCTCGACTCGGGTATCTCCAGATGAGGATTTCTCTCGGGATTGGCCGCCGTTACCTCCGTTGTTACCGACAGAAGACGTGCTATTGTTGTTCGCGATGGTGTTGGTCCAGGTGTTAGCTGCGTTTTGCGCGACGTTCTGGGCAGCAGATATCATAGACGAGAAGAAGTTGCCAGTGGGGAGAGGAGACTGGGCATTCTCGGGCGTCGGAGTAAGAGGGGCTGCTGTGATGTTTGAAAGCTTGCTTGGGCCTGCGCTGCCAGAGCCTGACCTCCCACGTCGATGTGCTAGTGTAGAGACGGGCTCGACTGGCTTGGGAGCTGCATTACTTGTAGCTTTTTTCGTCGGTGTATGGCTTAATAGGTCGTGGGGCCTGCTGTGGTCGGTAGGCGTCGGGGGAGTGTTGACGATGACAGGAGCAGATGTGGCGCCGTTTGGTGGTGTGCGGGGTGGATGCGCAGTCTCGATCGTCTGCCCTTTGCTCAATCTCCTGAAGCGCTGGGTAGATGCCTCCTTGGCAGTATCTGGCTTTGAGCTGAGTGAGGGGTTTGATGCACTTTCGAGGCCAGGCTTGTCGATATTTTTGCTGTCCAGAGAATCGTTGCTAGTGGAAGCGGCCGCCACCGTAGGAATTCTTTCAGGGCTAATACTGCCTGTTGATTGTCTATTTGAAGATCTCGACCGTAGGGCTTTTCGAAAGCGGCCTACGGGAGAAGGTGATCGTCTTGCCCCAGCGTTTCGGGGGATAGCAAGACCGGTCCTGGAATGCCGGAGGGGTGATGAGGTTGCCGAGTCGAGAGAATCGGTCCTCTCGATAGAATCTGTGACAGGAAGGGTTGAAGATCGGGACAGGTTCTCAGTCAATGAGGGTTCTGGTGGTTCTTGGGTACCCTTTAGGTGCTCTTCTTGCACCAGCGGCGACGAGGTCGTCAGGTAGCCGATTTGCGAGGGATGCGTCGACACAACGGTGGGCCTTGCTGACAAGCTATAATACCGGGGTTAAAATGTCAGACAGTGCGTAGTAGCCAGTGAGAGCTTTAGCCTCTGAACCTAGGCCCTGGGCGGCGCGACCCTAGTCAGCGCTGCGGGTCCAATGCAGCGGACTTGAAGCCGGAAAGCAGCTCGATACCAAAGTCCACGTCGAAAGGGTTCCATTCGATGAGACCATGGCGAGAGTGAGATGGAAAAACAAAGGGGTAAATGGATGAATTTGAAACTTCAAATCCAAGACATTAAGTGGCTTGTTTTTCATGTATGTGTCTCTCTCTCCCCCTCCGATCTCTCTTACCAGAAAGGGGGGGTTGTATCAGCCGAGGTTGTCACACGTCACAGGCTTGTCTTTGCGCTGTAGCCGCAAGTATCGATCCATCCTAACAGGTAGAGTTGGCACCACCAAAACGCTCTACCGTACAGTTTGGACTGATTCGCGAATGCGAGCGGCCGGAAAAAAAAAGCGAGCGATGAAGCGGGCTATGATGATGATCCACTTCGCCAAGTCGAGAACTGATGGCAAAACAACCAGTCTTTGACGGCGGCGCCGCGACTTGCAGCAGTGGTATGAAGGCAAAGGTACATTCATTGACGGTATCCGTAGTTTAGGCAGACATGAATAGAAGGAAGCGTGCAGGAGCAGTGACATAAGAAGAAATGGGGGTAAGCTTACGAGTCTTCATCCGTCTCCACTGCCGCTAGACTGGCATCTGGCTGATGAGGCGGCAGTCGATCCTCCTCTGCAATTGAAAATGAATGGTTGCTCGTGTCCTCATTTAAATCGCTTTCGTTGGTATACCGGCTGCTGGCTGGACTTCGACCGCGAACTCCAAGGTCTTCACTACTGGCATCGCTACCAAGCTGCTGCTTCTTCTTGCGTCGCCTTTTCTCTGCCAGCGCTCGCGGCAACAGTTTGCCCAGGCCCGTGGCGGACGTTGAGCGATCTGAGCCGTTGGCGTCCATGGTTTTATTTGCTGCCGGCAGCCTGGGCCCTGAAATTTCCAGGTCAAGTCGGCCCAGGCGAATTTGATGGGCTTAGAATTTTGGGCTTTGAGATAGGCGTTTTATTCTCCGCCCAGCAATCAGTTCAGCCGTTGGCGTTGTTGCTGTCCGCAACGAGCGTGGTGCTCAATCGATGTACGGGTCAGTTGTGAATGATGTGATGCAAAGCGATGCGATGCGTGCGCTGCGAAACCTAGTATAGACAATCGCCCTTGTTCATAGATCCAGGTGGAGCTGATCTATCTTATAATGACGACAGTTATTTTGGTTTCAAGAGTGTCCAGATTTATAAGTAGTAGCAAAGCATGATGTAGTTGCGTAACGGTAATAATCGGATAGATGTCAAAGATTGGGATTACTACGATTGGGAAAGAACAATTCATCAGTCAACCTGTCCAAAACGGTGGATGAGGAGGCTGAAGAATTGTTCCGCAGAGTGCGAGTGAGACTCCCCCCTTTGGTTTCAGTAGCTGTCAAGTGGGGGACAAAAAAAAAAGATTAACAGACTCGTTGCATCTTCGCAATCGTCATCTATTTTCTCTTGTGCGTTCACAAATTCGCTCACACGGAAAATACGGCTCGGTATCAATCTTTTATTTTTATTTTTAATCACAAGAACCAGTATTTGTCGTCAGAGTATCTTTTTGCTGGCTTGGCTTCAAACTTGCTGCCATGGTAAATGGCAACCAAACTTCCTTGGCTAGCTTCATTGTACCCTCAATGCTGTCACCACTGTTGTCATCATCGATTCCAAGTGTTGTTTACCCTCACACAAGTGCCTGGGCCCCACATGGCTGATCCCTGGCTTCCAGCCCCTAGCTCTGACCAGCCACCACATGGCATCTATCAGTGGATCCACATAAACCTTGAGAAGCTATCTTGACAGTTCAAGATCGGAGGATACAGTAATACTGTTCCTGGGAAAGTTGTAAACATGGATAATATAGTAGTAGTAAATCGGAATTTTACAAGCGATAAGGTGTGTTACAGTACATTAACAGTTGCTTACCCTAGCTAACTTGCATATCATCAATGATTTATCTAGATCAAGCAGGATTGAAGACCTCTCAATGACTGCGGCGCATCAAAGAATCTGTTGCGACAGTGTCATGTTTATTTGCTGACTTTACAGAATTACTCTGCAATCGTCAGAGCCCCATGTTTACTACACTTTTAAAACAACCCTGTAATGTTTCGCAGCAGTAAATTTCAATTTCTGGAAGGGGGTTGGTTGGTCGAATCATACATTCTTTTCTGTTCTATTGATGTTCCTTGCAGCTATCTCGCAGCTTGCCTCCGGCACCAGCTGTCGGAATTATTGGATTGATACTCGATTGAATTTGGCAGCCATGATTGGTATGCAGGACCCATAGATGAGTTGAGTGACTAATCCCAGCCGTCCAAAGGCGATTTAAATGCTGCAGCTGGACTAATTCAGTGTACTGTATGTACACTGCTTGACTGGTCGTGCTGGTTGGTTGCCCCTCTATTTCCGGCATAATTGTCAACGAGCAACCCTGTCCCTGCGAAACGACACCCATATGCTTATTCGGACAGACAGTCTCAACTGCACCAAAAGTGAATCTTTTTGCGCCACTGGCTACATCCCAGGCGGGCAAGTCTGTCTCATGTTCTACGAGAAGCCAGGCTGTTGATATTGCGACAAAAGAATCACATCAGGCAGCATGGACGCGGCACCTTTGATCAAGGTAAGGAAGCAAGAGATTCCTCTTCATTCACAACCTCACGTGCGTGCTTGTCCGGACTGTTTCCCCTAACATGGGATCCTTTTCAAGGCACACGACCATGCCAGGAATGCCGCACTTGCCCACACCGACACTACGGTCGCCATCAATGAGCACGCACTCGCGGCCGGCGAGTTTTCCAACGCCGCCAGGTCTACCACCAGCGCCGAGGCCCTTCGCACGCTGAAACTGCTCGAGCAGCATCACCAGCGGCTTTCGGACCTGCTCAAACTACCGCTCGAACGACCACCGCGCAGATCTCAAGCCGACGACTACCGTTCCGGGGCGGACGCGAGCCACAATGACGACGTGAGCGAGAAGCCGTCGGCCAGACCGGCCTCGTCGGGCGCCGACGACAAATCCACCGCCGACGACATGTCGTCGAGGAGGAAGTCCGCGGTGGCCTCCGGCACGACGTCGTCGCAGCAGCGGCGGTATCCGCCATCGCGGGAGCTGTCGTCGTCGATCGCGAGCAACCTGGCATCGGCTCGCGGCATCCGTTCCTCGCATCGTGGACACCCGCTCGCACCGAGCGTCTCGAATGACCAGGCGCCCGGGAGTTTGGATGGTCATCCCAGCAGGGATGTTGGGAGGTCCAAGATGCAGAACATGCTGGGCCAGAAGCCAAAGCCCAGCTGGGTGCCGCCCACGGAAGGTCCGCAAAAGTCAGAGAAGGGTCAGGCGCGGCAGCAAGCCGAAAGACCTGCGGAGGAGTCGAATGAGGATGGGTATTCCAGGTTCTACAGCACGTTTGGGAGCTTGATCAAGGGCCTCTCCGCACCGCTGGCCTTTGCCGGACTGCCTCTGATCGCAGAAGAGTCGGCACCTGAGCCGCCCACTTCTCCGGACCCGGCAGCTACCAAGAAAAGCCGGCCATCCAGGGCACAGCATGTTGCTCCCGAGCCGGACCTGGCCAGGATTTATTCCAAGGCCACGTTGCAGGCTCTCGGGCACAAAGGCCATGCTCCGAACGATTCGTTCTATTTCGTCCCGGCCACCGGAGGCACTGTATCGTACGCAAACATTCTCAGCTTTGATCAGAAGGAGAGGCGTCGCAACCTGGCCTCGATCCACGATGGCCACGACCACCCCGAAATGAGCCCGGAGGATGCTGCCGACGAGGATGACTTCGTCGACGCGAGGGAGTCGCAAGCCTCGTCTTCTATGTCTCCCGGCGTAAAGAGGCGCATCGGCAGCAGCAAGTCGACTAGTGATCTACAAAACGTGGTGGAGGAGCTCTACCTCGAGAACAAGGGGCTCAAGGAGATGCTGGATAAGCTGTCCAAGAGGCTGCATGCGTTCGAGGCCAACGCGCAGAACTACGCGCTGCAGTCCAGCATGCGGCTTGTGCGTCCCGGTTCGCCCTTGTCTTCCTCGGGTGGTGGAGGGGGAGGTAGTGGCGGCGATGAGGGTCTGCGCCGCAGAAACCAGGAACTGGAACAGGAGCTTGCGGCTGCGGTGAAGCGGATGGAAGCCTTGGAGAAGGAGTACATGCACGTTCGAAAAGTCAATGGACAGTACCGAGAGAGATGGGAGAAGCTCAAGGCAGGTGCCAAGGCCAGGAGGGAGGCTCAGGTGGCAAGCGGAGAAGGCGAATCTTCTCGTTCACAGGCTGGTTGATGCGCAATGTATGAAGAGCACACAGAGACTGGAGAATTCGTTTCTGACCCCTAATATGATACGGTCCAGGAAAGTCAAGAGTGGCAGGTGTGCGGGACCCTAAACTAGCTCTCGTCCATACTAGCAACCCTTTCATCTAATTTCCTCATCATCTCGGCCTCGTCGTCCACCACTGCGTTTGCAGCCTGTGAACTGTCTCCATTCTTCCGTAGCTGTAACCCTCGTCTCTGCATTATCGCCTCTACGAGCCGCCTGGTGAGCAAACCACCCTCCCCACCAAGCAGCGCAGGAACCAATGCCTTATCCCCGGACGCCAACGCCTCCTTCTGCTGTCTGACCCAGCCCTCGAGACTCCTTAACCCCACGACCAGAAACCCCAGCTCCTCTCGCTCAACGTCAAACACCTCCCACCACTCGCACTCTGGCATCTTTGCGCCGAGGTCGCGGGCGGCGTTGTAGACGGCGGCGACGGCCAGGGCGCTGGGCTGGTGCGTCAGGTACAGCAGCTGCGGGGAGAGCAGGGCGGCGTTGAGGTAGGCGACGGCGCGCTCCGACACCACCTCGCGCGGCTGGGCGAGGAAGTCGAGGGCCTGCAGGTACGTCACGGCCAGGGGGTGCGGCAGCGCGACGCGCGTGTCAAAGGACAGGGCGTAAAGGATGCGGCCCTCGAGCGCTAGGATGCGGTTGTGCGCGGCGAAGTAGTCGGCTTCGCTCTGGTAGTATTTCGTCGGGTCGGGGGCGTCGTCGGGATTGGTGGTGTTTGGTGGTTGGGCGAGGGGGGAAACTGGAGAAAGGAGGTAGGCGTATACGTTTGTCACGTCGCGTGGGGAACGGGGGAAGGGGCCGCACTTTGCGACGATGTAGATGCACGCGGCGGAGACATCCTGTTATGGGTTGTGCGCTGAACTGTCAGTTATTTTCGAGGGTCGAACGAGGTTGACTAGGTTGGTCTAGGTCATAAGGGGCGTACACACGCTGAATTCATGCTGCATCTCGGAATCCACAAGCCAGTATCGAGCGAGTAGTACATTGGCTTGTGCTGTGGTAGACTGTGGGAGCTGCAACAGCAGCCCTGCGGCTTGTGTGAGGCATTGGGTCGTATAGAATATTGTATCTTGGAGGTCGGTGGGAAGTGAGCTAAACCTGGCGCGTTGATGCAGCTGTTCAGGTGTGACGAGGGAGTTTGTCAGGTGGGCCATTTTGGAGAAGAGTTTGTTGCAATAAGGCAAAGCATGAATATAAAGCTATCCTGGATGTTTCCTAGGCGTTGATGTAGTTGAGTGGGGATGTGGAATCCTGGCAAGCCTGGCCATTAAAGTCCCGATAAGATAAGCCAACTGTGCAGGGGTAGCTCCTACTTTCCAACGTTCTTTCCTTTGTAAGTGTAAAGGGATGTTTGATTTCTTTTTAACAATTGATATTTCTATTATTTTTTTTTTCTTTTCTTTTTTACCCCTCTCAAATTGTACATATTTGTCAGTTTGTCACACAGTAGCTGTAGTCTACCCCTTCACCGACTCCCAAACGTTATCCAACGTCGAGAGAGCAAGACCCCTCACTATCAACAGACGATTGATATCGAGAAGGATTTCATGACTCACTAGTAAAATTAAGCTGTCCCCATTTACTGGAACTATTTGCGGAGTTTTGCGGGGAAACGGAGATACGCATGCACAAAGCAGGTAATTACTGTAGTGTCTCTCTTGTCGCAATCTTTCCAGCAGCTCGGATTCACTTCGGATCTGTCCACATGGGCAAGGGAATGGGCTTGGTATTCGTCAGTCGGTCAATTTATTAGTATAGATCTCAGTGTGACCCTCGAATTCTGAAAGTGAGTTTGCTCCCCTTCAGTCTCGTCGTGGTACCCTCAGACCCGCAGAGTAGCCAGAACGTCTCTTCTGCCCCTTCCCCGTCGAGCCGTTCAAATCGAACATCCATTGACAAACGATGCGATTCTCCAGCCTCACGCTGCTCAGCGTGGCGGCACCAGCAATGGCGGCAAAAACGGGAGGTTGCTCGGCGCCTTCTCAACTGGACGCCATCATTGCGCGCGGCCACCTCAAGGTTGGGATGACGGGTGCATACAAGCCCTTTTCTTACCTCGACCCCGACTCAGCTTCCAACTCGTCGTCTTCGGGCTACATTGGCGCCGATGTAGACATGGCCAAGTCGCTATCTCAGGCCATGGGCTTGACCAAGGACCCCGAATTTGTGCACGCCACATTCGCCAACATGACAACCGAGATCAACGAGGGCAGGTACGACATTGGCATGACGGGAGTCTCGATAACGCTGGCCCGGGCCCGCTTGTGCTTTTACTCGAACCCACTGATCAGGGTCGGCAAGGTGGCGACGGTGCGGTGCGAGGATGCGTCCAAGTACCAGTCTCTGGCGGCGATTGACGTCGAGGGCGTGCGTGTGGCGACGCCATCTGGCGGCAGCAACGAGGTGTTTGATCGGGCAAACCTCAAAAAGGCCGAGATCCTCGTCTACACCGAGACCGACAATAACATCATCTTCCAGGCCGTCGTGGACAAGAAGGCCGACGTCATGATCACGGACAGGGTCGAGGCGGAGCTCCAGGCCAAGATGCACCCCGGTGTCCTTTGTGCCGTCAACCCGGAGGAGCCGTTCAGCTTCGAGGAGATTGGGTACATCATGAAGCGGGACGTGGTGCTGCAGCAGTTTGTCAACCAGTGGCTCCATGTCCAACAAGGCAGTGGTGCCTGGAACCGGACTTTGCAGAGTTGGATGGACTACCCATGGCCACACACCTGAACAAGATGGGATATCAGCCATAGGCAGATAACCTTTAGGAGGATAACGAAGTCTCGGGATTTGAACGAATAATAGATGGCCATAGCTTGATGGGTACTAAGCTTGAACCGACTCGCGTCAACATTTGCTAGCGCAAAGCCCAGAAGATGGTCGGATAAATACCTAGGTACCTGTCTGCTTAACTCGATTTTCCAAAAGGCACGATGGGTACGGGTATCATACGGAATCTCGGGGCCGGAAACCGGAAACCTGCCAAGATTCCAGGACCGAAAACAACACCCTGTATCGAGACCAGGGTATGTATATTTGAACGACAACGACAAAGACAAAGTATAAAGCTTGCGCCACATTTTCAGCGTGCATCGTGGCCACACATTGTGGTGGTACTTGTTTAAACGCTCGTTCTAGAAACGTCCGCATCCCGAACCACCGCGAAACGAGTCTAGACATAATCAGCAGGAGGACCCTAATGGCCTGATGTTTGATGATGCTATCTGACATGCCAGCCCATTAATGGGACGCATCTGCACTAATCGCATGAGCTGGGTAAATCTACGAAGTAGCTGAAAGATTCCCAAAAGGGGTCCCGTCTGATGAAGAGGCTTCAAAATCCAACATGGGTCCAAATGCCGATAGACGCGACCGTAGTAGCGGCTTCTATGTCTGCTTGCGTTCTAGTGTCAACGTGGGTTTTCTCTCTAGCTGGCTTACATAGTCGGCAGCATTGTCATGTCCTCTGACTGACTCGGAAAGCCAACAAGCAGACCTTGTATGTGCATACGAAGATTGCAGATATTGACAGCAAACCACTTCAAAGGATCTCTTGTCAACAAACACCATCCAGTGTTTTTTTTCTTCTCTTCTTTTCTTCTTGACCCCTTGCAAATTCTGGAAGTGTGTCAGACGATCCACCACCTGAAGGCCTAGAGGAATGATTCCTTGACTCGTGGCTTACTACAAGCAGGTATCATTGCGATGCTTTTTTCCGCGCTTGTTAGTCTTCAGACCTATCGAAGTGGGCAAAAAGAAAAAAAAACAAAAAACATCTTTGCGCCGAGGGAGATGAGATTACCTCATGAGCTTTCGAGGCCTTTCTAACCCATCGACTCTACGCTCGCAATATTGTCTCTTGCATCATTTTGTTTCGTTTTGGCAATGCTTGGGAACAATTGCGCCGCGATATCGACATGTTCTCCGTCTGAATATCATCCCAAAGATTGCCGTTTCAACCGCTGCGAAGTTGGCAAGTACTGGTCACTATTTGGTTTTTAAACTTTGAGGATGAAGTTCAACCAAGGTTTATATCCCGTTTGACATGAGCAAGCAAAGCTTGCTGATCGGAGCGCCCTGCTTGTCAAATCCCGGCCGCGCCTTCTCCAAATCCATCTGCCGCCGCTAGGGTGGGTATCGAACGGGTTACGGGGAACTGGTAGGAGAATCGATCAGCCTCCAACTGTGCCTTCACGCCACAACCAAGCAAAAGGCGCCCCAAGTCAGGAATGAATCCCTGGGCCATGTCGCTCAAGACTATATAACCATGTTTGTAGATTACTCATGGACATGGAGACAGGGGGTTGTCCAAGGAATACTCCAACTCAAGCCTTTGAAGGACGGCCTCGGTATCTTCGAAATAACCTACACCTCCCTCCTCTCTTTGTCGGGTTTTCCAAGGCCCTGAATGCGAAAGACCAAACGGTGCGATTCAATTATTCTCCCGTCCTTTCTTTTCCACTCCTGCCGGCCAGTTCCGTTCACGGAGCTTTTTGTGTTCATGGCAATCAGATTTGTGCATCCTGGAAGCCACTCGGGGCCTGCTTCTGGTCTCTCCAAGAGGTAGCGCTAGGTCCGAACTTGCCCAAGGGAGAAGAAAAAAGGCGTCCCAAAATATTAATCAGCGAAAAAAAGGAGACAAACAAAAAAGACAAGAAACTCGACTACCCACTGGAGACTGCAGAAACTGTTATTTCTGTCTGGACTGAGCCGAAGCAAATTGTTTGCGGTGGTTTGCCGTGAGGGCAAAGATGCAGAAACTACCAGGGCCAGCTATACATGGCTCGGCGAACCGTACCCCAGGGGGCAATAATGCCTTTTATAATATTGGTATGTTGATTGACAGATGACTCCGTCTCCTTGCCAGATGCTGCATGTCTAAGGGGTAAACAAAAAAAATACTTTCGAACGCTTATGCGATGCGATGGGGTGTTTTAATAAATTGTCTGCCCATAACTCAGCGCCCCTATTTTTGTCTTTTATTTCTTCAATGAAGCCCCCATGCCATTATGGTCCACCTTTTCAAAGCAAAAACTCACCGCTTCCACCTCATTTATTAATTTGATCTTGAGCGAAAACGCTAACATCAACCGCCCTGCCCAGCAAACGACTACACGCACATTGCCGATCTCAACCTGCGCCGGCGGCTCGCCCTGGCCGACATAGATAGGATCCCGCTGGGCCTGCAGCACGCGCGGGCCGTGGCCGTGGCCGGGGTCGGCTTCTTCCTGGACTCGTACGACATCTTCGCCATCGACCTGATCGTGAGCCTTTTGGGCGTCGTCTTTTGGCAGGGAGGCCAGGACCAGGCTGCCAACGGCTTTGGCGGCAACGGAGGCAGGCTCCCGTCGACGGTGGACCAGGCCCTCAAGGCCTCGACCAGCGCGGGAATCATCATCGGCCAGCTGATTTTCGGGTGTCTCGCCGACGCCTTTGGCCGCCGCAAGATGTACGGCATCGAGCTGTGCATCGTCCTCGTCTCGACTCTCTGCTTTGCCCTGGCGAGCCCCAGCTCCTCGATCAGCTCGACGGGGATTTTGGTGTTTTGGAGGCTGATGATGGGCGTTGGGATCGGGGGCGATTATCCCTTGTCTTCGGTCATCACTTCCGAGTATGATAGCTGCCGTTTGGTTTGACACCCCCCTTTTGTGGTTTGGGACCCCTGGACTAAATTTCCCTCTCTCTAGATTCGCACCCACACGCTGGCGTGGCGCCATGCTGGCCGCCATGTTTTCGATGCAAGGTATTGGCCAGCTGATCGCCGCGGTGACGACGCTGGTGGTGACGGTCATCTTCAAAGAATCCTTCATCGAGGTTGGAAAGGCGTCGGAGTGCGATGCGACCTGCAGGCTGGCTGCAGATAGGTCGTGGCGCCTGATCGTAGGCATCGGTGCACTGCCGGCCTGCTTCGCCATGTACTACCGCATCACCATCCCGGAGACGCCTCGCTACACCTTGGATGTCGCCCAGGATATCGAAAAGGCCGAGGCCGATGTCAAGGCCTACATGTGCAGTCAGCACGAGGGCACTGTCGATCCTCTGGCACGAGCTAGGGCCAAGAGGCTGGCGTCCATATCCCTGGATATTCCTTCCGCTTCGTGGCCCGACGTGTACTCGTATTTCCGGCAATGGAGACACTTGAAAATCCTCATTGGGACTACCGTGCCGTGGTTCTCTCTGTAAGACTTGTTTTTTTTTGTTTTTTTGGCAAACAAAATTAGCTTGGGTCTTTTGCTCTTGACACCTGTGACTCTGACAAAGTTATAAAATGATCACCAGTGACCTGGCCTTCTACGGCCTCGGATTGAACACCACCGTCGTGCTGAAGTTGATAGGCTACTCACGACACGAGAACTTCTACCACACCCTATACGACAACGCAGTCGGCATGATCATCCTCACCTGCGCCGGCTCCCTGCCGGGCTACTGGATGTCGGTCCTAACGATCGACACCTTTGGCCGCCGCCCTATCCAGATCCTGGGCTTCTTAGTGCTGACCATACTCTTTTGCATCCTGGGCTTTGCGTACCACCACCTGTCCGGCGGCTCGATGCTGGCGCTGTACATCGCCGCCCAGTTCTTCTTCAACTTTGGTCCCAACACCACCACCTTCATCACGCCGGCCGAGGTGTTCCCCACCCGCTACCGGGCCACGGGCCACGGCGTCTCGGCGGCCATGGGCAAGATCGGCGCCATCCTAGCCCAGGGAATCAGCATCCCGCTGCTTGAGCGCGACAGGCCGCCGACCGCTTCGGCCTCGTGCGAAGGGCTCGCGTGCTCGCGCTCCCTCCCCAAGCTGATGCTTATTTTTGCCGTCTTCATGCTCATCGGCACGCTGACTTCGACCCTGGTCCCCGAGACTAAAGGCGCGACCCTCGAGGAGTTGGCAGGGGAGCTAAGCGATTCTGGGGGTGGACGTGGCGGTCCTGGCTCTGGAATGGGAAAGCCGTCGCCCAGAGGCGGCAAGGGTGGCGGTGACGGTGGCGTCGATAAGGGGTCCGCGGGGATGGGCTCGAGAGCAAGGCGATGGCTCCGAAAGCCCTTCCCCGGCGGCAAGCCAGCAGGGTTCCAGCGAGCGCTGGCTAGGGCAAGCCCTCGCGTCGGGATCATGGCCGGCCCCGATGTCGATTGCCGCGAGGCTCTATCCCGACAGCAGATGATACAGAGCAGCAGCGGCAGGGGCTTCAGGGGCCCATTGAGGGGCTGGCCGTTCCCGGACGTCGCCACCAATTTGACGCAGGAGTTTGCCGGGGGGAGGACCGGTGGGAAACGGTCCAGCGGCAAGAGCAAGACGAAGAAAGGTGCGGTGGAGAGTGGCGGCGGCGGCGGCGAGATGGTGAGTGACGGCCTCACGGCGACGACCGGGGACGAGACGGATCATAACGACAGGTTCGCTTTCGTTGGAGAGGACGCAGCAGCTATGCAGGTGTTGGCGTCGACGCATTACTTGGCTCCCGGCTGGGGGGCTGGTTGGGGAAGGATGGACAGGGGAGGCCGGTCCGCCTCCAAGGATAATATGTTATTACAGGATGTGGGCAGCCTACTCCGATAACATAGACTTGGCAAGAAAGGAAGATAAGCATAGCATTTAAAATCAACAATATTCTCGTGATGTCATTCATCCGTTGTCGGCAGTTGTTTGCAATTCAGTTGGCTGAGATGACTAATTTATTCCATTTTCCTCAGTTTGCTCTCACCTCAGATCCAACTTAGCGTACAACGTCCAAGCTCACCAAGCCTATAATATGTACGTATACAAAATTGCACAACTAAGCACGGTAATGCTCTAGTAAAAACAAATCCATCACGACCAAATAGAAGGAAGAAAGCATCATGCAAAAGAAAACATAAAAAGCTCACCAGGCAGCCCGTAGGGTGCCTGGCTACGAAAACCCCCTAGGGGGTTTTACTCCGTGGCAAGGCCCGGGGTCGAACCCCGGTCCTTGCGTTGGAAGGGCGCAAGGGGACGAGTCCCCCAACGAGCTTCCAACTGCACCACGAGGGCAGGGGACGGACCCCAACACCCTCGTGGTGCGTTGGAAGAAGCAGGTGGTACGGGGTTTATAAGGAAATGAGGGATCTGGGAGCATCAGGGGAGTGTCTGTTGGGCGAAGATGAGTTGGGAGTCCGTCTTTGGTGGCCATCTCTCAGTTGGGTACTGCCAGCCGGCGTCGTCGAGACCTGCAGCTCCCCCTGATATTTATATAACGAGCTCCGATGCCATACTACCACTATATTTAGCAAGATATACCGGGAAATACATGAAATAATTGTCATGCAACGTACCTGGAATACATAGTTGTTTACATATATGAGATTGGTACCAGGAAACCATCACCTACCTTGATGTCAAAGTACCAGTATTCAACCTGGTGAACGATAAAATTCTATGTTATTTTAGTCTCGTATAAGCTTACTGTTAAATTTCGCCGTAATTAGCAAGGAATACTAGGCAAACAAACCATAAACACCTACCCCGACAGTACTAAGTTCTGTGTCATACGTACCTTACCTACCTACGTGGTAGATAGGTAGCCAGCCATTCGTGGGTAGGTAGGTATATAGGTAAGGTACATACATATAGACCTGCCCAAAGAACGTAGGGAAACATGACTTATATAGGTGAGATACCTCATATAGCCTAGCCGTTCTCCACTCGGATCACGTCCTGTATCTGGTGTCTTGGTCTCTTGGTATCGACTACCTCAGCTATCCATACAATTCTATTGGTCAATGGATCAAGGTTTGCTTTTTGGCTTTTCTGCGGCTTTACTTTTTGCCAGGTTTTGTGCATGCAATAATAATGTTTGCTTTACTCCGTACCTTGGAATAGTCTTCTTGGTCCGCTCACGGACGTTGCAAACATATTAATTAAAAGAGCGGCTTGTGACTCTGATCATACCCCTATACTTTACCATAGTATAGGAAAGTTTTATAAGTCTTATAAGTTTTATGGTCCCCCTCCCCCCGGGTCACTTTGACTCGAGTCAACAATCGGGATGAGTCGTGGCAGCTTATGTGGCAGCTAACCGTCTTTGCACACGTTAGATTAGTTGAATGATAACTAGAGAATAAATGGAAGAAGATCCGCTAACAAGCATACCTGTGTATACTTCTAGATCAATTCTTCTGGCCAGGTTGGTTAGTGAAGGAGTCCCAGGCAACTTTTGCGTACCCACCCCAAGACCTAGGTATGTCGGATTGTCGGTAGGTAGGGATTGTATGGTAAAGGGGTAAGCTGCTCAAGGCATGCCGGGCTGTCCTGGTCCATTAATGAGAAGCAGCGTGAGCTGAACCGATGTCGCATTATAATCCCGAATAACCCTCCGCTTGTTCCTGGCGAACCCCGCTTGCGCGGGCTGTCAGTCCCGGGCGCACGTGTACAAATATTGATTTACTCTGAGATCTAATTCTGCCAAGATCTAAAGTAGCAGAGATTCAACGCCGATCTTCGACGAAAACACCGCCCAATGCCGGTCGGCCGTGAAATCTCAAAAAGGCAGGTCAATTGACAATATACAGAATTCACAACGCGCCCAAAGAGGTCTGATGACGATCAAGAAGCGCCTTGCCCAGAGACTACCAAGAAACAAGGTCCCTCTCCAAGTCTCTCCAGCGCATGTTCACGCTTACCGAACACGCGATACGGGGGGAGATGGCTCGATATACTCTGTACATACGCCGTACGCCTCGGCTTTCGTGCAACGCTGATCGCATTTGATTGGGCCGCCTGCAGTCCCCCTGGCGGTGATTGACGGGAGCCAAGATGCAACTGCACTGCAGGCATATGTACAAACTCGGTGACATATTGTCAATCACAATCCAATGTGATAAGGTATCTGCTTTTATTGATACTGCTGGGCGCGAACGGCAGGCAATCCTACGCGACACAGAAGGAAATCGAACCAAACGATACATTCCAGGAGATAGTGTTTAATTATCCTCAGTCCAGAATAAGTCTAAGCGATACCACCTAGGTAGACATCAAGGGACTTGGTCGCTAGCCTACTCGGTACCATATCGGTTTTCTACGTAGTATCACTTACCTCATGACGGCTGTCTATCAAATCGAGGTCACAACCGAGGCAACATGGAGTTCAAGCTTGGGGGATGGGAAGGGAGGCTCGGGTCTTGTCCGAAATGCATCGTCAAGGCGCAGTGATTTGGGAAGCCCGCAGCGGCGCAGTGCCTGAACTGCCCTTGCAGAGTGTCCACTAAAACACGGGTGGGACTCAGGGTCTGTTCACACTCCGCCCACCCAAAGTGCAACTGCATCCACCCGCATGACCTACGGGGGAAATACTAATTCGTACCACCACAAGGTACGTCGATCGTATTGCGTGCGCATGTAAGCTTGACTTTGGGCAATGGTTCGCTCATCCCCGCCTCCTTCTCCAAATCCCCCCCAAGCCCAGACCAGAACTGCTCCAGTTTCTATTTACTTTCCCACTCCTTTTGAGCTTAATCCACTTTGAGAGCTCCCCCCTCCCAATAAGCCTGCAGTCTATAGCAAAATGCCATTATAGGACATCATTTGAGCCAATTCGAGCAGTGGCACGGCTGCTTGGGAAATGAAGGCGAGCACATGATGGTTACCTTCGCTTACCTGGCGTGGGCCGCATTGGAAGAGGGCGACGAAGCGGAGGTGTCCCTTGGCATTGGAACGCGACGGTAGCTTTCGTCACCACTGACTATTGTTTGTCTTTTTGCGCTTCCTTTCCCCGGCGCGCTCGCGGTGGGGTTGGGTTCCGTTGCAGCATCACTACCGACCCTTGTCGCGTGCGGTGTTGCTATGCATTCCGACCTTGCACGCAGGAAGCACCGGTAACGGCAATGGTAACTTTCCAATGGAGCACCTATATATATGCAGCGGCTGAACCCGCATCGTTGGGGGGTTCTCGCGGCTTTCACTCTTTCGGTGCTTCTCTCCTTCAGCCCTCTGCATGGTTCCTGGTCCCGTTAAGTTGGTTGACCACAGTTTTGGTGTTGTTGTTCTTGTCTACCTCGCACATTTGCTTGTCTCGCCCAGCCCAGGCAGACACATCTAGTCGATAAAGCATACACAACGACAAGGCTTAGAACCCGGGATTTTCCAACCACCCTCAAAATGGTGTCGAGCAACGCGTGCCTGGCCATCCTGGCCTTTGCCCGCCTCGCTCTCGTTGACGCCGGCAGCATCCACCGCCGTGATTCCGTCCCGGCCCCCTATGTTGCCGCCCCCTACTATCCCACGCCACATGGCGGTTGGGCACCTGAGTGGGCCGACAGCTACGCCAAGGCGAAGCTCTTGGTTGAGCAAATGACTCTCGCCGAAAAGGTCAACATCACGTCCGGAAGCGGTATCTTCATGGGCCCCTGCGTCGGCAACACGGGCAGCGCCGAAAGGCTCGGTTTCCGCCAGCTCTGCCTCCAGGACTCGGCCCTGGGTGTCCGACAGACGGACCACATCACCGTCTTCCCCGCCGGTATCACCACCGGAGCCACCTGGGATAAGGAGCTGTTCAGGGCTCGCGCAGAGGCTCTGGGTAAGGAGTTCAAGGGCAAGGGAGCCAACATTTGGCTCGGGCCCGCCGTGGGCCCGATTGGCCGCAAGCCTCGTGGAGGCCGGTGAGTTGCACAAAAAGAAAACCCCAGAAATGCTGCCTCTGTGGGTGGTTTTTTTTTGTTTCTCTGGACCCTTTGGCTAACTGGCAAACAAGCAACTGGGAGAGTTTTGGAGCCGACCCTGTCCTGCAGGGAAAGGCTGGTGCCATCACCATCCAGGCCGTTCAGGCACAAGGCGTCATCGCAACCATTAAGCACTTGATCGGAAACGAGCAGGAGATGTAAGCCTCCCAAGCATCAGGGGACCTCTTCTGGGTCTCGACAACATCTTGCCTCTCTGGACAAGGTACTGACATGCCGACCAGGTATCGCATGACCCACATCTTCCAGGAGGGTTACAGCGCCAACATCGACGACCGCACCCTGCATGAGATCTACCTCTGGCCGTTTGCTGAAGGCGTTCATGCTGGTGTCGGTGCCGTCATGACTGCCTACAACAATGTAAGGACAACTTTTGTTTTGGCATACTCTCGGGAATGTGCCATGACTGATTTACTGACTGAATGTTAATCTCTCAGGTTAACGGCTCTGCTTCCACCCAAAACTCGATGCTTATCAATGGCATTCTCAAAGATGAGCTTGGTTTCAACGGCTTCGTCATGAGTGATTGGTAAGCCTCGAATCCTCGGATCCCGGGCTGCTTATTGAAATAAGCTGCCCTTATTCACCACGAGCACCATTTCGTGGCAATGCTAACCTTTTCCCTTGTGCATGTACAGGCTGAGCCAGAACAGTGGAATCGCAAGTGCCCTTGCTGGTCTTGACATGTCCATGCCGGGTGACATTCACACAGTCCCGCTGGCTCTGGGCCAGAGCTTCTGGAACTATGACCTCAGTCGTTCGGCTTTGAACGGATCCGTCCCCATGGACCGACTGAACGACATGGTGACGAGGGTCGTCGCTGCCTGGTACCAGATGGGCCAGGACAAGGACTACACCGACGTCAACTTCTCCTCTAACACGGACAAGGAG
This sequence comes from Pyricularia oryzae 70-15, assembly GCF_000002495.2. NCBI lineage: Eukaryota > Fungi > Ascomycota > Sordariomycetes > Magnaporthales > Pyriculariaceae > Pyricularia > Pyricularia oryzae. The sequence continues at coordinate 3,538,328 of NC_017850.1, forward strand.
ACCGGCCTTCTTTACCCTGGCGCGCTCTTCTCACCCTCCGGAATCGTCAACAAGTTTGTCGATGTGTCTGCAGACCACTGGAAGGTTGCCCGTGAGATTGCCCAAGACGGAGTCACGCTTCTGAAGAACGACGACAACGTGCTTCCCCTGAGCAAGTCCCGTCCCCTGCGCGTCTTCGGCACTGGCGCCGCCGTCAACCCCGATGGTCCCAACGGCTGCACGGACCGAAACTGCAACAAGGGAACCCTGGGTATGGGCTGGGGATCCGGCACTGCTACCTACCAAGGTAAGGGGAGATATTCAGATTTCTTTGTCTCATATTTTCAGCATCAGTACTAACTCGTCGTCACAGTGTTCCACGACCCCATCACCAGCATCAAGAACAACTCGGCAGATGTGACGTACTACCAAACCGACAAATTCCCCAGCGTGCCCACACCGGGTGATGACGACGTTGCAATGGTCTTCATCAGCTCCGACTCTGGTGAGAACACGTATACCGTCGAGGGCAACCACGGAGACCGGGACAACTCTGGACTGAAGGCCTGGTACGGCGGTGACGACCTCATCAAGAAGGCCGCTGCCAAGTACAAGAGCGTCATTGTTGTTGCCCACACGGTCGGTCCGCTCGTCATGGAGGACTGGGTGAACCTGCCCTCCGTCAAGGCGGTCTTGATCGCCCATCTGCCCGGTCAGGAGGCCGGTCACTCCCTGGCCAACGTGCTCTATGGTGACGTTTCGCCCAGCGGTCATCTGCCCTACTCGATCCCTGTCAGCGAGGATGACTACCCCGAGAGCACCAAGCTTCGGGGCTTTGTATTTGGCCAGGTTCAGGACACCTACTCTGAGGGACCGTAAGTATTCAGGTTTCCCAATGTGGAAGAAGGGAAAGAAGAGTATGCGGGCCCGCACAAATGCTAACCTTCTCTCATCACAGATACTTTGACTACCGCTTCCTCCAAAAGAACAACATCAAGCCCCGGTTCGCCTTTGGCCACGGCCTCAGCTACGCCAACTTCACCTTCTCCGATGCCACCATCCGCCGCGTGACGCAGCTCAGCAGCACCCCGCCTCCTCGCCAGGCCAAGGGCCCCACTCCCGTCTACAGCAACGCGCTCCCCCAGGCGTCCGAGGTGTACTGGCCCGAGAAGTTCAACCAGATCTGGCGCTACCTGTACCCTTACCTGAGCAATAGCGACGCCGACAACGCCGCCAAGGACGCCTCCAAGAAGTACAACTACCCCGCCGGCTACAGCAGCGAGCAGAAGCCCGGCCCGGCTGCCGGCGGCGGCCAGGGCGGCAACCCTGCCCTCTGGGACGTTGCGTACGAGATCACGGTCAAGGTCTCCAACGACGCCGCCGCCAGCCATGCCGGCAAGGCCGTCGCCCAGCTGTACATGCAGTACCCCGAGGGCATCCCCTACGACACTCCCATCGTGCAGCTGCGCGACTTTGAGAAGAGTGACCCCATCGCACCGGGCGAGAGCACCGAGCTCAAGCTCACCCTCACCCGCCGCGACGTCAGCGTCTGGGACGTCGTGTCGCAGAACTGGGTCGTGCCCCAGGTCGACGGACGCTACAAGTTCTGGATCGGCTCGGCCAGCGACAAGCTGTTCCTCGCCTGCTACGCCGACACTCTCACCTGCGAGAGTGGCCTAGCTCCTCCGGCATGAAGTGGGGAAGCCTTTCCTGGAGAGGAGTTTTGAATGGGGAAGAAACTTGATATGATATGACCTTTTTTCTACTGAACATACTTATTTATATATGATTTCATGTATTCAAACAAATGAAATGAAGTAATGTTTCTTTGTAAACTTGTCCAGATTAAATTCCGTCAGTGTGAATAAACAATAAATAACGGACAGAAGCCAGTCTGATCAATAGAGTCAAGCAGTGTAATCGGGCGGGTGGTAATCAGGGGGGTGGTAATCAGGCGGCTGCTCCCCAGCAGCATCATCAGACCCGGGCTCCGTAGGCTGCTCATCAACAGCCTTGAAGAAGCACAAGACCTCGTAGACGGCCTTTGCAATATCCAAGGTCTTGTTTTCCAGCTCGCCTTCGTCCCAGACGCCCTGCAGCACTGCGTCCTTCATGATGGTGGCCATGAAGCGGATGATGTGGTCCTCGACGGTCCACCCTTCCTTGTCCGGGTGGTAGACGAGGTACCTGGCCGACTTTGAGTTGAGCGCGTCCCGGGTCATCTGGGCGGCCCGGGTCTTGTCGACCTCGTCCAGGTCCACGTGACGGCAGTTTGCCCGGAACTCGAGCCACGAGCCCAGCACCGGCGCGCTCTCCAGCCACAAGTGGAACTGCTCCACCGTCCCGAACGGGAGGAGCTCCATGACGAGCCGCTCGTGCTGCCTCGCCATGCGCGGCGGCATGTTTTGTGCTGATGGTGTTTGTGACGACGACGACGACGCTGGTGTTGCTGATGGGCTGCCCATGATGACTCGGTTGGCGACGGCGACGTCGACGACAATCGGGGCGGATTGTTCGTTGCCCATCTGTGAAACAATCCCCCCCGCGCCATTTCCGGAAAGGCCTGCAAGATTGTTTTTGGTGGGGCTTTGCAAGCGCAACGCAAAATCGGGGCTGTCAGTGGGACTGGTGGGGAAAAACTGGTGCGTTAATATGTCCTGGCCAGGAGAGGAGCTCTGACAAGCTTTGTGAATTGCAGACGACAACGGCGAGAAAACTGGACGATGCGGACGCAAATTAGGACCTCTCGCGGAAAGATTGAAAAGATTATATGCCAAACTACCCACGCGCAATGTATGGGGCATTTCTTCCTTTTGCATTTCAATCCGCTCGGTCAGATTTCGATCTCGAGCAGCCAGTACATTGTGATCGGGTCCCATGGTTCCATCCCGTCAAACTGCGGTTTACCTCCAATTGACTGGCCGAGCCAAGTCTACGCGTAACCAAGATACGCAAAGAATCTGGCTTGCAAGGAGGTCGCCCTTCTGGGCAAAGCCAGGCAGTCATCTCCGGGCCAGCGTGCCTGATAAAAATGTATGGTTATGGACTTTGGTCGTCTAGATCCAAGAAGCTGAGGGGATGTTAGTGGTTGGCCATATCAGGTAGTTATTGGTAAGTAGGTACCTACCTAATCGGTGGATTGCGGCGTATGGTAGTCATTGACTGCGCCGCACTTTATCGGTTCTTGCCAGTTAAGTCAGCAATTCGAGGTCCTCTCACGCTCAGTACTTGGCCAACACGCACAATCTGCAAACACTTGATGAGCCCATGTTTACATCAAATTATATTTGTGACGATCAATGCTGCCTCCCGGTTTGTACAACGCAGGTGATTCATCACTAAACTAAAGCAATGGAAAATGAGCCTGTTCACGTGACTCCCTTGCTTCAGTGGCTGGCTTTGGTCAGCCTTGGAGCTAGGGCCACCTGTGCCTGCACGCTCAATCACACCTTCCCCTTGCACATCAGATTTGACTTCACCAACGAGTTATCACACGATTTTTCCTCATTCTCATCAAATTCATTTCATTCATATGTGATTCATTTGAGCGATTTTTCATCAGCACTCATCCCCACTGTTCTAAAAGCTTCAGAGCTTCGCTATTATTGAAGGCCTTGAATGCCTGGATCGCATTTCTGAGCGGCCTTGTCACCTTACCACCCTGAGTTGCTCGTGTCAGGCTTTGGCAGTGATATTGAGTTAGTTCATGTTGACGTGACCCTAGATTCGAATCAGCTATAAACTACACGGAGAAAATAAGTTTCAGAGTGAGTTGAGTCGGTATTCTTTTAACAAAAAATTTGTCGTATAGTCACGTACCTTTTTCTGGAGGGTGTTACTTCTTTGGGTGGATAACTGTCATTCACTGGGGTTTTTTGCCTGTATTATTTATTCACTCACTCCATCATTTGATAGCTTGGCACCCTCGCTTCTCTAGTCTTTTATATCACCATCTTCAAGTTTTCTCCTCAGACCTCACCATTCGACGCCATATTCTCTAGTTTCAGATCTGTATACTGAGTGAGCCTTGCTAGATTCGTTACGTTTTCCACGCACGGTGAAAGCCATGGCAAGCCCAAATGATGCGAACGGCTTGACAGCAGTCGTCGATTCGGAGGCCTCGGATGGTGCTGCACCAAAGCAACCCTCACAGTTCTCTTGGATGTAAGTGAACCCAAAATTACAAACCCACCAAAAGGCTCTGCTAACAACAGATGTCATCAGGGATCCCCACCCCATCTTTGTCATTATTCTGGTCGGCAGCGAGGAGCAGCCTTTTGGCATACAAAAGGACTTCCTGTGCGCAAAGTCTTCATACTTTCGCGATCACTTTGACCGCAATCAGCAGGAGCAGCAGATTGAGCATGTTGTCAATCTCAGCGAGACTCCCGTAGAGGTGTTCGCATGCGCACAAAACTACATCTACACAGGTCAGGTCTGCCCAGACCTGGGAACCCTGCCATCATATGAAGTCCTTATAGGCGTCTGGAAGCTTGGTAATGAACTTGGAATCGACGGGCTCTGCGATAAGACTCTCGAGGCTATGAACGAGTGTCGACGAATCACCCAGCGAATCCCTGCCACCCCGGTGCTCGTCCAGGTTTGGCGGGACACACCCGAGGGTTCCTCCATCCGGCTTCTCTTCCTCGAGTGGGCCGCCGAGTACATGCGGTCTTCCGAATCGCGAGCCGAATTCGCCCGATCTCTTCCTCAGGAGGTTTTGAGCGAGCTCGTCATAGCTATGAGTTCCTTGGACTTCCCCCCTGCATCGACCGTACCTGGATCGGCGTCTCCAAATACCTGCACCAACAGCATTGCTGCTCCGTCTAGGAGTACACACCAGCTCGAAGCAGATGGGCTCGAGGAGATCGCCCCTGCTCGGGCTGTGAAGAGGGCCCGGCACTCAGACGTCCTCCCCAACGGCGACGCCGCCGCAGCCCGCACATCTCTCAAAGCCCACAAAACCTCCCTCCACTCCAAGCCAGCTAGAGCGTCTCTGCCGGCAGCCAAGCCTGTCGTTACCACCCAGAGGCGAAGGGGAAAGCAGCAGCTGGCTGACCTGAATCCTACCGTAGAGCAGAAACTCGAGTTCTGCTCAGATCTGTTGACTAGGATGGTGTCCGGACCCGGTAAGCAAACCCTGTGGATCTTTTCTTTCATTCTGAGAGTTCTGGATACATCTCACTCTGCTATATTGATAATGATTAGCTGACGGATATACAATCGCGAAATGCAGGATTCTGGACCCGTATTGTTGGTCCGTTCAAAGAACCTGTCGACCCCCTCCGTGACGAAGTCCCTGATTATTTCACAAAGATTAATCGCCCGATGGACCTAAGGACCATGAAGAACAAGATGGACCAGCGCCTGTACAAAGACGAGGAAGAATTTGTCGCAGACATGCGGCAGATTTTTACCAACTGCTACACGTACTGGACGAAAAAGGACCCCATGTGGGCCGCGTGCGAGAGGCTTGAGAAGAACTTTGAGGACAAGTATGGAAGCATGAACGCCTGGATCTCCAAGATGTCGGGCTGCGAAGGTCAGTAGTCGAATCGAGAACAGGCATGTCATTCGCATGGTCGACTTAGGGCATGACGAAGGGAAATGGGTGGTTTGCATCATCTAGACTTGTAAAGCCAGTCACACATATATATGTCCGCCTTCTTGTTTGACTGCTACTTTGGGGTCATAAGATACAGGATCTGGGCAAACTTGTACTCGGGTCGAACAGGCAAATTCCGCACAATCTGGGGAAAGCTATAACTATGGCTTTTACAGAGGCTGACTTGTTCCTATCACCCCTCCTCTCCATCACTTTTCATTTTACCCCTTAATATCATGTGGCACGATTAAGGCAGTCAAGTGGGACGTCTGTACAGTAATAATAGCAGAAAATGGTGATTTTCCTCGTTGTTTATCACATTGCTTCAGTTATTTCGGGAGTAATGCCCTGGGAAGATTTTGTACAACCTTGCCCCGATGGCCCAAACTACCTTGCCTACTTGCTTTTTCCAAGTATGGAACACCAAATATGTCCTACCCATAAGCACCGTCTCGGCTCACCCGCCAATTCTGTAGCGGGCGGGATTGTCTCACCACAGCCCGCACAGGGTTACGGGCGCCTTTGTCTTTTGCCCAGCCGCCACGATTTGCAAAAGTTGCTCTTTGTAACCAACTGTCTCAGCAAGGGTAAAGCCGCTAGGGCTGGACCACCATGTGGCGTCACTGGCGGCCTTTGTTAGAGGACGCAAACGGCACATGATGATAAATTAGGAAATCCGGACGACCAACAAGATCGCCAAAAGGGAAGGGGTCATGGTTGTTGGCCTTCTCAATCAACCTGTTTCGAAGGAAGAACAGGACAAAAAAAAAAGAAGAAAACAGTCTACCTAAAATATCGGTGTTATTGGATGACAGGTCGGCGCTTCGACCCAAATGGGGCATTTTACAATCCCCTCTCGAAGGCGGCTAGGCTTTTTCAGGCGGCTAATTTACTGGGATTACCTCGTAGGTCCACAGGGCTCGGCATTCTTCCAAAGAGGAAGACGGGGTGATCCAGTCGAATTGAAATGCCGAGAGGTTTAAGTATCACTTGCGGGTTGCAAGCTTGGTTTGGTGTTGCCCAGCCAAATGGCAATTTGCGCAAATGCTCCGCCAATCAAAATGGCGAACGACGCAATTTTCCTTCAAGTCTCGCCCGTTGGTAGAGCAATCTGGGAAAAGCATGGATTTTGGGGGGTTGCAAGGGAGGAACGTAGCGAATAATGAGCATTGTTGGAGATAGACAACCAGAATGTCAGCTTGCTGCCGGAGCGGGGAGGAGGCGGCACCGAGATGCAGGTACGACAAAAGAAAGAGACGTAGCAGGCGGTAAAGGTTAGCTGCAGGTACAGCGCATAGTATCCACGCATTGTGGATAGTTTTCGACAAAATACGAGTCGAGATGTTGTGAAACATGCGGTCACAGTTACCGTGGTGTTGTCGTTTTCCTTCGTCGTCGTCAATCAAACGATCGATCGGTGAATGAGGGTATCGTCATAAAAAAAAACAAATTACTGTATTTGGTAGGTCTATGAAATGAGGGGCAGTTTAATATTAATCGCGCAAACCAAGATGATAAAGAAACAAAGCAGAAATGAATTAAATTGCAGAGACCCATCCCCCCAGATTGCAAAATGCCCCTGGTATCTTGGGATAAAGAGAAAAGGGTCGCAAAGATGACGGTGTGAGTGGTTGTCGGGTTGCTTTGGGAAAGGCTGTTCAATCTCGCTTGTGATCTGTTGCTTTGGCTTGGCCACTTCCTTTCATAGTGAAGAAACGTAGACGGGATTGGCCGCAGGATTTGGCTGGGTCCACCCTGCCGTTATTGTCCTTACGGCGCATGATGACCGATGCGGCGGAAGGGGAACCGAAAGAGGATGTTGATCATGCTGTCTACCGGGGTCTAGGCTCTAGCGGTAGTACTTCGTAGAAATCTTCAGAGACCAATACTGTATAGTACCTGGCCCATCGCATCGCATCGGCATGCCTGCATATACGACACGAAACTTGTGATCCTCGTTTGCATATAATCCAGTGATGTGAGACAAATGCGTACAGAGGTAGCTAACGAAGATATCCTTACATGCATACAGTAAGTGGTGTGAGTCGGGACGTACACTCGACACTTTTTTTCTATTTTTGAAGCGACAAGATCTAATCTAGCTACCAGCGCTTTGGGTTGTCTGTCACAGCAGAGAAATAATTCTTCCGAGGTCACCCGGAGTTGTACTGTACAAAAAAAGAACAAAGACGACTGACCAGTTACTACCAACGGAGCACTCTGTACCGTATCAGCACTATTCCACCGAAAGCAAACGAGCTAATTCTCAAGGGTCCGATCGGTTCGCTCACTCTGTTCGGACGCATGCGCTGGCCAGATAGGCCCAAGACCAGGATCTCGCGCTTGCCTACCACGTAGTACCGCTTGGCTGACCTGGGTGCCTGGCTAAACTAAGGCAGGCAACTAATTAAGGTAATACAGCAATACTTGGCTCGCAAAGAATCTTTTTTTTTTTTGTTGGAAGCCTGGGCCCTTCACCGTACCGTAGATAGACCACAAGTTACTGGGGTAGCAAGGTACATGGCTCCTGTACCGTACCTTTCATTCACAGTTTTTAGCCGCCTGTCCACTTCACACCCGAGTTTGGACAACCAGACTGACATGGAATTCTTTAAAGAATTCTTTCACCAACCGCCGACTTTACAAACAGTACATGGCCTGGCCTGACATGGATGACCTGATGTGACTTTTTTTTGTGCTTTGTTGGCCTGAAAATGCGTCCCTTTCACCAGAGCGGCGGTTACTAAATGCAGGTTCATCACGGTTCCGCAAGCGCGTAAGTGTTGTTGGTCAAAGGCTATAAATCAGGTCTAGATGAGTTTCTTTGTCGTCTTGTTTGCTGTTGAAAAATGTAGTTATCCCGTTCGTATCGTCGGTTCAATCTTTTTTTTTTCCTCACTCAATGCCCAGCACTCGCAAGTGTCCCACCCATTTACTTTCCCATCTGGTTAAAATTAAGGAGTCGTTTCTTCGCTGCTTATCCCACCCCGGATATCACCCCTGCGCACCAATCCCAGGCCCCGCCCGCCCTAATTTCGTCAATCGTGCTTACCCTGCTAGCCACTGAGCGCTGCGCTAGACGCTGCAGGTGGAGAGTTCCACTCGAGATTGGGGGCCCGTTCTCACCAAAAAAGTCACATCAGCGTTGTCGTTATTTATCCCCGTTGGCTGCCGCCCTGACGCCGGGCCCCGGGGTCATGAACTCGTTCTCTTTCACGGTTGTCTCAAACCTCCCCACGTCTCCAGCGTCCCTCCCCGACGGCGAGCTTTCATTCTTTACAGCAGAGTTTTTTACTCTATCCGCTCTTTTACTACAACCGCCTATACAGCATTCGCCTGTCGACCAGTTGCGCTTGAAAACATACTCGCGTTCACTTCGGATTTAGGACATTCAAGGAAGAACAAGTCACCAGAGCAAAACAAGGGTTGAGCCTCAGTAGTAGCCAATTATACCATTCACGCCAAAACCACCATCTATTACTTCTCTTCTCAAAGCAACCTCCAGCATCAACAGCCACAATGCGCTTCAACTCGATCACCGCCGCGGCCTGCCTCGTCGTCGCAACGAGCGCCCTCAACTCTTCGCCCGAGGCCATCTTTGGCTACTCCAACATCGAGGCCCGCGCCGACAACAACACCGTCTACGTCCCGACCCAGACTCTCTGCGGTATGGGTGACACCTGCGCCCAGGCTTGTGGTGCTAGCTTCGACATGTGCCCGTCCAACGACGAGTCAATCCACTGCTTTGACAAGCAGAACCAGAAGTGCTGCCCCGGCGGCAAGGGTGGTAAGTTGCTTCTCTTACTCGGTTCCACAATTTTAGGTGTTTTAGATGTTGGGTCGCATCATGCACTGTATAACCAAACATACATATACAGTCCATAAAAAGACTGATCTCCAACGCTGATCATCACGCTATAATGATTCTATTAATCACGATGCTGTTTTTGGCCGATTAATATTTACTAATAAAAAATCTGCTTCAAACAGTGTCATGTGACGCGGGATTCTTCTGCGCTGCCAACGCCAAGGGCGAGCAGATTTGCTGCCCCGAGGGCAAGCCCCTTGACCAGTGTGCCGGTGCCGTCTCTTCTCTGGCTCCGGTCCCGCTTTCGACCGCTGCCCCGACCACCTCCGCTGCCGTCACCAAGAACGTGACCATCGCCACCACCGGTGCTGTTGTCAAGTCCACGGCTCTTCCGTCCGGCACTGCCCAGGCCACGGGTGTCGTCCCCACCAAGAGTGTTTCTGGTGGCTCTGGCAGTGGCCCTGCCCCGACCAGCGACTCGTCGCCGTCTCCCATCCCGGTCGGCGGTGCCGCCAGCGCTGTTGCTCCCGCCGGCATGGTCGTCCTGGCCTTTGCTGGTCTTGCTGCTCTTCTGTAAGCTGGAGGATGGACGAACCAGTTGAAAGCAGACAAAGATACCAAAAGAGTCTCATCATCTTCATCCGGAGCACGCCTGAGTAGTGCCGCTTAGAGGAACACGGCAGGATTCATGATGTGTCAGCGAACAATTCTACGTGGGGAATGAGGTTTTTTTTTACGAGACACGAAAGTCAAAAGGATAATCGCGCTGTTTCTGGTTTTTGTTGAGGTTAGGATACCCCGAGCCTTTGCTCAAGCGAGATACCCATGATGCGCAAAACACAATAATCACAACATAAAAACCCCATTTATGACCTGAACTACCGACATACCTCCTACATCTTCCATCCGCCCCCACTTTTCCAGTCACGGAACACAAAAAAACCTCTCGTTTGTCACTTTTGCGCTGCTTGCTACATATTGGGGGGGCATCTGGTCCACGTATAGGGACATGCCTGAGCAGTTGGGTTGGCATTGTTAATGTCCGTGTGTCAAACAACAGTTAATGGGATGGACTTTATGGGCCCGGGGAGTTGGTGCGATCATTTTGCGGTTTTTGTTTCATGGGACTTGTTCTTCTTGCTTGCTTTTTTTTTTCACCGTCGCTGGCAATATTGACGCGGGACATCTTTTTTCATCTTTTTGAACCAAGTACCACTTGAAGTGCATTTTGGAGTCGAGCATTCGGATTCGTCGTTTAACTTCTACTTTTTGATATTCTACTTCACCTGAGGTGTAAAACTTTTAACTTAGCTTTTGACAAGAGGGGCGCTGAGAGCTCATTGCACATGATTTTTTATCTTTGGTCCACCTTGCCAAGTCCACTGCAGGCGATATTCTGTCGAGACTTTTTGACTATGCGTTTCTTTGACACTAAAACTCACATGTTTTCTGGCCAACATCCATCATCATGAACGGCACGTGCTAAGTCCCCGGGATTGGTATGGACGGATGTGCCTGACGATCTATTCTTGCCATGCGGGATCGTCGCCCACGCTCCGTCGAGCGAAGAAGGAACAAGAAGAACGCACATGGTGCTTCTACAGTGCTGCTCCTTTCTTTGTTCTAACTCCTTGCTAGAACTAGATAGCCTGATACTCTGTAGCACAAGTTGACGTGGTGGATTAATGATTTTGTCATAATTTGTGACGGCGCAACGTTCCGTCGACCCAACCAAAAATCCTTCGAGCTGTGCTTACCGTCGGCCTTTTTTGGGGTTTGTTTTGTATTGCTGTTTGTCAAGCCGATGCTAATTTCTAGATGGTCGTCCTAGTCGCCTTACCTGATGCACGCTATTCTTGTAGCCTTTTCAAGGGTTGTAACTCTTTTCGGTTAGATGCGTCTTTCTTCATGCCAGCCATCATCCGCTTTTGCCTTAGCGTTGGGGTTTTGTTTCTTCTGCTTCTTTTGTTTTGTTTCTTGTCTCCACTGCTAAAGAATCTGTCAGACTTAGACTTGGACTTTATTCAAGCCGCCACAATGGCCGTGAGCGTATGCTTTCTCTGCAATACGAGCATGCCGTCCACGTCTTTGCTCGACGGACGTACAAACCAAAGGCCATTCGCACCATTTGGCCTTGAACAAATATGATGGCTTAACTTTGTCGATCCACCAGTGATAAAAAGACTAAAACCAGGATGAAAACCGCATTGACGGGGATACAAGGCAGCTTTACGTCATGCCCATCAGCTACTGGACCTCTGTCCTCACCTCCACAAGCGCCAGGAAACGGGAGTCTATATGGGCGTCAATACAACGAGGCACGGGTGTCATACTACTCGTGTTCCCATCGGGTTCCCCGGCCGGCTCCCAGTCCGGATATCTTATGCGAATAGCACCATGTGTCCAGTCACAACTCGGGTGACGACATGTGCACCCACACCCGGGCTAGCCTTCTTGTGGCCAAGATGGTTTAGAGACTCTGGAGACTAATGAAATACAGAATAGTGACGCTGACCCTGGGTTATGCAGCATTCAATTGTGACGATAAGCCAGTGCGCGCGACAGATCCCACAGCTTGGCCTTTGTAAAGGTTTTTCTTCTGTCTCTTGCAAACTATTGGCAGCCCGGTGGTAGCTTACGTTTGTTTATGGCACTATTACGTGGCTCCTTTGTCGACTCCTTTTTCATACGATATTGGCATACTTCACAGCCGAGCACTTAGAATAAGTATGTTCTATATCTCGGCGATTGACAAAAATAGCCTTTTGACTGGCTGAAACTTGGCACGACGGGGTATGAACAAAATGCGCATAGCATCGAGCTGGTGTCCCTTACTAAACCATACGTCTATCTATACGGGAAAGATCCCCTATTCTTGAAACGTCATCGGCTGCAACGGCCCCGCCCGCTCTGTATCAATCCATCGGCCTCGCTGTTGTACACCACGAGCGTGTGATGTGAGGTTCAACGGGACTGTGTTCGGGATGGAGCGGTGTGCTATATAACATCGTGCTTTTGGTGGTATCACCACAATCATAAACGAAACTCCGCTGTTTGAACTCCATACTTGTTAGCAATTGAATGAAGTTTCGAGGGACTAAAGGATTGTTGGTGCATCCTTTCATGGGTAGTCATCAACAGCTGCGATGGCAAGATACGTTTTCATGAGGACAGAATTGGTCATGTGCCACCGGCAACCTGGGGTAGGCAGCTCTTTTGCGTTGGGAATGTTTTGCTTATGGTCCTACCGTAAATCGAGTTAGGAGAGAGGAAGATACTTCTCGCATGGTTATAGCTAAAATGATAATGGGTAGCTGCAAATGGATACCCAAAGATCTACTACAGTGCTGCAGTAATGTTGATGTGGCTTCAACGCCATCTGGCAGAATAAACATTCGGAAATTGATATTAATTATAGTATGTATCTTTTTGGTCGTCTAGGCGCAATTATTTCGAGTGAATCAAAACGGCTCTCTCATCTCCCCTTTCCCTATTGTGAAAACAACGATTATATGATCCCAACGAACGTCCCAGAGCCAAATGCCCGCTCAGTTGCAACGCAAAAAGGGAATCACTGAAAAGGGGAGTCAAAAAGATGAAACAAAAAGCCAACCGTCATCATACAAGCGTCTCGTTCCACGGTACCCAGCTCTGATCTTTCCACCCCGGCATGCATTTGATCTTCTCCGGAGGCGTGTCCACCCAAGGAATCTGAAGTGGCAGCTCGCTCATCTCCTCTGTCTTGACCACATCGGTTACGTAGCCGTACTTGTGCTTGATGCCCTTTCCATGATCGTCATTGTATCCGAGGTTGACGGTAGGCACAATTGCAAAACGTCCGCGGCCCTTGTGCCAGAGGTCCTTGTTCAAATAGTCCGGCTCGCCCATGAGGCACTCGCCCTCATTCCTGTCGCGGAATCTGACCTCTCCATCCAGGAATGGCTGGGCAGAGAACACTGCGCCGCCGTTCCAGCACGAAAAGACCTGTACCGGCACACCGGCGTCGTAACGGGCCTGGTTGGGCGGGTCGTTGTGGAAGAGTTCCCACTGTCTGTGCCATTCACCGTTCTCTTTGATCTCGAAGAAGCTGTCGCCGTTGAGCTGCCGGGCAACCCAGACATCATAGAAGGGCTGGTACTGAAGATTCCAGGACCAGTCCATGCCGCACGTCATGTCTGCTTTCTGAATCTTGCGCTGATGAATGAGCTCCAGTATGTCGTCGGGGCAGATGGACACATCATTCATGAAAGCGACGGTGGCATCGTCCAAGATATCGATGTCGAGAGCCTTGGACCTGTGACTCCCATCGCTACTCTTCATGGCAGTCGTATTTTGTCGACTATTGACCAGCGGCTCCATGGCCAAGTTTCGAAGCTCAGCCAGCCGAAGGATGCGGCTGCCATTGTTGGGATCGATGTCGCTTCGCTGGTAGTGATATACGATCCCGAGCGCCTCAAGATCTTGCCGTATCGCCTTCAATACCTCAGCCGTGCCGTCGTCTGAATTGCCCTTGACAATCGAGAGGACCGAGTTCCGGGGTCCGAGGAAGCGTATCGCCTCAACTATGGAGCCCAAAAGGCGTGGAAGGATGTAGTGACACTGCCTGAGGTTCAAAGCAAAGTAATAAAGCTTCTTTTGGCCAAGATCGATAGGTGCCTTGAGGTGTTCGTATCGCTCGGCAGGGAACCTGGGGCACGACAGACGCGGAACGTCGGTGCTCGCAGGATCCATGATGGCGGGCGGATATTTTCGCGTACGTTCTTCAACATCCTTACGCAACAGCTCCTTCCTTTCTTCATCCGTCATCCCCCTCCACGGCCATATCTTGAGCCATGGCTTGAGCCGCGTCACATCAATGCCTTCATTTGAGCCGACTCCACTCTATGTAAGATGGGCTCCAACGAAGGCAAGTAGGGCAACTGAAGCGATTAGGCCTTGCTTTCTCTTGAAGATGAAAGCGAAGCGCATCCTCTTGATGGCACTGGTGGTGTTGTCTGCGAAAGAAACCAATGCAAGCGTGCTTTTGATGTGTCGGGAAGACGTCGATGCCAGTAATGAGATCAAGAGAAAGACATCACCTGGTAGACTGAGATGCAAAAAAGAGAATTGAAAAGTTGGTAGAAAGTACCTAGGTAAACAGTTTGTGATGTACAAGTCAGTAGGTCCAACAACGTTGGAAAGTGGACGTTGACGAGAGATTTGACAAAAGTTTTGACCAGTCGAGGTTTGTCAAGGAACCCTGTCGCAAAACCTGTCGCACAAGTACAGCCCAGCGGCCTTCCAGATGCGAAGGAACAAAAAGAAACAAACAAAAGCGAAGGGGCAAAATAATTTCTAAAAAAAATGTTCCGAATCTAATCACAAATTAAGTTGGTGGCAGTTTTGCTTCCATACAAATATTCCCCATCTGGTTTAGGGATGTCGATCAATCCGGAAGCCGCGTCTCTAGAGAAGGAGCCGTGTTGATTCCAGGCAAGGGCATCCGTTAGCATACAATCGATGTCAGATCTACCTAGATTTGGTAGATTTGGCTTTCGCACCAGATCGGCCTGCGACGCATTAGAAAAGACAAAAATTCGATATCTTGAAAAAGTGGACACTGAAAACTAAAAGTTAAATAAATAGTCGACGTCAAACCTGCATCCTGCTGATCGACAACTTTATTTAAGTTTTGAACCAGGCGTCTGGAACCACCAAAAAAGCTGCTGGAGAAAGCTGGGGTTGATTTATCCACAGCTCTTTACTACTGTACCCAGGCAGAAGTTAAGGGTCTTTGACAGTGAATAGAGCAGGAATGGGCACGGAGTCAAAGTTCCGCATTGTGGTAATAGTATAAGTTAGTATGTGGTTAGATGGATTTGTATTTCTAAATGTCAAATATGTGCCTATTTTGGTAATCGGGTAATTATTATGCGACACTTGCAATGTGCTTATTATGTACAGTAAAGTATTACGGTTGCAGCTGTCATCGCAACTCTCGAGCCTGTATCCACAAGATATTAATTAGATGACAGTACAGACACCAGGGTTGCACCTTGATTGGGCGCATTCGTTCAGGAGTATTTCCTGAAAAGATGATGCTATTGTTTACTTTTCCTTCCTTGTTTACTGAAGAAACATGATTAAGAAGCAAAAAGAGGTGGAAAACTGTAAGCTTCAGCTTAAACAAACTTTATGTTTCTTCTACCAAACAAGAGCTGGTACGCAGTACATTACCGCAATATGGCAAGGTTGCCATGTTTGTAGTATCGGTGAATTGATTTTTCTTTCCTTGCAAAGCCGTTGACATGAGTGGCTTGCCGACTTTCGATCTCGTCAGCCACGGGAGAGACAAGTAGAGACCCACCCATACGCTTCAATTGAAATTTTTAGCCCTAATGACCTCTCTCTTCATTCCAGCTTCTCGCCCCAACCAGTCACCAGAGTCCACGGGGGTGGGAGGGAGCAAAAAAACGTGAGTGAGATTACTCGGTGCCGCCCAATATTACACATAATCCTACCCATTTAATCGGCCCGAACGCGGCCCCAGGACCCAGATCTGGCCCCAACATTTACACAGCACTTACCGCGAATTCTCCCAGGGTTTCCCCGAGCCCACCCAACCACAAAAAAACATGTGCTATTAAACCACACCCCGCTTGACTCGTGGAAATGTCTCCCCATTCGTGCGCCGGCGTTGCAAGCGACTGGATGTCAAGCGAATCTCGATTTTTAATATCGAGCCATCCTTTGTGGGTAAAATCAAAGGTCCCCTATACGATGAGACGTCGATGTATCGAATGTCTCAGCTCTCTCCAAGGCCACCCTGCGTTGGCGGCAAGCAGCGGCTGCGCGTTGATGTACCACTTTAGGCACACCAGGTTACGAAGTAACAGTTGTCGCATTGAATGTTATATCATGCAATCTTTCAAAAAGGACATCACCGTCCCTACTTCGTCTCAGTGCAAGGAGAAAAAAAAAGGGTCCCTTCAGAAACTCACAGCATACCTACTTGAGCTAGTGTCACGAGTAACCATACCTTTGGGACGGTTCAATTCCTAGTTCTAGTCCCTTTCAGAGCTGCCTCGAATGGATCAAAGCGTGAACCTGTGACACCAACTGCGACAGTTTCTTTCAGCCTCGCTATAGTCAATACAGGTTTTGTCCTCTCCACATTGGCCAATGTGGTATAGTAGCCAGAGCATTTCTTGCAGAATTTGCCACTAAAGTTGTTGGCATGGGGTAAAAGCGCCGAATGGAACAAGCCAGTCGGTGCCGACGATTGCGGTATCACGATTCCAAAACCAGTCGTCGACGCGTTACGTTGGAATATACGTCTTGGTATGGAGTTTAAGTTGAGATATGGTAGGGGTGTTGACCAAGATCACAAGGGGGTTTTGCCAAAAAAAAACTAACAAATAATGGCCCTATCACGGTCGCCTCGGCGCTATTACTGCATGTCTTGGGGTAGGCTGCGTTGTTTCGAGCGGAGAAAAGGTTTGGGGAAATCTTTGTTACGTTCGCCCGCATGTGCCCATGGGGTTTTGGTTGGGTTCACACCCCCTAGGGGCGGAGGAAAAAAAGGAAAACGCGGAATGGCGGTATCAGGTCAGAAACACGCTGTACGGTTGGTTGGGTGAAAAGTAGAACCGAACCATAACACTGGATCGGGGCTGACCAGAGAAGTGGTCCGGTTCAAAGCGGATCATAGTGTGGAGAAGATGAAATGGAGAGAGCAGGCATGTGTTGCGAAGAGATTTTTTACTGTAAATGTTTACAGCAGTACTACTACACATACCACTTTAAGTGCATCGTAATGCAAGTTTGGCTGAAGATATGTTGATGATATGTGGCTTACTTAGTGGTAAAGCTTGTAAGTAGTAGCGACTTTAAAGACGATGCTGCCGATTGCTATTCATATAGAGGTACTACTTACTTGATGGGTACCTAGGTGGCCACGGTAGGAGCAGACTCGTTCAATAATATTACGTATAGTATTCTTGCTCAATTTCAGAGCATCTGATGACTGATGATGAAGAAAGGAGCTCTTAAAGGGACTTGTAAGGGAGGCAAACGTGCGGCGGGTCAAGGTCGCTTTGAGAAAACAGAGATCGAAATTAGACATGGAAAAAAAGAAACTACGTTGTTACTCTGTCATCACGATGTGGGGGAACCACAAGCTAAACGAGACGAGCCTGGACCACACTGCGCCTTCCCCGAGATGCTGGTTTTTTTCTTCTTTCTTTCTTTTGCCCCACACACTCGCATCTGACAGCGTAAAGAGCCTGCCTACCTCGCCTGCCTGCAGCTCAAACAGCCCGCATGCTTGGCGCTGCCCCGGAAACGGCCCTTTTCTTTGTGGTGCAAGGGTTCGATGCACACCACGAACGATTTTTCCCCGGCCGGGGAATGAAGGGGAGAAGAAAGAAGGAGGCAAGGGAGCGCAGGCATAGGAAAAAAAAAAACAAAAAAAAAAAAAGAAAAAAAAAAAACCGGAACACTTTGCAGAAGCGAATACATCCACATCCACACACGGACGAAAAGTAAGAGTGAGACCCGCGCGCCAACTCTTTTAGAAAACAACCTCGCCCGGCTCGCTATTGGCCGGACCTCTTCCCCCTATAACAACAGCCGCCCTGTAGCCTCGGCCAATTATCGGGACTTGCATATGCTTTGCTTTGGAAAAAGATGTGGAGGGAGGAATGGAGAGAAGAGCAAACAAGGACCCGAGAAGAAGGGGGCGGGGCCCCGGCGGCCCACAAAGGACCCGGTCGACTTACCATTTTCAGTGACTACAATGAAGTGGAAGTGGTCACGATGGGCCACGAGGGAGCGATGTAATGTATTATTAACGAGACCTGCGAACTACGTTAGATTTCTACGTCGTAGCCTACCTATTACATAGTTGGCTTCGCAGGTAAAGTTGGCAAGGTACCAGGATCGCAGCCAAGAGCTGTATATAGTGCACTAGCTGGGATTTCCGTATATTGAAACTGAAAGCCTTGCTGGGGGAGCGAAAAGCCCGCAGACGAAGAGTCGAACTCGGCCCCCAATTAAAGGAACAGCGGAGCATACGATATGCATGGCCCAGATCTGTCCAAACGGCCAACGACAGTGTTCCCCCTGGTCAGTCTAGAAGTTGGTCAACTGACTGATCGAGACCCATGCAGCTACGTAGACTTGTTGATTCGCCAGGGCTCCAAGTCTCCGTCAGCCTGCTTTGTCTCTGACGATTGGATGTTGTTCGGCTGAAGCAAGACCGCAAGGGAGGGGGAGGCGGTTACCGATGGGTGGCGAATAGTTTTAAAAAGACCCAACAAGCACACGGCTTACACACACGGCGGGAAGCTTGCGGGATGTTGACGAGATTGCATATTTGTGTGCTTGCTTCCCGCTTATGCTTCCCGAGAGTGCTATGCCGGGCGACAATGTAGCATTTGCCGTAATTACATGTCATTCCCATTTGGGCTGAGCGGGCACTGTTTTGTAAGTATGAAGTAACATCCATGGAATGGTCTCTTTTGAATTTTTTCCGCTTTTTTTTGCTCTGTTTTCCATCACGATCACAGGGGCAATCCTTACAAAAATAAAAAGGGGGGCCTTTTTTTTCGGGTACTTTCACACGTGCGGAGGCCTATGTAGCCCCACAGGTACTACTTTGTTCTGTCAGCCAGCTGAAATTGAATTTCTATGTACGATACGACCACATACATACTGCTTAAACATCGGTAAGGCAGCACGACCCGGAGTGGTTCACCTGAGTTGGATTTAGGTGTGGTTTTTGCGCCAGAGCTTGTAGAACAGGCTTTGTTCGGGCCATGTTCTTTGCGGCCATTGTTACGCCACGTTTTCTCTAGGTCTGGTGCTACGTCGTTGGATCGCAGCTAAAGTACCTGGGCAAAGCTAGCTGGCAGACCATCTAATTCCTGCCGGGGTCGTACCCCGCATTCTGGGCCTTTTTCGCGTTCTCGAAGGAGCCAGTCTCCAGTTCCAGCCTTGAGTGGTCAAGGTACCGTGAGAAAATAATCTCATCACCTGTTCGTTTCTTTTCCTTTATTCCCCCCTAGGGGCTGGACTTGGAATGACCAAACCACTACCAGGCAAACAAAGTAAAGTAAAAAAAAAAAAAAACCCCTGCATCATCATCAAAGACATGGAATCATATGTTTGTGATTGGACCATTCCATACCGCCACGCCGTTTTCTCCTTTCAAAAGTAACCGATTTGGATCTCGCCCGTTGTGATCACCTGGTGGGCCATATTCCCGGAGGATTGGAGAGATGGAGAAGAGACAGAGAGAAAAGCCCAGTCGGCCTCCATTCGGCGATTCACGCGTATGATCCACATGTTTTTGATCCCTGAGCTTGTTGGAGACGAGCTGCATCGCAAGGAGGGCGTATGTGGGAAGTACCTACTTGCTGCTGTATGTAAGTACTGTACCTAGGTAGGTATGTATGTACGGGGTAGGTGTGTGTGGCGTTGCAGATGCATTCGCACATACCTTTTTTTTCCCCTTTCGTAGCTCTCCCATTGACTTTCCTAGCTGGAGTTTCTTCTCTCTATTTCGTCAACATGCGGTTGTTTAAACGGCTAGCATTTTGTTCTTGGTGCTGAATTACTTTTTTCCTCTGGCGAGGCTTTGTCTGGGCCGGATTATCGCTAAACTCTTTCCAGGCGGATGCCGGATGTGACCGCCTGTGGATGTTTGTGCCGTAGTAATTAATTTACCACGAGGGCACACGACAACCACACCCCCCAGTCTCTTCCTTTTCTCGTTTTATTGCACGTCGTCGTTTTTTGTCAGGCTCCTCCTCTCCGCCGCCCACACCGCAACCCCGGCCTGGCCCTCCTCGCCCATCCACAACCAATTTTCAATTTGCGGAGTCCCACGCATGCAACACATTTCCCCAACCGGCCCTACCTTGCCATCCATTACCAAGACCCTTGCAACTAAACAACAAGCCCACCCCTAGAGTTCGGTACGGCTCACGCCCCCCCCCCCCCCCCCCCCCCCTGCAGCTCACTTTGTGTACCTACCGTACCTACTTCGTAGGTTGCTTTAGCTCGAGTTTCGTACAATTTCTGTTCCTCGGGTGTGGGCTATATATTGCCCTGCCCATCCCCTTCCATTCACCTCTGCCTCACCTTCCCTCCTGTTCTTGGTTCTTGTGTCCATTGGTTTCTTCCCACCCGGCCTCTTTAGGTGAAGAAGCAACAAAATATCCCCAGGGAGTTTTCAAGAAAAGCACCCGACTTCAAGAAACAACACAGACAGCCAAGATGCCCGGCTCCGTCATCGGGACGGCCGACGTCTCGCGCGTCGAGGCTCCCATCACCGTCAAGGCCTACCTCGTTTGTGCCTTTGCCGCCTTTGGTGGTATCTTCTTCGGTTATGACACAGTCAGTTAAGCCCAGGACCATTACTAGCATTCTAGTACTACTAGACCTAAAGCTAACCAGGCCTTCTCCAACAACAGGGATGGATGGGTGGTGTCCAGGGCATGCCCTACTTCATCAGCATGTACACTGGCATGCAATACGACTACGAGGCCGGGCAGCCTATCGGTGTTGACAAGGACAAGTTCATTCTTCCCGACCAACAGAAATCTCTCATGACCTCTATCCTGTCTGCCGGTACCTTCTTTGGCGCTCTTATTGTGAGTATTTGTCAATGTCTCTAGGCTTCAATAGCCGGCACGCAAGAGGCGGAGCTGCGCTAACCTTGATGTCTTCAACTAGGCTGGTGATATTGCCGACTACATTGGCCGCCGTCCCACCATTATCGCTGGCTGTGGTATCTTCTCCATCGGTGCCGTCCTCCAAGCCGCTTCCACCAACCAGGAGGCCCTCATGGTCCTCGGCCGTCTGATTGCTGGTCTCGGTGTCGGTTTCATCTCGGCCATCATCATTCTCTACATGTCCGAGATCGCCCCCAAGAAGGTCCGTGGTGCCATGGTCTCGGGATACCAGTTTTGCATCACCATTGGTATTCTGCTGGCCAACTGCGTCGTCTACGCCACCCAGAACAGAAACGACACCGGATCATACCGTATCCCCGTGGCCATCCAGTTCCTATGGGCCATCATCCTTGCCGTTGGTCTGTTCCTGCTGCCCGAGTCTCCCCGTTACCACGTCAAGAAGGGCATGCTCGAGCAGGCCGCCAAGGACCTCTCTGTCATCCGTGGCCAGCCCGTCGACTCGGACTACATCAAGGACGAGCTTGCCGAGATTGTCGCCAACAACGAGTACGAGATGGCCCACATCCCCCAGACCAGCTACATCGGCTCGTGGACTGCCCTCTTCAAGGGTTCCCTGTCCAAGGGCAACAGCAACATCCGCCGTACCATTCTCGGCGTTGGTATGCAGATGATGCAACAGCTCACTGGTATCAACTTTATCTTCTACTTTGGTGTTCCCTTCTTCCAGCAGCTGGGCACAATTTCAGACCCCTTCCTGATGGGTCTGGTCACCACCCTGGTCAACGTTTGCTCCACTCCCGTATCGTTCTGGTCTATTGAGAAGTTCGGTCGTCGTTTCCTCCTCATCTACGGAGCCATGGGTATGATCGTCTGTCAGTTCATCGTCGCCATTCTCGGTGTGACTGAGGGTCGCAAGGAGGCCGGCAACGACAACGCCGTCAAGGCCATGATTGCCTTCATCTGCATCAACATCAGCTTCTTCGCCATCACCTGGGGTCCCACTGCCTGGGTCATTGTCGGCGAGACCTTCTCCCTGCCCATCCGCTCGCGCGGTGTCGGTATCTCGACCGCCTCCAACTGGTTCTGGAACTGCATCATCGGCATCATCACCCCCTACATGGTCGGTGAGAGTGACGGCTCAGCCGGCCTGGGCTCTAAGGTGTTCTTCATCTGGGGCAGTCTGTGCTGCGCATCGCTCGCCTTCGCCTACTTCCTGGTCCCCGAGATGAAGGGTCTCTCCCTGGAGCAGGTCGACAAGATGCTCGAGGAGACCACCCCCCGCAAGTCCAAGAGCTGGATCCCGACCTCCACCTACGCCGCCGACATGGGCCACACCCACGGCGAGAAGAGCGGCATTATCGCCACCGAGTCTGCCAAGGAGGAGACCGTCTAAAATGTCTTGTTTATTGGCGAATCCCCGTAATCTCCAGCCATTTGGACTCGTCGGCCAGGACATGGTCCGCTGGGTATCATTTGGTTTGGAATTGCAAAAGAAAAGAGGGATACAATTGGCTTTTTACTGTTGGTCTCCTACGTCCGCTATCGCGGTAGGATGACGCTAGGAACTCTAAATGATACCATCTCTTATATTATAATACAAATCCAACTCGATTTAATCAACGTTACTCCGTGAAAAGTGATCCTCATATTGATTTTTCTCTTCTTAACTGTGTCGTTTTCGGTATGCTCGTCTCTGTGTTTCACTGCTAATGTTGTTTGCATGACTTGTCTAACTAGGTGGTTATATTTCGAACAGGAAAAAAAGGTAAATTTGTACCCAGCATGAAATAGTCGAGTTGTGACAAGATGCATACCAGTCCAACGTCTACTTACTCGAAAAGGTATAATCCGCTCACTCCATTATTCCATCTCTTGTAAGCCAACAACACATCTCTTTAGGTCTTCAACAAGACCCAATGGCCACGTGGTAATTAGACCTCGTCCGAACATTTTGGCTGAAGTTTCAAGCTTAAGGTCTTTTGTTCAATGGGATCAGGAACACAGAAACCCAAGATGAAAAAGGAGCACAAGCTGGAAAAGAAAAGCAAGTACCCCACACTGAAGCCGAGCCGGGGCCAGGCCAATTGGCAAAGCGCGGCCCGAATCCGCTAGTCCAAACGGTCTTGTCGGAGAATAAAAGGGGCAAGAAGAGACGATCAAGCAAAGAAAGGAAACTGCCCCCAAGTGAATCAAAATGATTCATTCTGGCTGTGCGCCCAGCGCGCCCAGCTGGTTCTTTTTGTGTCGCCCAGACCTGAAAAACCCGCCCTAGTATGCAATTTCAAAGGCAGTTACGTATATCTACAGAAAGAGTTGGCAAATGGGAACAGTTACAAACTGGTATTTGTATCGGCCTGTTTTTTTTTTCTTTTCTTTTTTTTTGTCATCATAAGCCCTCCAAAAAGAGACAGGTACAGACGGACGAAATTGATATATTCTGCACGGAAAACACACCTCGAGTTTCCTTCCATTTTCTTTGGACTCTTTGCCGCGATACCGCGTGTCTACTTCTTGTATTTAATGATATCACCCATTTCGCAGGATTCTGCCCATCTACCTGCTTTCTTCTGGATCTATAATAAACGGACGGTTACATTCCCAAAATGACCTCGATTGCCTCAGAGTCCGTCGCCTCCATCTTGGTGACCTGTAAACAAACCAGATTCCGTATAGAGACCAGCCCCGAGTATCGAGAGGTAACGCAATCATATCAAACCCATGTCCTCCAGAAAACCCCAGCCAGCCCAGCTTAAGAAGCTGACAACAGCGTTCATGATCCAAAACAAAGCTGGACATTGAAGGTCTCAACATCACCCTCGCCGCTGCTCCACCGCCTGAAGCTGGCGGTGTCGTTGCCAGTGGCAAGGGTAAAGGCAGATCCAAGGCCAAATCACAGGGACTGGAGATCTTGACCGATGCTAAGCTGCGCCTCAAAGCTGGGCAACGCTATGTTCTCGTTGGAAAGAACGGATCCGGGAAGTCGACGCTTCTAAAGGCTATCGCTGAGAGTATGTCATCGTGTCTTGGGATGTGAATGATAAACCCTGACTGAATCGGCTCAAAACGAAATTAGAGTTGATCCCAGGCATACCAGAAGCCACTCGCATCTCAATCCTGCAGCAGACGGATGCTACTGATGAGACTGCGCTCGGCGTCCAGAGTTCATCGTCCAATGGCAAGGCGCTCTCCACCCTGGATGAGGTTATCGAAAGAGCCACGTCACGTAGTGAGCTCGAGCAAGAAATTGGCGGTAGGTCAGCATCGTTTCAGTGAAAGCTCCTAGTGCTTATGGAGTCTAACAAAAGCGATGCCATGGCCTGAATGCAGCTTTATCCACCGGTATCAACGACACGACCAGTGCGACTGGTGCCTTGCGTGCCCTTCGAAAGATCAAACACGACAGACAGCAGAAGCGGCTATTTGTGCTCGATAAAGACGCGAGGTTAAGAAGCGGTGCTCGTGGTCTACAGGCGCGCAAGGCTTTGACTGAATTCGAAAAGGAGGTGGCAGCCTCTGCCTTGTCGTGAGTCTAGCAACCCAGAGCTTGAAACCCTAATTAAAAAGGCTGCGGCTTTTCTTCCCATTTCTTTTAATTGGAAGCTGATTTCAAACTCGTCTCTGCCACCAAAAAGAATCACTCAAGTAGACGAGGAAATCCCACCAGAAGCTATACGGGATGAAACACAAGAAGCCATCGACATGCTCGCAGACTTACAAATCAGAGTCGAGCCGTCGCGACTCGCCGAGGTCGAATCTCGCGCAAAGAGGATCCTCACAGGTCTGGGCTTCACGGCAGAGTCGATGGCAAAACCCATATCAAGCCTCTCCGGCGGCTGGCGCATGCGGGCGTCGCTGGCAGCTTGCCTGCTGCAGGAGACCGACATCATGATCCTGGACGAGCCGACCAACTTCCTCGACCTCCTCGGCATCGTATGGCTGCAAAGATACCTGACGTCTCTGGGCGAGGACTCGGACGGCACCACAGGAGCAGCAGCAGCGCTGACGACGCGGGCCCCTACGCTGATTCTCGTCTCGCACGACCGCGACTTCATCTCGCTGTGCACCGACCTGCTCATCCTCAAGGACAAGGACCTGGTCTACCACCACGGCGACCTGGCGTCGTACGAGTCGTCCACCGCCGTGCGCAGACAGCACCTGAAGCGTATGAAGGAGGCCAAGGACCGGCAGAAAGCCCACATGCAGGAGACCATCGCGCGCAACATGCGCGAGGGAAAAAAGAACAACGACGACACCCGCGTCAAGCAGGCCAAGATGCGGCAAAAGAAGCTTGACGACCGCTGGGGCCTCGAGGTCAACGCCAAGGGCGGCCGATTCAAGCTCAACCGGGACCTGGTCGGCTACCACCTCACCATGCGCGACGAGATCGAGATCCCGCCCGAGGAGCGAGGCGTCGTCATCAACGTGCCCGACCCCGCCGAGCTGCGCTTCCCGGGGTCGCTGCTCAGCCTAGAGAATGCATCATTCCGGTACCGCGGGACCGCCAAAGGCGCACCGCTGGCCCTTCAAGACGTCACCGTCTCGGTCGGCATGGGCGACCGGATCGGCATCATCGGGCTCAACGGCGCGGGCAAGTCCACCCTGATCCGCCTGCTGGTCGAGGCCGACAAGCCCACCTCGGGGACCGTGACGCACCACCCGCGGCTGAAGCTGGGCTACTACTCGCAGCACGCGGTCGAGGCGCTGCAGGAGCTGGGGCGCGCCGAGCCGACGCTCACGGCGCTGGCGCTGCTGATGCGCGAGACGGCCGAGGCCGGGGTTTCGGAGGGCGAGAACCGCGCGTTCCTGGGCGCGCTGGGCCTGCCCGGCAGGCTGGCCTCCGACGTGCCGCTGCGCAAGCTCAGCGGTGGCCAGGCGGTGCGGTGCGAGCTGGCGCGGCTGCTGTGGCGCCGCCCGCACTGCCTGGTGCTCGACGAGCCGACCACGCATCTCGACTACGAGACCGTGACGGCGCTGCGGGATGCGCTGCGGGACTGGCCCGGTGCCGTGGTGCTGGTCAGCCACGACCGGTGGTTCGTGCGGGGCGTCGTGGAGGGGATCATGGATGACGACGAGGTGGGGAGTAGTGGTGGTGACGAGGATGAGGATGAGGAGGCCGAGTCTCCGCGCCGAAGAATCGTATACCGGGTTAGGGCGGGCAAGATGAGTGTTTTGGAAGGTGGCGTGCAGGAGTTTGAGAACATTATGGAAAAGAGGGTTAGCAAGATGCTATGAGCTTGTTTGTGTGTAGCTGCTCTCTGTTCAAATCAGGCTGGCAGAAGTTAATCTATCTTCCGCACTTCAACCTCGATAAGCTCAGTATCTTCAGTCATGTATGTCTGTCGACGTTTATACAATATAGAGTTGACGTTGAAATGTAGCCACTCCTCTAGATTCATGTCGTCTAGAATTGGGAATATCACAAGACACTCTTATCAACCAGTACCCTAAACCGCGACTTGCCCGTCTTGCGGACGTGCATCCAGCCATCCTGCGGTATTTCAACAATAGTGCCGTCGATGCACACCTTGCGCCAGCGTGGGTCATCTTCTTGTATAGTGATTTTCAATTCTTCCACCTTGTTGTACCCAACCACCTTGTCATGGCCAGCCTGGGTTTCTTCGCCAGTGTTATCGGGTGGAGGCCAAGTGCAGTTGACATGGTTCCCGTCATTGTAGGCAGCCTGCATGAGCTCCAAGGTCTTCTCCGGGCCGACGGCACCGAAGCTCACCAGTCGCAACTGACCATCCAGCGGCCTGGATTCGGGGCTGATGGTAAAAGTCTTTTCGAGGTTCGAGACCAAGGTTGAGAGCACGTACATGAACCTCTCCCTTGACTCACCGCTGCTATTGCCCGTGTGGTCCTTGGGTAGTGTTGGGTGGATTCGCCTCCACTCGATGTCACCAGCCTCGGATCGGACCTCAACCACCACTTGGTATGCGTGAGCAGTCTTGAGAAGCTCTGCGGCGGCCATTCCAAACCGCTTCGCACCGTGCTGTCGATATGCGGCCGTGTCGCTTTCCCAGACTAGTTGCGCGTGGAAGCCATGGCTCGCCACGATGGCACCCAGAAGGTGGTCCACAGGCATTGCCGCCCCTTCGGTCTGGTTCTCGCCGCTGCTGATTTGCCCCTGACCTTGGCCCTTCTCTTCGTCGTCTTCTGGTGCTGGCGGGACCAAGAATGAGCCGGCCGAGAAGGACGCGCGAAATGTCGGTAGTGGCGCTTCTTCACCCCTGAAGAGGGTCCGCAGACCAATAAGGAGATGCGAAGGCTCTGGTGTCCCCGGTGAATTCCTGTAAAGTGGCTTATGCAGCGAATGAAACAGAGCATTGCCAGTCCCCAGAGGTAGCAGGGCAATGGCAGGTGGCGTGACCAACGAAGACTCGGTTGCATCATCCGGCTCGCCGGCACCGTTGAGAAGGTCCACCAGGCCGCCATCACCGCTCAAAAGAACGAGCAGCTGCCGGGACGAGGGCCTGCCCTGCGCCGTCGTCGCTAACGCTCGAGTACTCCATCTCTCCTGGGCAAGTTCCCGGATGCTGTGTCTAGATCTGGTGACGAACAGCTGGTACGATGGACCTATGATACTGCTGCCAGTAGATTCAGTAGGGGTGGCTGTGGTGGTGGCATGGTCGTCATGCGCGCGCAAACCAAATACGGTGAGCAGCTTTGACAAGACCGACTCATAGAAGGCCTTTGCTAGCCCGGTGCCAGACTTGGTCGAAATTATTACTTGCAGGTCCTCTGCGCCTACGAGGTGGGCTGGCGGCTCGTCGAGGAGAAAAGTGTCCAACAACGATTGCGGAAGGCGTGGTGCGGACAGAGAAGAAAGACGATATGGCTGCACATGGTTCGCTGCGTCTTCGTGAACAGAATAAATTATGTACCCTGTTGCTGTGTCTGTCGACTGCGTTTCCGATGGCGTATCGGGTTGGGATGACGACTCCCTGCAGACAAATAGGATTTCATGCTCGGGCAGTGTTCCACTCCCATGGGTGTCGTCGCTAATGGTTTTGTCTGCCCCGCCATCCTTTGACTGGATTTCTTGCTCATCTTGTTCCCCTTTCTTTCCCTCCGCTCTGTCTCGCAGACTCCATATTAGTTTGTGTTGTTCAAACGAGATGGCATGACCATCGTCTAAAATCACGTGGTGCTCAGTGTGCGCCGATTGTTGTGGTATACAAAAGCCGCCCATGACTTTGGTTCGGGTTTGTGAGTCTGGTGCTAATTAAAAGCCCAAGGCAATCAAGAATTGTGGGATTTGTTTGTGCTCGTTCCAAGTTTTGCAGGGGAGCAGTCGGGACAAGCTGTGGGAAAGTTTGGGTTCTAGACTGGGTATGTCTGAAGAGATGAAAAGAGAGATGCTCGGATAAGACGGGAGGTAATTAGTTGGTAGTCATTCTTTGAGATGGCGTGCTTATTTCCATCCCAGCCGTTATCTCTCATTGGGTGGATGCCTATCAACACCGGACCGGTAGGTACGGTAGGAAGTATGTAAGCAAGCTTGCATGTGCCAAATTAGTACCTGCGCCGTTAACGGTTTGGACTGCAGCGACCATTCTTACCCCTCCGACCGTTCCGCCGCCGCAACATCAACGAATGGTGCACGAATCCCCGACCCAATAATTGGAAATTGCGATGCGCGTATGTATCTGACATAATCGCTTCCGTATCTGTCCCATTTTCCAACCAACACTTGATTATCGCTGCATCAACGGATTGCGTTTTTCCGTTACCACCATGTGAGAATTTAACCACGTATAGCAATACTGAGCACATTGCACGCTGTGGGTCTTGCCAGTTCTAGACTCTAGGTCTATCTAGGTCTAGGACTAGAACTAGACTATCTAGAACTAGTCTAGATTCTAGTTCTATCTAGAACTAGTTCTAGTAGAGATAATACCCTGCTTGCCAGTTACTTTTTCGTTGAATCAAGTATAACATCTGTGCAGTGTGAACTATCACAGACAATGCAAATCTAAGAGCGCTTTATAATGCAAAACGTCGACAGCCACCAAGGCAAAGACACTGTAGCCTAGGAGACAAATATGTCAAGTCCCCGAATGTTTTAGGATGCCATCCGATACACACTCGTCCCCGCTGTCTATCCGATCCGGTCCCGAGGCCGAAAGCCAAACTACCAAGCCCTTGCGGCGGCTCTAAAGGACGTATTATGCTCACCTCGGACAGCATATGGGACCGTGATTACGCCGCTTACTGCGGGCCGCCCCGAGCTGGGTTTCCTCGCCGAGACCACCACAGGTAGGTTTAGCCTCCAGTGGATTCCAGGCCCTCGGGGGGGAGGAGGAGTTAGGAGTTGTAAACATGCCCCTCATCCGATCCTTTCAAAATGAATTTCCACCAACCCAAGAACGTCCGGGCTCAAGGATTCCGCCCCCCAGAGAAACTACAGTGGGAAGCCGGGTGGGACATCTGTGTCTTCTAATTGAGAGGGATGTCGGTCGTGATTTTATTTACTACGCCGGGTAATCGAGCTTGAATCCCGAGAATAAGCTTTATCGTACCTCATCCATAGAGGGCTAATGCCTCCTCGTCCTCAACCAACGAGCTTCCCTGCATCATTACATCTTGCCCAATTTGACCCAGGACAAAAGTCCCCACTCGGTAAGCCCCCAGCACCTACTACTCCCCAACAGCTCTGCTCCGCGGGCCCCAGTTCTCCGGGTGAACCGGGTATCTAGTAAGCTTCTCCTTGTTCCTCTCACGACCAAGATTCTCGTCAAATACCACCTCGATCTTGCTCGCTTGACCATCCTCCTTCTTCTCCGGCTGCTTCTGCTCTCCCTCAACACCTTCCATTTTCTCACCGGCATCAGCAGTTACCTGGGCCGATGACGGCAGTCCATGCATGATGTGCCACCCCGGAGAGCCCTCCTTCAAGCTGCCCTCGTGGATTGGAGACTTCTGCCGCACCCACTCGCGCATCACTTGCCAGACCACCGACCACGGCGCGTCCGTCTTGACGCTGCCGGGCTTGCAATGGCTGCGCGTCACCCGGTACCCGAGGCCCTTAAGCGCACCCCTGATGGCGTCCTCGTTGGGCGTCTGGCAGTGCAGCACCTTGGCCACCATGGACGGGCTCCAGAAGAATGGGTACGGCTCAATCTCGGCCAGCCTCTCCTCTTTGCTGAGCTTTGGCGCGGTGACTGGGCCATTGCTTTCCTGTTTATTGCTTTTCTCACTCTTTTCGCCGTTTGTCTTCTCATCCTGTTGGCACTTGTTGGCCTCTGCGACCTCTTGCTCATGTCGGATATGTTTCTTGGGAATCGCTTCCCTGTCCTCGGGTCTGGGATCCATGATCTCCTCCAGCGCCGTAGTCAGCATCCCCTTGATGCGATCAGTCGTGCCATAAACCTCGGTTGATGCATTCGGCAGGTCGTCAAGAATCGACTGTATAAATTCGGGCGAGTGTAACCTCCCGGCGTACATGGGTCCAGCTAGGTGCGTCTTGGTGCCGCAGTGTCCACAGACCTTGTCTGTCGTAGGACCCAGTGCAAAGCCGTGCTTATAAAAGATGCCGCCACCCTTCTTGTTGGGCATCGGCCTGTTCCTCAAAAGTAGCTGCGTCTCCCAAGCTCCACATCCGACATCGCAGTTGTAGACGACCATGGTCTTGCCCGCCTGGAACTTGACGGCGGCCGGGGACTTGGTGACGCGCACAAAAACGCGCGCATAGTAGTCGATCGAGAGCGACAGCAACGGCTCGATCGCCAGACCGTAGCGAGCGGCTGATGAAGCGAGACCATGAAGAATCAAACGCACGCCGGCCTCGTGGCAGTGGAAGCCCTTCATCGGTATGCCGCCGTACAGCGCGTATGCCTTTTCTGGGTAGCCATTCGAGGCCCACACGCCAGGATCCGTGCAGGTGACGCACAGGAGGCCGCCGTCGTCCCGGACCGCCTGCACCGCAGAGTCAAAGAACGTAGCCGCAGTGCCGTACGGATCAAGATCAATTACGTCGTACTTGCCGCCCAAGTTATTGAGCTGTTCCTGAGGTGTTTGCCTCCGGTGTTTGTTGCCAGACGGCGCGAGCATGCTCCTGGTCAGTTCGTCGGCATGGACACTATACATGTGTCCTTGGGCGTTGCCATGGTTCACGCGGATGCTGTCTTCCAACTTGTTGTGCTTCACGTTGACCTTGATAGAATCAACTGCAGCCGCGAGGAGATCATTAGAGGTCACCATGGTCGGAAAGGGAAGTTCGTGGGCATAGCGCAACGCCCTGAGCCCGGTCGCCGAAAGCGCATCGAGGATCTTCAAACGTGGCGTCTTATCGTTTGGCAGCTTCACCGGTGTCTCCGATATCTTGTCCTGAGTCACATCAGCAGGTGCTGCAGATTCTGCCTGTGCCTCCTGCTCAGTGACAGATGCTCCGGCCTCCTCCGCCACCGCCGTAGAATTTGCGTCCGCGGCCTCTACCGGCGCAGCAGCTCCTTCATCCGTAGTTTTGGCAACCTTTTGCGGCCTCTCCCCTTCCTCTCGGTGCTCCCTCTTCTCCTGCCTCTTCCTCTTCTTATCCGCAAACATCTCCATTCGCCGCTGCGCAAGCCTCATCCGTTTCTCCATGACGACCTTGCCATAGGCCTTGATCGCCAGCACGCTCAAGTCGCGATTGAACTGCTGTATCGGGTTGTAAAAGACCGTCTGCGGCGCACCCTCGCCCGAGGTTGCTGCCCGGTCGGGATTCTTGCTGGCGCCATCGCCTGACTCATCGCCCGCCGCCTCGGGCACTAAGATGTACGCGAGCCCCTCTCTGATGGTCGTGTATCGCTTGCCGTCGTGTTCTATAGTCTGTCCCTGGGCTGGCTCGGCCGAGAGCCCGGCTACTGCCGCCGCCGGCGTGGTGGTCATTGGTCTGCGGATTAAAAAGGGTTTGGGAATTGAGACACTGGGCGTCAGGGGGTAGAGCTGCGGGTGACGCAGATGGTGTAAGGGTCGAAATGTTTGTGACTTTGAAAACGAGACTTTCACATGCTCTGCTAGATTACTGCTGAAGCCTCCGCGAGGTATGCGTAGCATCAAAGTCTGAGCAGGGCAAGGTGCAGACTATCAGGCTACTGAAAGCTCAGTTGGTGGGGAGCAATCTGAGGGCGAGGGACTGTATGTCGAATATTATTTGTTCGGACTGGGTTCAAAGCGAAGGTGGGCAAAAAAAAAGTTTGGAGCTCCGTCTCAATTGGACAATCATGACGCGCGCGCGTCAGACAATTAGCTTCCGTCGCAACGTGGTGACAGGGGTCGCATCGCGGGGCATTGCTTAAATGGACCGTTACTTGCTGAGAAGAATTGAACGACATACCTGGATTGTTATTACATATTACCAGAACTTTCAAATCGACCACGAATACTCACAATTTGCCTACCTAAGTGTTTCAGAAACGGTTATTTCTACCATGGACTTTGCAGACTGCGGTAACCTCGACGGCAGTAGTGCGGCTACCTGGTTTTTTTTTTTTCCTTTTTCTTTTTCTGGTCTTTTTTTTTTTTTTTTTTTTCCATCACATGAAGAATATTCTGCGTTCAAGTTCGCTGAAGCATACCTCTCTTTAGATGAGTGGAACTTCGGTTCTGGAAGTGAACCGCGTTCATCCTGATCCTTCAACTTTCGAACAAAAAGTACTTTATTATTCAGGCCAAGTGTTCTCCGTGCTCCTTTCATTTTCAAGGCGAAGTAGTGTCGCCCAGAAAAGCTTGAATGGGCTCCGCTGCTCCCTTTAGCTCGTCCAAGAACAACCGTGACTTCTAGTTCCGCATCGTATCGATGTTGATGATGCTCGCAATCTGGTGCCCGCAAGCTGATGCCGTGCTGGAAGTCCGTTATCGCTCCTGAAGTCAGTTTCTAACTGCTCACCACCCCAGGTACAGTATGGGAATTCACTATTCCCTGTTCACCTGCCAGACCTAGGGCCCTGTCTCGATGTATCTGCCCTCAATCACCCCGCATAGCGACTCGAAATATCGACAAACCCATCATATATCCGTACCAGCAACTTCTATATTCTCCACCTCTTAGTAACTGCCAAGATTTGCTCGCATCAACTACCCCGAGCATACACTCTTCCGCTGCGCTGGTTACCTCCGTCTAACTTCCCTCCCAAGTGAATGCGGCACGTGTGTATTCTTTTGATGCTTCCCATTCCTGTCGCTCTATGCCTCATTAAGTAATCCTCATCCTCTCTTCATCATTCATCCCTGTTCAAGCTATTTTGTTTTGAAGCTTCAGGCTGACTTGGTCGATTATATCTTCTGCTGTCGTCGCGAAGCTCTTGTGCTTAAATAGCCTTGAAGGGCCACATTCTGACAAGATACCAACGGCAGGGCCCTTATCCACTGAAATTGAATACCTCGTCCACCTCACCCAGCCCATCACGTTGCTGTATGTTTCGTCGTCGGTATTGGACCGTGAAATCTTGCAGCAGCGCGCGAACTTGCCTCATTTGCGACTGGTCCTCGCCACTGAGCTTCTCTTGAATCTTTGTCATCATGCGTGTGGCTTCAGCTGGACTGACGGAGCCGGCAGGCAAGGTGCTGATCGCCCGTTCCACCCACGCTGTTGTTTGCGTGGGTAGCTCCTGGAACATCGCAAGTAGCACACCACTTCCGTCGGCAAAGCAGTCGCGGGGAAAAGTGTGCAGCATTCCGTTGAGCACCCGCACAACAAGCTTTTCTCCAAGGGCTTGCAGTTGGTTGCGAACAATATGCTTTAGGTGCTGTGAAGGCTCGCCAGGTGGTATGGTAGAGACTGCCGGGTTGTCACCCCCATATGTAAGCAGATCCCGTAGGAAGTGCAGCGTCGCAGATAGCGGCTCCCGCTGTTGCAGGGTCAATGATGTAAGAGCCGCTTCGAAAATTGCCGGGAAGAGCTCCGATGGGATCAAACGCTGGTGATGATAGAGGAGAGCATCTGTTAGGAGGCGGAAGAAGTCCTCAAGGACATCTGGTGCCTCGGCAGGTGAAAGACCATTCATGACTTGAAGCACATTCCTCGCCTGAGTGTCGAAGAAGCTGTATATCCAGTCCATGACAGCATCTGAGACGTGCTCGCGGTCCTCGGAGAACTCACGGAGAATGGCGCCGGTCACCCACAGGAAGCAACCCTGCCGGGACCTCGTGAAGCCCTCCACCAACCTTGCGGCCAGTCCTTCCTGGAGGATTGGAAGCATTGAAGTCCTGAACGAGATGACCATGAAACGCCAGCACCGGCAAACCCTCTCGCATATCGGTACAAAGTCGAGAGAGTTCTCCAGGATTGTCGAGAAGATGCTAAACTTCTCCTGCCAGTACTTGACCGCAGGATTCTCCTGCCCGTCTGCCGCGTACGGCTTGACGATCTGGACAAAGAGGGTGATGAGCTGAAGGTGATCTGTAGCGTTTGGTTATGGTTAGTAAACAACGTCTGTACGAAAATCCAAATTCGAGTCGCGATCACAACAAGAACTATCACATACCTGCGACTGCCAACTTCCCCTCCTGAGTGGTAGCGTTCTGAGCCTTGGCCATGAGTCGAGCCATAAGAGGGTCACAGTAAAGCTTGAGCAGATTGTAAATGTCCTCTGTCTTTTGGGCTGCCACTACGTTGGCCACACCTTCTGTGATCTCCTCCTGGCTAAGTTCAGGAAGCTTGTCAAGAATTTGGTCGTAAAATGCCTGAAGCTGGAGGACTTGGTCACTCAGTAAGTCCTTGCAATCTGTGCAGAAAAATTTGATCGCCTGAGCAGCAGCCCGAATGATCTCCTTGGAATCGGTCGAGAATGACGTGACGATGTAGTTGAACTGTGGCTCCAGAAATTCCTTGTGTGCTGCTGTCCACTCAGTGTATCTGGAGAAGACCATAATTGCAGCAAAACGGAGCTTCTCGTGAGCAGGAATTTGGAAGAGTAGCGCCATGAGCTCTGGAAGGACATCAGTTTCGCTCTCAGGGACCATTCCACCCATAGCACGCATGGCGAAGAGCGGCGCCTCCAGCTCTTGCCAATGCGGCACGTTTGTGCCGTTCACTGTGCTGCCATAGTTGCTGCTCCACAGCTTGATCGCGTCCAGAACCTTGGTGAGGCACACCTTGACACCCAAAACTTCGCAAGAGTCTTTCAGCGTGTCACCCATGCGATGGCGAAACTCGCGGAACTTTTCTTCGACTTCACGGTCGCCGTCGAAAAGGTCAAGTTCGTTGCCGGTTTCCGATTGAGGGAACTGTAGGTGCTTAAGAAGAACATCGACGAGCGCAGAGTAAATTGGCCTGAGGTGATTCAGGGCCGCAGTGTACCTCTCTAGTGTGATGTACTGCTTAAGTTCATACCAAAAGTTGAAGGTATACTCAACGACGTCTCTTTCTTTGTCCCTGGCGCAACACTCGAGAAGGATCTGGACGAGCGGCATGAAAGTTTGCGGCTCGCGAGCAATTGCGATAACCCACGCATCGCCCGCGTCGGCAAACAGCTTCGTCAGGGCCTTGTACGACTCTGTATCTTCGTTCGAGACTGCCTTCTCGATCAGGGGCTGGAGTGCTGTGAGTTTCGGAAGCAAGATCTGTATCGTCTCGGCATTGTCATCGATATCGCGGGTTTCCCTGCAGATGGTGCTGAGGCATTCTGCGGCCGGTTCCGTAGATTGCTCATTATGGACGGCCTTGAGCACAACGTCAAGAAGTGGAGTCTTCACGACGACGTTGACAGGAACCTCCTTGAGCCAAGATGTGATACACTCCATCAATTGAGGATTTTGCTCCGCCTCCGCTATAATGTCATGTTAGGATCAAGAATACTTCGAGCCTCACAACTCGGTACCAAGGCGAGAATCAATGGTGGCGTACCTGATGACGTCGCATAGTCGATGAGCATCTGCACAACGCGCTGAGCGTTGTTGCCTAGCAGCTCGGTTGTCCTCTGAGCCAGCTCCTCTTCCTGTTGATATTTGTATTAGACATCCGTCTGCGCAAAGATCGGACGAGGGCGATGCGCCGCGTCGGAGCCGAAGTGTATCAGGTCGGTATTTTCTCGCGTTCCACGTACAGACAGGGTGATTTTGCGGCCTTCGGTGACCTCCTCCGGCAGCACTTTCAGAAAGTCTAGAACACAGGCGTGGCTCTGCGGGTCGTTCCCGAGGGCCATGCCAACGTCCTGTAACACATCCTTCCAATCCTTCATGTGGATCGCCAAAATAGCCAAACAGACGCATAGTTGGACCCTGACGGGCTTGGGACCGGGCGCAAATTTTTTGAGAAGTAATAGAATCTGGCCCCTCAAAGCTGGAAGGTCGCCCTCGGCGACCTGTGTAGAAAGATCGTAGGTGATCTGAGTGGTTGTTAGAGTTGACGATCAAACGCATTTTGAGTTCCACGCGGCAAACCTACCTTTCCCTTAAGAGTGATGGCAGCAAAGTTCAGGGCTTCGGCATCGGTACTCGACTGGAGGATGCCGATGGTAACGTTCCAAGCATCCATCTGCATGCGAAAACAACACTGTTAGTTTGCTGCCTACTAGAAGGGCTGTAATAGCAACGAACCGATTTCTGAAACTTGTCCAGGTACTCCATCGCCACCTTCTTTTTCTCCCGGTCAGGGCTGCGCATCGTCAACATTGCCTGGAGAATGTTATCCGGCGTGAAGACATCCTGAGCGCCGGGAGTAGCCATTGTAGTGAGCGCAGTGCGGGAGACTCCCGCGGGTTGAAAACCAGGACCGTTTGGTGTTGAGGTGTATGTGTAGTGACTGGCGACTTCGCAGTTAGTGGGGTTTTAATTAAGGCGGCCAAGCGGATGTCGCGGTTCCGTCTAGCGGGCAAGATCAAGAGAAAGCGGTTTTTAAAGGATAGCACGACAGCCTGCGACGCCGCGAAAATAGGTAGCTGGTGTGCTCTTCGTGGATAGGGAATTAATGATAGGGAGCGTGGTAAGTGAAGTAAGTGCACATGTATGGCGTACGGAACAAACAAAGAAATTGATATTACTCCCGAAAAGTGGACTTGCGTCACAACGTCAACCAGCCCAGGCTGCTAGGCATGAACATGGAGAACACGCCGCCAGACAGCAACCCGCGAACGGACAGCAAGGGGCAGTCCCGCACCACATGTGTCAATTGTGGCATGCTGCCAGTGGCTTGACGCGGGGCTCAATTTTTTGGTGGGGTCCTTGGCCAGTCGGGCCACTCAAAGCGAAGCATCAAAGAATTGACAAACGCGCCGTGCACTGACCATAAGGTAGAATCCCGGCAAGCAAGCGTGCACCGCACCGCACCGCCAAAGCAGCTTTATTCGTCTGATTGATAGTCGGTATCAGCATTTTGCTCCTCTTGCGCCTTTCGACTTGCGCCCACGGAAAACCACAACTACGTTACCGTAGCACACCGCCGAGTACTCCTAGACAACGCGACATCGACAACCGCCGTGCTCACAGCTCAGCAGTAACCGCGCAAATCACAACGAGGTGCCCGGTCCAAAGAGCTCCTAAGCTATACCACAATGACTGGTCGGGGAGGCGGCGGCGGCCGCAAGATTCTTCTTCCGCCTATCAACTGCATTTTTAAGCTGCTCCAGTCTCATGCCACTGTTTCGATTTGGCTTTATGAGCAGTTGGGCATAAGAATTGAGGGCAAGATTAGGGTATGTTGCAAAGTCTCGGGTCTGTTTACCGACCGGAGAGGCTGACGAACTTTCATGGCTACCATGGGAATAGGGATTTGACGAGTTCATGAACCTTGTGATCGACGATGCGATTGAAGTGAAACAGATTACCAAAGACAACACAGAGGAGAAGAGGAGGCCGTTGGGTAAGAAAAGCACATATCATGTTACCAGAATCTTTTTTGGACGTGGTCGTCAATACTAACGTTCATCATAGGCCAAATCCTTCTGAAGGGTGACAATGTTTCCCTGATCCAAAGCTTACAATAGAGGCGACTGCGAACAGCAGGCCGAGGAGGGCAGAACGGAGGGTCAGGGGCCTCATGGGCCCAGTATGGCTGCTGGCCTTGGGATGGCGCATTACGATTGGGGCTATGGCAGGCCTGCACCGGCAGGGCCTGCTTAGACGAGTGGATTCAAATGGGATCTGGAAAGGCCGGCTATAAAGATTTATGATATTTGGCGTTATCGGTCCTGTTGGTCTAACTTGGATGACTTTGTTTCGCCGTTACCTAGGATGAGGCCGTCAAGGCGGCGGTCCAGAGGTCCCATCGGCACAGCCATATCGGGTTGCGATGCCAGGAACTGCTCGGTGAGCGCCAGGCCAACCAGTAAAATGGAACTTGACTCTCGATCTCCTGGTCCTGTGATTTTAGAGGCATAGCGATGCACAAAAAGGTCGTAAAAGCCTTTGCCGTGACCGCAACGGCGCACGAGGCCGCTTGCAGGATCAATGTCAAAAGCTACCCCGGGCATCAGCATGAGATCCAGGGTTGAACGCTCCGAGTGATGAGCGTCGGGTCCGCCCAGGATTCTCTGCCGCTCGTGCACAGTCGAAGGGTCGACACTTGGTATGCCCCACTTGTCCGGCTTCAGAGATTCGTAGTCACCCAAGTCCCTCAGCCGGACCATATCCATTACCCGAGATGGCGTGTCAGGCGTGTTGAGCGGCGACTTGTGAAGATAAGGAATGTAGACGTCCTTGCCTGTGCTCAGAGCATGCCGTACAATAGCATCAGTCTGGACCTCGCCCGAAGGCATAGAGAGGAAGACACTAATGCGCTTGGCGTTCATGTACGGGGCCCAAGTCAGGAGACTGCCCATGATGGTTCTGCCTGGCACATGTTTTATTTTAGCCCCCTGCAAATACTCAACCGACGATGGACTGAAAAGGCAGGTGAAGTCATGTGGTCTACGGGCCAAGTCATGGATGCGTGGTAATCATACTTTGCGCCAGGGCATTATCGCGGTTTACTGCTGCCAGCCGCTTCTTCATCAGCGACCGCAGCTGCTGTTTGGCGGCGGTAAGAGACATCTCGGCGTCTGCGTCCAATGTCATCTCCAGGCGGAAGCCGCTATCACCAAGGTATCCTAGGCAGGTTTCCAAGTTGAGGATCTTAGCTGTCGGCAGTCAACTCGTCCTAGGGGGATTTGTTAGGATCGACGGGATTTTCTTTTCTACGTACTGTAGTAGTATGTTGCGATCTCGGAGGTGGGCCTCTAGCTCTAGGTTATTTGCCAAACTACCGTAAACACAAGCTTTGATACGCGTGCGTGACACTGTGCCGTCGTCATTTCTCCTCACTGTTCCCGTACATGTGGACCCTAGGTTGCTAAATGACAACCCGTTTTTGGATTGATTTCAAAACGATTAATCGATTCAATCTTATCAGATCAAGTAGACACCTGCCTGGTCCTTGGCCAGGTTTCTTGGTCCGTGTAACACACGTGCCAGTCAAACCTTCTGACGGCGGGGACACTGAAAAGCTCGGCCTGCATTGGCCGTGCGTCGGCGGCCGCGGGATTCTGCAGTGCCGCTAATCCCGCAGGTAATAAAGTAACGTGCTGTGCCTGTTGCAGCGCCGTCAGGCTCCAACGACGAGACCCAAAGTAAAAAGTAACGTCCCTCACGCATCACCTGGCCTAGCGTGCAGTAGACTTGAGGCTTTTGGCGGAAATAACCTGAGATGACAGGATCACTCGACATTTTACCCAAGTACCCCAGTCCGCAAGTAGTAAGAAAGTTAGACTTGCCCAGTCATTCTGCACCACACAACGCGCAAGTTCACCAATCGCATGCATCACCCGCCCAGTCACTCCACAGATAATTCCATCAAATCGAAACATCAATACAGCGTAAGTCGGAATCCTGGATTAGGTGACCATACATACGTGTCACAGAGCAAAGTGGACCGACCTAACCCATGTACTGTAAGCCTTGCTGGATACGTGGTAAACGCCCAGCACAGTGTCAACACCAAGACTGACATGTCAAAAGTTGTCCACCGACGTAGCGGGCTTTTTGCTTCCCCTGCCCCTGTGTGTGATTCACTCGCGGGTCATGAAGAGGGTCCCGTTTTCTTGCCCGCATTCGATGAGACAGTGCTCTTGCGGACCCCGCCCACGCCCGTTCTCCCTACAGAGACGTTTTTTGCGTCACTCTTACCGGACAAGGGCACCAGCGCGCTGCAACCCTTGGCCGAAGGCAACCAGGTTTGTGTGCATAAACCCCCATCGCCGATTATCCATTCTTGTACCCATTTCTGTGCCTCGTCTCCAAAGTATGCCACGTAGTTTTGAGCGCTGACCCGCTGGATGGCTCAGCGAGAGCGGTCTCCTTTCATCGCGATCGACCTCAAACAAGGCACCAGGCTGTGCCTATGCAGCCGATCCAGCACGCACCCGATTCAGCCGCCGAGCCAGAAGACCCTGCTGACATCCAGGACAACCAACAACAATCCTTCCCGCTTCGCAACCTAGCGCCTAACACTCGTCGCCCCACGCGCGCCGAGCTCAGCCCATCCGCTGCTCCTCGCGCCATCGCAGCATCCACATCTATCCGAGGGCCCCTCTTCGACACCACTGCCGATGGGCACAGTGCCCTCGACCCATCTCCCCAGCAGCCCTCCCTGTCGCCATCCTTTAACACTCGGCAGGCTTTCGGTGCCCCCTCAGCCGGCAGGCAGCCCAGCTCTTCCTCATCCTCCTCCATCGCCTCACATGTCAACGCCGCTGCGTCCCGGCAGGAGAAGAACGACGTGCCGGTTCAGACGGACGCTGACATCCAATCCACGACGGGTCTCGACGACGAAGCTACAACCAACCCGATGAGGAAAGCTACCCCTGCTCTCCGCGACTCGGATGAGTTTCGGAGTGCGCCATCATATGGTGCTG
This sequence comes from Pyricularia oryzae 70-15, assembly GCF_000002495.2. NCBI lineage: Eukaryota > Fungi > Ascomycota > Sordariomycetes > Magnaporthales > Pyriculariaceae > Pyricularia > Pyricularia oryzae. Next base: position 3,579,206 of record NC_017850.1, read on the forward strand.
TGTCCCTCGACCATGTGAAGCCGCCCGGAGCAAATGGACACTTCTCGACGGGAACAACAATAGATGCAGATGAGCTTGCGCGAATAGCCTCACAGAACTCGAGCCGGCGCCGCAAGTCGGAGGACATCAATGTTAAGAGCAGGCGCTCGGGAGAAGAGCTAGGGGCATCATCTGTTCTTGGTGGCCTGGAGGGTCGCTTCGGTGTCACGGAGGGCGGTGCCCTCGATGATCCCAAACATGGCGACGATAGCAGCAGCGACGGTGGTATCTCACCGGAAGCCATCGAGGATGAGAATAACCCCCCAGACAACTCGCCATATCCGCAAGTCAGAGCCTCGGTTTCGCCTGTTGACAATACTTCACTATCCATCAACACGCCTCGTATGTGGGCATTGTCTGTCCTTTTCTCGATTCTCGGATCGTCTACAAATCTCTTCTTTTCTTTGAGATACCCCAGCGTGTCCATCACGCCCGTTATAGCGCTACTTCTTGTCCACCCCCTTGGGTTAGCATGGGATTACCTACTCAAGCGCAAAGGTGACCCTGACGAGGAATTTGTTGAAGGTGTGCAAGTTCCTGGCCAATGGGATGAGACTCATGAGAGGAGCAAACTCCAGCGCCTGCGACTATGGCTAGCACAAGGTCGTTGGAACGAAAAGGAGCACAGCTGTGTCTATGTCAGCAGCAATGTCTCTTTCGGTTTCGCCTTTGCAACTGATGTCATTGTCGAGCAGACGCAGTTCTACAAGCAGGACGCCAGCATCACCTACCAGCTGCTCCTTACACTTTCGACGCAAATCCTCGGCTATACATTCGCCGGATTGACCAGGCGCTTTCTGGTGCGCCCGAGCGGCATGATTTGGCCGTCGACGTTGATGTCAGCTGCCATGTTTACAACACTGCACAAAGAGGAGAACAAGCCAGCAAACGGCTGGAAAATCAGCCGATGGAACTTCTTTTATGTTGTGTTCATTAGCGCATTCCTTTTCTACTTCTTGCCAGGCCTACTTTTTCCCGCTCTGAGCTACTTCAACGTTATCACGTGGTTCGCCCCGAAGAACGTCGTCGTGGCGAACCTCTTTGGTGTCGTGTCCGGTCTAGGTCTCTTCCCCCTCACCTTTGACTGGGCCCAGGTGGCATATATCGGCTCGCCTCTGCTCACTCCATTCTGGGCCGCCATGAATGTCGTCGGTGGCCTGGTCATTGTCATGTGGATCTTGGCACCATTGGCCTACTACAGCAACTGGATGTACTCATCATACATGCCTATCCTCTCTGCTGCAGTCTTTGACAACACTGGCAAAGTTTACGACGTCAGTAAGATCTTAACTAAGGATTTCATCTTCGATGCCGAGGCATACAAGAACTACAGTCGGGTATTTCTGCCAATTACCTATGTGCTTAGCTATGGAGTACAGTTTGCAGGGCTAGCTGCCTTGTTGACGCACACGGCATGCTGGCACGGCCGTGACATCTGGACGCAATGGACCAAGTCTTTGCAAGAGGCACGACAAGAAGGAAAGGTCGCAACCTATCAGCCAGTTGCGACTTCGAGCGATGATTACGGACGATCGAATACGAACGGTGCGCAGGCTCGGCGTGAGGCCTCAACAAGCTCTGCATTTTTTGAAGACATTATGAGTCGCGAGGATGTCCACAATAGGCTGATGAAGCGGTACAAGGATGCCCCGATGCATTGGTACTTGATGACATTTGTTTCGATGACGGCTATCGGCATATTTGTCGTCGAGTAGTGAGTACTCCGTTTCCCAAAATATCCTTTTTTATTTCATGTATACGGCGTGTTTAACTCTATTTTCTGTAGCTATCCTATTCATCTGCCCTGGTACGGCCTCCTGCTGGCCCTGGGAATTTGCAGCATCCTATTTATCCCTATCGGGATTGTCATGGCAGTTACCAACCAACATACCAGCATCTATCTGATTTGCCAGCTCGTCTGTGGAGCCATATTTCCAGGTCGGCCTGTGGCAAACATGGTATTTGTAACGTATGGTTATATTTCATCCTCGCAAGGCATCAAATTTGCGGCGGATCTGAAACTCGGCCACTACATGAAGATCCCGCCTCGCATCCTTTTCATGGTGCAGATGGTGGCAACGGTCGTGTCATCCTTAACGCAGATAGCCGTTCTCAACTGGATGTTCCGCAACATCCCAGGTATATGTACGCCCCAGGCCATCAACGGGTTCACGTGTCCAATCGCTCGGGTGCACTTCAATGGCTCCATCTTGTGGGGCGTGGTAGGACCGTCCGAATTCTTTGGTCGTGGTGCAACGTACAGGCCACTGGTTTGGTGCTTCCTCGTTGGGGCGATAGCACCCATACCGCTGTGGTACATCAGCAAGGGAAAGAAGGATAGCATTATCCGCAAGATCAACTTGCCGGTCCTCTTTGGCTCGTTGAGTTGGATCCCGCCTGCGACAGGACTGAACTTTTCCGTGTGGGCCCTCGTGTGCTACCTGTTCAACTCCCTGCTCAAGAACCGCGCCACAGCTTGGTGGGCAAAGTATAGCATGACGCTCAGCGCGGCGCTCGACTCGGCGCTCGCGTCAGGAATCGTCGTCGTCTTCTTCACCTTCATTTACCCGGGTGTTATGGACGGGTTCAGCTGGTGGGGTACAGAGGTATACAAGCAGGGATGCGATTGGCAGGCTTGCGCATACATGAGCGTGCCCGAAGGTGGTCGCTTTGGGCCCGATACTTGGTGATATACATCGTGATCTTACTTGTTTGGGATAAACAAGAGTCTCTTTAAGGATCTTCCCCGTGCTGGGCAGTTGGTGAGAACCCAGAAAGGGACTCACGAAAGAAAGATTTGGATTTCCAACAACACAACAGCATGATTTACAGGGGAACTTTATGATGATTGAGATTTAGCGCTCTGATGGAGCAGATTTGGAACAGTGATAAGACTTGTTCATATAAGCGTTTACATATACACATACAGATAGATTTCATTGTCTTCTTTTTTTTTGGTTATATTCAACAAATACAACGGATGAACGCACCACTCATATTGTTCGATATCAAACGGGCGTACTGTCAATTTGAATTCCATATTTTTTTATTTAAATGACATTTAACGTCAAGCGTCGCAAAGACAGTGTCTATATGGAGGTGGGTAAGTAGCTAGGTTATGAGCAGAAGACCCTGAGCATGCAGGACGTATTGCTATAGATGAAATTAAATCCTGTACCTGTCAGTAGTCTTCAACCTACAGGGCCCCTGCTATGCTCCTCGGTCCACTCCGCCAACCACCTCCCCATGACCTCAATCTCCTGGGACACGACCAGACTCTCCGAGGGCGTGTCGTCGACGACCAAATCCGGCACGTGGATTCCTCCGGGAATCACAAACACGGGAGCCTTGTCTGTGGACCGGCGCGGGCCGCCCGGCCGGAACTTGGAGGTGACGGTGGCGCTGTTCCAGGGGTCGTCACCGCCATTGCAAAAGATGACGCGCTCAAATTCGGCGTCCCAGCCGGCCGTCCACGCGTTCAGCATCGACTCGGTGAAGCCCCGGACTGAGCCAATGTTGAAGCCGCCGGTCGTGGGGAACATGAGGGCACACTGCCGCGAGAAGTGTTCGGGTCGCAAGTGCGACGAGACGATGTTGGTGCCGTCCGACTTGGGCGGGCCGACCTGCCACCAGCCGAAAGGGTTGTGCTGTAGATTTGTCCTCTCGTTAGAATTTGAGGGGGGTTGCAAGTCTTTGACTAGCGGAACAGCAACTTACGCATAACATCCAGTCCCATTGCCTCCTACCAGAGAGGTCCATTGGCGTGTTGAATCCTCGCGCATTACTGTGCGAGTCGCAGTTAAACTGCCGGCAAACCTCCCCTTGCGTAGCGTTGACGAACTTGGCATACAACGGCAGCGCCTTCTCCAGACCAAGGCCCCTGTCGCTGGTCAGGTTCACATTCTTGATACTCCCATCATCCGTCTGCATGTAGTCGCAAAAGTCAAAGACGGCACGGTGGTCACCCTGCCACTTCCAGATGGGCGTGGTGATCTGCTCAGCAAAGTCGTCGTGGCCTAGGTGCTCGAGCCCAAACATGCGCTTCAGCCGCCGCACGGCCGTCGAGTTGCGCGAGTCGAGCACACGGTCGACGTGGGCGACGACGGCACGGACGTCGGCGCTACAGTTGCGCGGGAGGGCGGCCTCGATGGGCGCAAAGTAGGTGTGGAAGTCGTGCACGGCCTCGATGACGGCCGAGGTGGCGTGGTAAGCCCAAAACACGCCCGGGCTGAGCTTTTGCGTCCACGCCGCCAGGGCGCCCGAGTACGAGCCGCCGATCAGCACCCAGGGGGCCTTTTCTGCGTTGGCACCCCCATCGCCGGAGCTGTCAAAGCTCAGCTGCACCGTCTTGGCAAAGTGCGTCATGTCCATGATGCTTTGGGGTACGTCCAGGTACTGGAGAGTTTCGGCTGTCAGGATGTCGAAGGGTATGCTCTTGCCCCAGTAGCGGTCTATTGGAGGTTCAAAGAAACGGTCAAAGTCAGCGGTTAAAGGATGACCATGTTGTCTGGTGATTGCAGACGGCGCACCCACGTTCTATCACTATGACAGCCCCCTGGAAGGTATCGGCGTACAGCCCAGGAAGCGTGTGGTTGTCGAGATATCCAACATAGCCGTCTGCAGCATCCTCACCCGGGTTGAAAAGAAAAACAGGCGAGCCAGGACCGGCCCAACTCGAAGCATCCCAGAAGTAACGCTGCTTGAAGGTGCCCTTGGAGGGATTGTGATGATCAAGAAGCTGATCAAATGTGCTACTGCCGACCAGCTGCGGGTGAGGATGCACCACCACCTTGATCCCACTCCCCATCTTTGCATAACCTCCGCGGTTTGTGAAGTGATGTCTTGGTTCCAGCCATGCTGCTGATGAAGTTGGCACCTGGCCAAAGAGCAGATGTGCTGTTGTAAGTAATATTGTCGTAAGCGGCCTCATACTGACAGGTAGTGTCCAAGAAGCTAAGCTGGGAGAGTAAAGAACTGTAGTCAAGTCCGAATTCTTGATCACTGTTGAAATTAAGGGGCCAGCCCAGAGAGCAAAACAAGAAGCAGCTGATAGAGAAATATTACACGATGTTAAGAAATCATCGTGGAGGGGAAATGTGAGTAGATCGAGAAACGGACGTCAAGTGAGTGGTGATATTGTGGGGAATGAAGCATGAAAACACCGGTGTCGCCGGCACCGTCTTGATTCTTCTGTTCATAAATTCCGATATCATTTTATCACTTTGGCTTCGCTAAAAGCCAGCCATGTCCTACGCAAGAACAGAGGGCGCTGTGGATGCATTTTGCGGAAGGTGAACAAAGGAAGGAGGTACAATAGGTGGACAATGGAGACAATAGACACAATAGGAGCGGACCTCCAGCTTGCAGTCTGGAGCTTTCTCGTCCCATTCAACTCCCATTGAGGCTCTCCGGAGCCGCATGGAACTTAACTTGCAGAAGCGAGGACATAACAAAACAGGAAAGATCGGTTCCGGTAAACTTGGGGAAAATTGTTGGCCTACGATGACCCTGCAAAACAACCCTTTGGCGGCCACAGTTTGGGGCCCTTTGTCTGAGGTCTTTGCCTTGTGCTCTCGCTTAATTAGCCGCCAGCGCTATTTGAGGGATCTGGTACAGTTACAGTGCAACGGCAATGAATTAAAGGGCAGGGTGAAGAATAAAAGGAGGGAAGTTACACGTGACCTATCATTTTCCCGCCCCTGCCGCCCACGGCCCGCAATTTATGTCACCTACGCCCTTCCTTTTGCTACGCCCTTCTGCACGCCCTTTTCTCACAAGGGTTATCAGCTTTCATCCCACAAGCGCTCGGCAAATTATGAACCGGGAAGGGCGCAAGTTGATGCGCCATAGCTCAGTCACAACCATATCTTGGATCAGGCAGCAAAGAATTGATTCATCGGCGGTGCAGAAGCTCCGGAGAATCGTGGGGAAACTAAAGATCAGGCCAGCCAATGATAAATGCGCTTGAGAATATCTCTAGTAGTGGTCCGGCCGAACTAAAGTTTCTTCCGTCTCTGCGGAATGGCGCGAAGTATAAGCTTATATTATATACTTCGTAGAGACAATTTTACTCGGGGTTTTTCACTCGACCAACATACCTTGTGGCTTCATTAAATTTCAAGGGCGTTATGCGACACATCTTGAGTCCCACTGGAGAGAATCGAAGCATGATCAAATGCTAACGATTTTAGGGTCAACACATTCCCGAACACGCAAGGCAAGGGTGTGACGGCGTAGAAGGTGGATAATGTAGATAGATACCTGGTAGGTACCCATTTACATCCCTGGGCACCTGCCATATCTGTCCTGGGAACTTTATCCGTCACGAGATATGCCTACGTGCCTAAGAAGATATTTGAGAGCTGTCTTTTTTATCATACCTAGCACTGCAGGTAAATAAGGTATCCATAATACTGCGACGCTAGTATAGCAGCGTGTCTGTTATATAAACCCCCCGCCCACGGCATTTTCAAAGCATCGAAAGTAGTACCAACAAACAACAACACAACTTAACCAACTCACCCACTCATCCCAGACGAATCACATATCCCACAAATGTCACCCGCAGAACCCCTTCCGCCTAAGGTCTACTTGGTCCCATGCGATCTAACCTCCAATGCACATACGGAATTGCTGTATAACCAGCGAGTGACCTGTGGCTGGGCCAAAGAGGGCATCGAGAGGTGGAAAAGCCTCTCTGCCCAGGGAAATTTGGTCATGTACTGGCTTGTGCTAAACGACAACACGCCTGAGAAGGACGACCTGATCAAAACCCACTGCGACCGATACCCGAACGTGAGTGGACACAGCCCTTGGGTCATGCTTCCGTGTATATTTGACTATGCTTGTTTGCCTCTAACACGTGATGAAAACGAAAGCAAGCAACTCCAATCCAGGACACAGCCGCTCAGATATGGGGTCAAGAGCGCACGCCGTCCAACGATAGCTTCATCCCTATCGGCCACATCGGCCTCGGTCGGCTCCAGCCTGACAGCGAGTACGTGGTTTTGATGAAGCAAGCCCAACCTCCTGCAGGCCCAACCGACGTCGTAACCTGGGTCGGCCCCTTTTATGTATCTTGGGTGATGCAGCGGCTCGGAATCGGCAATTTCGCCATGACCGAAATCGAGCGACTGGCGGCGTCGCCGCCCGTCAACGGGACCATCATCGCCCTGGATGCCATTGCCCCCGATCACGCGATGGCTCCGGCGCTGGTGAGGACGTTTTACACCCATTTTGGAAATCCCGCGCCAACTGTGAGTTTTCGAGGAAGCCCTCACAGTCCCAAATGAGGCTTGTTCTGGGATACATGTATTCCGCTCCGAGCTTCTCCTCAAATCGCATTCACTGACTCCTGATATTGGCGGGGGCGCAGAAATCCAATCATGACTGGTATCTGAAGCAGGGCTACAAGCCGTACCACCGCAAGACTGCCTACCCGTGGACTGATATTATGACTGGCGAGGTCAACATGTTGGATACTGTACTTATGCAGAAAAGGCTCTGAGACGGTTTTGCTTCGTTGCGTCCCTGGCAACTGACGTGTGTTGCTCTGCCTGCAGCCGCGGGTGGTTATTGTCTATTTATAAAGTTATTCTTCATTATGGACTAACTAAAATCATATCCGCAAATTAACCTAGCCCAGTCCTTGACGGATCTTGCTCATTGGTGTTGCATTTTGTTTTTACACAAACCAGAGGTTGAAGTTGAATGCAACAGATTTTGAACCTCAGGCAAGGTCCACGTGTGTCTTAGACTTGCTGCTACCCGACACATGGTGCCCTGTTCAGGCTCGCCAGAACTTGAGTTTCCTCATAAGCGAAGCAGAAGGGACTTTGGAATAGCCCGGGTTCGGGTGGAATTCTGTGGAATCGTGGCCGGGCGCTGCTATCCACCATCCCTTAATCATGTGCCAAGGTATGGGAGCTTTTTTCACGACATATTTCGCTGAATAGTCAAGCTGTTCCTGTGGTACCTCATTGCCACCATGAGCCGGGAGTGCGTTCAACGCCTTACCATTCATCATATCCCAGAGCGCAAACTTGAGAGCTTCCTCGTTTTTGTCGATACCATAAACATAGTACGTTGCATCCGGATCCTTTTTTTTGTAATAGCTGACAAGGCGGTTTGGTTGATCGCTCAACTTAACCTTTGTGTCTTTTTCGGGTAGATGGGAAACAGCATTAGGGTTCAAGCCACCGTAGTCCCCAAGTCCCACATTCCCCTTTCTCGCATTTGGAGGAATAGTAGTGCCAAGTCCCATGACAAAGAGTTCTTCGGTTGTCGTCGCCGCAACGTTGTTTAAAAGTGAAAAGGCCACAAGGGAGCCAAAAACAAAAGATTTTCCAAGCATATTGAGAGAAGTGAGTGGATAAGGTTTAACCAAGCAAATGAGATGATGGCTTAATTTGTAAAAGACCCTATGAGTGATTAAGACTGCAAAGGAAGGGTTGTTATTTATAAGAATTGCACTTTATATACCTACCTACCTACCTATCTAACTATCAATTTCGGGACAAATTCTGGTGTAGAATCAGTACTTTTTTGTTTCTCACGCACGACAAGGGTAATACCATGTCCCAACCCGGTAAATTTGGAGATTCCGACCTTTGGTTTTTATTCCCCCCTAAATATATCTATCCGTAAAAGTCATTATGTTCATGCGCACAATGGACCGGCGTGGCAGACACCGAGGGCTTTGAGACGGGAAATATAACATAATTTTCGTGCAAACTTGCCAAGACCTTAACTAGACTGCTCGTGGCAAAGACACGACGGCAGTTGCGCTTTGCTTACGTTCACCCCTTAATCGTCATCTCGTCTGTAAATAGAAAAGACAGGGCTTTTTGGGGGCAAAATTTGCGTACCGTACCCAGGACTAGGTAGGTAGGTACCTAGGTACCTAAGTACCTTAGTAAATAAAGTAGGTATTACCGATGACAAGCTTTTAAGACGCCAGATTTACAAAGGAAGAATTGTGGCAACCCCCCTGCCTTGGCAGACTCAGATTCGTTTCGTGGCGCCAACTACGTATACTATGCAAGGTAGTAGTAACCGCATTTCAAAAGCCAGTTTTCTTAATTCCCTCCCATCACACAAACTGATTGTCATCCATCTCATCTCACAGGGGCTATACTACTGGTACGTTGTGGTTTCAATTTGGCTTGCTGGTGGGTTTTTAGCTGGGGGGTGGGTGGCGCGGGGAACTGACCCGAACCATTTGACAAAAACCAATGACGTCGCTGCTTCGTCCAGAGGCCTCACGACTTTCGCTCCACACAATGGACATCTTTAAGCGCCGGGGGCCGCCGGCGTCGCGACCAAATGTGCGCTGTTGGCAGAAGGACTTGTGCCTTTTGGTCCTATATTTGGAATACGCATTCATAACATTTTGAACTCAACCGGGGCCCAGTGCATTGCTTCTTCGTCTGCCATTTCTCGCTCGTACCGCATAAGTCTAGGATTGCTTGATCGGTTTGACCGATCAAACTTGCGACATTCTTGAGCCCCTCCCATCATTCTTTCATTCCCCCCTCTCAATTTGGCGCACGACCAGGAGGTCCCCTACTACCCACGCCATTTTACCACCTGTGCAACACTCCGGCATACCTTGGTTCACTCAAACCAAGCACAGGCGCGGATAGACAAACACCGCGAGTCGAGTAACCACCACTAGCAGCAAGCACCACAAACGGCCCATTTTGACCTAGCTTTGGCTGTAGCCCATAATGGCGTCAAACGTAAGTGCAGACACCTGCTTGTTGCGCCGACGATCTGGTTACATCATGCCTTCAGTAGACTCATATACTTACGAGACTTGCACCATCCCAGGAGCCAAAGCTACTATACGCCATAGATGGCATCTCGGCGTACCACATTACAAATGGGAGCGAGGAGACTCTCACGCCCGCCGGGCCACAGACTCTTTCCCTCCTTATGGTCCCGACTTCGTCCCCGTTCGCCGATCGGTCTGTTGATCCCAAGTCCGGAAAGTCTGAGGAGGACTTCTACCTTCACCTCCACCTCCCACCCGAGCTAGACCTCCCCCTCCCAGCGACTACCCAGATATACCACCAGCCTCCACGAAGCTACCTCATTCCACGTTGGGATCTCGGACGCGACAGCGGTGCCTTTACCCGCATCGAGTTCCCTGAGCTCGGGAGCCGGAGGCACATACAGGAGGATGTAGATACGTTCGAGACTATATTGGCGCAATGCACAGCCTTCCTGGAGAGGGCGCCGCCGCCCAAGCTTGGCGTATCTTCTTCTTCCAAGGGCGAGAAGTCTGGCTTTGGTGACGAGAAGGCAGCTGCCAGGTCTATGGAAACCGGTGTGGCAGGTCCCTCTTCTTCCAAGTCCAAGGCTGCCCTTGCCCAGGAACCGCCCCCATACAACCCAAACGATTTCCAGCCTGGAGAGGCATATGCACGCGGGAGTCATAGCAAGCAGCAGACGGGCCAGATTGTCCTTATTGACGAGGAGGATGGCAGTGTAATAGGGGAGTTGGGAGAGGGAATGACTGTCATTGAGCATCAGGCTCTTCAGCCGGGCTCAAAAGGTGAGAGACACTTACCGAGCTTTTCAAGCATGTCATTTTGTAATAGGATGCTGCTAACACCAAAGTATCCGTTGCTTGTGATAGAGCCCGTCGAGATCACACTTCCAACCGATTCGACTCAGAACATATCCGTGGCACCGGCTTCCAAAGAGTCTGTCGAGATGCTCATGCATCCTGCCTACCAAAAGTCCTTCCTGGTATCCAATGCGTCCATGGCGTCCCGGTTCATCGTCGGCACTTCGGACAAGGTATCAAGCATGCTGCAGTCAGGGGCGACCGCCATCACCGCCAAGAGCAAACCAGCCAGTAAGCCCATGACCTTTAAGCCAGCAACCCACGAGCGAATCCGACGCATCAACACCTTCACCGGAGGAGCAGTCGGACTTTCTACCAAGACGGTAGGGCAAATCGGCAAGGTCGCACAAAATGTGGGCGCAACACTCGCGCGAAAGGGACACAAGGGTGGTGGTAAAGGCTTTGATAAGGACGGCAACCCCATCGATGGCTACAAGCCTGGCTTGTTGAACAAGAGCTTGATGGCATTCTCGACCGTAGCCGATGGCATCGAGCAGGCGGGCAAGACGCTGCTGACGTCGACATCGAATGCCGCCACGACTGTGGTAGAGCACAAGTGGGGTCCCGAGGCCGGCGATGTGTCGCGCAACCTTGGCTCCGGTGTCAAGAACGTCGGTCTGGTCTACATCGACGTCACCGGAGTGTCGAGGCGTGCCCTTGTCAAGAACGTGGCCAAGGGCATGATCGTAGGTAAAGCACCAAACGGAAAGGATGTTATAGTTGGTGGCGGAGATGGCGGTGTAGTCCCAGTGCCACCGGAGAAGAGACTCAAGGACAGCGAGGGGAATGGTACTTCTAGTTCCGCAAGCTCAATCAAGGGCTATTCGGACGATAAGAAGGCGGCTATTGAGTACAAGTGAGTGAGCTCGCTTAACTCGTTATGGCGGGAAATAGCCATGTTTATTCTTTTTTTACTTGTCGCCACGTTATCATTCTGTTGTCCAATTCGGGATTATGGATCAGAATTCTGGCAGCGATAGGATATGTTATTTGCGAAGGGATTCTGATTCTGATAATTTGTAAGTATTGAAAAACCTGATATCGAAGATGCAAGTAATTAATGAGCAAGAGGGACGCTTACGAAATCGTGCCTGGTGCGCTTTTTGATATGTTGACAAGCACGTGATGACATGGTTGACGCAAACAATCCTGCCCGGTTACGTGTGATTTAATATGAGATTTCTATTGGCAAGTGCGATAATGTTACATCTTATGGTCGCTGGAACAGGCTTTCTCAGGCGTTACTTGGGTTACCTTCCGCATGGTACCATCAACATAAAAAAAAATGCATGCGACAGCTGTTTTGCTATCATCAACATAGATCGTTTTTTGGCCATTATAGATGTTCTAATTCTAGGTCTAGGTAGTTCGTTTGTTCTGTGTTGCAGACCGTGATCTTTGTTACTTGACCAACACCCAAGCCCAGTCCAAGCACCAGCTTAACTACAGAAACAGTTGTCACCATAAATCACCGCCTTGGCGCTCGAACGGCCTTCCCATGTGTCGATATGAACTGCTTGGCAGTGCAATCATCATTCTCACTGAGATGAAACTTTGTCTTGGAGGTTCGGACGCACAAGCAGTTGACAGTCGGTACGAAAAATAAATACATGGATTTTTATTTTATTTCACAGCTCAATTTCTTGCCGCTTGAATCGCGGGTTCACTTCCCCACACCTCTAGATCAAAGCGGCATCTCCGCGTCGCGCAACCCGCACTGACATCAGCATCGCGTCGCGCGTCTAACCCGGAAACAGTAGCGGCAGCGGCAGCAGCAGCAGCACCGGCAACGGCGAGAGCCGCAAACTCACCCCGCGACAATGCTCCATGAAGTCCTCCTCTCCCTCGCCGGCCATCCGTCTCCACTCCTGCGGTCCGATCCCTCAGCCGCCAATGCGGATAAGCACCCCGCCGCAGGCGATGCGACGACCGCCTCCGCCGTCTTCACTCCGCCAGAGCGGGAGCTCCTAGCGTCCGTGTCGCACCTCAGCGGCCTGCACATCAAGTTGCGGAGCCACACGGCTCAGATTGCCGTCTCGCACCCGTCGACCATATGCCGCGCGGTTGCTGCCTCGATCAGCTCCGTCCATCTCGCCGCGTTCCAGCGCAAGGTCCTCGAGGTCGAGGATTCAGTGCTGCGACGAGATGCCTCGCTCGTCGGTGCTTACAACATCGTGCCGTTGACGGCCGTGGTTGGTGAATTCTCGGACTGGACGAGACGCATGGAGTGGTTATGGGAGATTGTCAAGTTTATGCTCTCAGGGAGCACGGAAATAAAGGCTGGAAAGCAGCGTGGCACGGCGGAAGGGGCCACGGCGTCTCTCACGGCATCTCCGTGTACTGGTGCCAGCATCATCGACAAGTTGCGCGGTGAGCTGCAGACTGGATACCTGGACATCGAGACCACCGCTGCGAGCTTGGTAGCGGTTGCCGAGACCGCGTGGCTGAAGCAGGTTTCCGCCTGGATCCTGTACGGTCGTCTGCCAACCTTTGGCAGTGGGGATTTCTTCGTGCAGAGGGCCTCGGAGGACAGTGACGAGGTAGGTCAAGACGGGGTTGGCTTGTCTGGCATGAAGATATACCGTTTGGGTTCTAAAAGAAGAAAAACCAATATTGCAGGACTTCGTTTGCGAACACACCCTGCTCCCATCAGTTGTCACGCCGTCAACAGCATCATCGATGCTCTTTATTGGCCTATCGTTGAATCAGATTCGGGCAAAAAGGATGGACACCTCTGGGTTAAGCTTGCACGACACTCATCAACTGTCGTCGCAGCTTTCCGAACTTTCCAAACTCCAATTCCCTCTAGACAGTGCTGCACTTTCACGGACCATCACCGGCATAAGACTGTTTCTGTCGAAGAATATTCTTCTAAAATTTTTGCCACTGGTCAAGGTTCTTGAAATCCTACAACTTCTAAGGGACTTTTTCTTGCTCGCCCGAGGCGAGTTCGCCATGGCCTTGTCACAACAAGCGGACGAGAAGTTGCGCAGCCGCTGGCGCAAAACATACAACCTCAACCATGCATATGGAAAGCAGGATGGTCTAGGAAACGCTATGCTCAAAGAGGGCGAAGTTATGCAGATACTTTCGCGCACGTGGGCAGCTCTGGGTTCCTTGCAGGGTCAACACGCCGAAGAGGACGAGGGGCTTGAGTTAGCAAGAGATATCATGCGCCTCACGCTTGCGAAAACGAGGCCGTCGACACCAGCTACATCCCATGCCACACCGGCAGCGGCTGAATATCCATACGGGATAGCCAGTACACCTTTTCGCAACCTCCTTCTCTCGGTGCCAGCCGTTCTCACATTACACATCCCTTCCCCTCTCGACCTCTTCCTAAGTCAATCAGATCTCCAGACTTATACTTTGATCAACTCTTATCTTCTGTCAATACGGCGAGCACATCTAAGGCTCACTGATTTGTGGAAGATCTCGGCCCTCAGGAGACATTGGCCACCGCCCCCGCGGCCGCCCCGGGGTATCAGAGGCGCTGGTCGCGCGAGGACGCAGCTACTCCGGACTCGGCAGAACGAGCGGTCACATGCGTTGCGCAGCGCATGGGCCAACATCAGCGCCGCCATATTTTTCTTGGCGGAAACAGAAGCATATCTGCAGACCGAGGTAGTGGCAGGGCTGTGGGAGGGTTTCCAGAACTGGCTCCTCACTGGCAGTGATGGAGTGCATCAGGACGACCGCAAGGTTGGCAGGCACAACCGGCAACCTTCGCTCAACAGCTCGGCCCAAGATGAAATGGATGTAGATGCCGAGGAGCAGCAGGAAGATGATATCTGGCTCGCCTCTGCATCAGACGAAAATAACGTGACGGCAGGTGACCTACCGCAGCGCCAACCCCACGACCCGCAGACTCTGGCCACCGCACATAGACTTTACCTGCGAATCCTGGCCAGGCGCATTCTCCTGGTAAACCAGTCCTTCACAGACGTGCTGTACGAGCTCCTCGTCAACGTCGACCACCTCGTTGCGCTGGTCCACCGCCTGGACGGCGTATGGACGTCCGTGGACCTCGAGGTGGACTCTGGCGTCATCGACGCCTTTGTCGACCTCGAGCACGAAGAGGCAGACATCCGCAACGAGATCGTCGCCGTTGAGCGGCGAGTCAGGGCCGGCGTCGAGGCATGCATCAAGGAGTTGAGGGACGTAGAGGCGCGCCACGATGGTGACGGCGACGTCGATGACGTGGCGCTCCTGGAGCTGGGTGAGTACGTCCCGCGCCGGGTCGGCGGAGTGGATAGGTTGTTGATGAAGCTTGATTTCGGCACATGGTTCCGGTCGGGACGTCAAGACAATCAAGCTTCCGATGAGGATGAAGAGATGGAACAATAGGGTTTATTTCTTCGTTATTGAAGCTATGGAATCTTCATAGGTTGAGAGCTTCTGATGTCAAGGCATATAATATTACAGGGATTGGGTCTGGACAATGTTCAGTGGGAATCAAACGCCTATATTATGCTATTCGCTAGGATATGTCGTTACGAGATAATGAGAGGGATAGGAAAAAAAAATACCACTTATGCCAGTAACCCCTGGGTGCTAGCAAGATCCATGTAGGGACTGCCCCGACAGTCCCATTGCGCGGCCAATGTTAGACAGGATTGACTATGCAACAGGACCAATAATTGTGCCGTTGTTGACGTGTTGCAGCCGCATAGAAACGATACTGGAACGTCTGTGTTGGGACGAATGTGAAAGTCGACCTCTTTAAAACACCACCATCAGATTCAGGGTCAGGGGGTTAGAAAGTCTGTGATGGAGCCGGGGACCAATTTTGGATCGGTAGCTCTGCCTAGCGTCGCAACTAAAGTTTTTTTTAAGGTACCATACGTCAGCCGCCAAGAGTCTTTGTAACAGAGTTTTTGCAAAGATATAGCCTAAATCGGGTTCGGGGGGAGGGAGGGGAACAAGGGGGAAATAAAAATAAAAACAAAAGTACGAACCAGGGTTGCGACCAGAAGGGTCCAACAGGTAGACCCAATCGCCCATGATCTCCCAGTACTCGACTGCTATGGCAGGCGGCGACCAGACCTGCGAGTGGTTGGCCCTGAACCAGTCAAGTTTGTGGAGCAGGCGTTTGTACCAGTAGCGCTCCCCGCTCTCAAACTCCCAGAGGCGGAGGTTGTGTGTCTGGAACAGCTTGAGGACGACGCGAAGGGACAGCAGCCGGCTCGAGGCGGCGAGCACGTCGAGCAGGTCCTCGGCAAGTTTGGTCCAGATCCAGGCGCTGCCGTGGCGGCCGCGGCCGAGGTCGATGCGCATGTCGACGTGCCGCAGGTTCTGTAGCGTCGCGCGCCCGACGAAGCTGGACATGCGCATCGGGTCGGCCGCGCCGGGCACCCAGGGCGGGATGCGGTCGAAGGTGAAGGTGCGGGTGTGGAGGATGGACATGCACTCATCCGTGATGGCGCGCGACACGAGGAGGATGCTCGGCGTCCTGAGGTTGGCCTTGTACGTTGGGAAGGGCTCGTCGTCTTGCCGGTCCGTCTTGTCGTCACTGCTGCTGCCGCATCTGCCCTGCGACTTGCGAGAAAGGCATCCCCGTATCTGTGTGTAATACTCGGCATACAGTCCGTGTGATGTCGGCAGTTGAACTGTGTACTCGTAAATCTGGTTCCGAAGCTCAGAGGGGAATATGAACCACGAGTTCGGCGCATCCCATCTGGAGCACCGAGATATGCTTCCGGGTGAAGCATCGTCCAAGACCATTTCATGCTCCGAGTCCTCCCAGTCCATTTCTCGCCGGAATGAACCACGGCCTCCGGTCAAGCTCTCTGCGACTGCTTGGGTTGTGCATTCCGGCGCATCCAAGATCCGTACCAAGGGAAGTCGTGACAGCTTCGCGATGGCAGGATGGCTATGCTGTCGGCGGCATTCTTTGCGCACTCGAGAAGCCGTATCGAGGGAAGCCGAAGTCGCAATCCGGGATCCTATGCCCGGCACACGACGGGGGTGTGGCTGAGGACTACGGCCGGCGCCGAAGTGCCTATCGAGGCTGGTATCATTGCTACGTGGGATGGCGGGCGGTCCAGGGTTGACTTTGGCAGCAGATATGTCCACCTCTGGTAAAGCCAAGGTTGGAAAGTTACCCGAAAACACTGCCGGCGGAGATGGTGCGTACAACACAGAGTCAGTTGGTGTGTATAATTCTAAGCTTTCATCTTGGCAGATTAGATCGTTGTCGCTGGTCGAATGATGGTCATTTTGTGAGGGAACCCAAGGGGGGTGCATTGCCGACATATCATCCCCCTCATTGGAGTTTCTTTGCGACGGCTGCTTTGAGGAAGGGCAGCGCGGCCCAGGATAGCACCTTGCAGTGACAATTTTGAATCTTTTCTCTTGTTACAGGGTACCTGTAGCTAGAAGGGCTTGAACATATATATGCCTCAACGAGGTGGCATTTGTGCGGTTGAGGATGTGGTGTGTCTTTGTTTTTCTGTGAGCACGCCGATATGAGAGAGTGGGAGGGCAAGTACCTAGGCAGGGTAAGGTAGGGAAGGTACCTCGGCGTAGGAGGTTGTTTGTTTTTAGGTGTGATGGGTTTGAGTTATCTGTCGTCGATGCAACCTTGATAGAACGCCCACCAGAGCCGAGAATAATAACAAGATCCGTATACGGTTATAACTTTGCCGAGAGCTGGAGTGTGGGCTTGCAAAGTACGTCGCAAGAGTGGGAAAGAAGCAAAGGGCATGCCCTTGTGATAGTAAGCCTCGGTGTCTAGACCTAGATAGAACAGATCCATCCTTCCCAATTTTTTTTTTTTTCGAAGGGCTGGTAGCACATTTTGTATTCAATGAAAACCTACCTTAGGCAATTGAACTACAATCAAGGCGAGCAAGAACATTGCTGACTTTACCTACGAAGGGTCTTCGCAGCACAGTGGTACAATTGGGGTGATCAGCAAGTGGGCTGGCTGGATACTTGATGCACCCATCGTGGAGCGAGATGCAAACATGCAATCATCCAGAAGCAAGCACCCGCGCATATCTCTCAAACGCGCGTAGGACAAACATGACCTTGCCGCATTGCCATTGGCGCTGACACTCTCCGCAGGCCGTCCCTCTCTGTCTCGTTTATCAATCCCACCCTGAAGGGCACTTGGGAACACAAGCACGAGCCAATCTTAATCTGGTGACTGAAGCCCCAGTATGGTATTTAGACGAGTCCTTCAATAGGAAGTCGACCCGACCTGCACTAAGGTCACATTAAGACAGCCAAGCAGCTCTAATTCGGCAAGGGAGTGGAGGGGAAGGGGGAGATAAAAGAGGAAGAAAAAAAAAGCAAAAGAAGAAAACGAGGACAGAATGATGGTACGGAACACAAGCGTAAATAATTCACTCGGTGTAGAGACCAAGACCTTTCAATGAAGATCGTCCGTGTGTGTTGTCGATTCCCATTGAAATGATGGCAGGCCCGTAGCCTCACTGTCAGTCATAGGTTGGTGGCAATTCAAATTGGCTAAGGATCAAGTGTAGCCTGGAAAATTTGGTGCCTGGTCTTACTGGCCCTCATTTTTTTGCTTGTCCTTAGGATATATACCTAAGATAAAGATAACAGGAAATTAACTCCTGCAACCTGGAATGTCTTTTAAGGACCGGCACAAAAAGGGGGGGCCTGGTAGTCCGTATGGCCCAATCGCCATCGAACACGGTGCCTTCGCAAGGAACCAATTTTCGCACGATGAGGCACCGTCGATGTTAAGGCCAGTAGTAGACAAAACAAAACGGCCGCAGCAAGTACTTGTTTGCTTACATGTAGACTTCGGTTGGTAATCCGGTATTTTTCTCTCGATTTACCGGAGTGGTACCTCGAGCTATTCGATTTCAAACCTTCCAAACAGGGTTGGACTGAGCTGTGTTCTTCTGAGGAGAGGCTAAAAAAAAAAAAAAAAAAAAGTTTGGCGGTACCTGTGTCGTCGCATTTTTTAGTGGCTTTAGGTGGTTAACCATTTCTGGAGAAGTGAACGTCCTCAATAATGTACGTAGTACCGAGTAATGTCTGTAGGTACCTAGGTACCTAGGTAGGTAATTCCATGCCATCTAGGTACCTATTGATATGGACGGACTATGACCTAAATAATTTGATTTGTAGAAAAAGGTATTACTCTGTACTACTGTATGTACTGTAGACCTTTGGGTTGATCTTGTTGTATGATCCTGGTATATATATGACCCATATGGTCCCAGAAAAGCGGCATCCAAGGAGGTGCCTAGAGTGCGACTGGAGTCCAGTCAAACAAATGATGTTGTGCTGTGAAATTTCAGGCTTGGGCGGTGTTGAGAATGCATCCGATTTGATGCCCATAAAACCCCGGGACCAAAAATAAGATCATTTCTCGTTCATGAGAAAACATCTGCTGTATTTTCCACGGCAAACACATTAAATTGCCATATCGACTTTGGGTATCTTGCCGATACCTTATGGAAAAGATGGAAAAATCCGATTGATTTGTGAAACTACTGTACGGTACTACCGGTAGGCATCTGCAACTGCAACTTTTATGGTGGGTAGGCACCTCGGTACCCAACTGAGGTACCCAATGAGCCCATCAGGCCCCGTTTGGCCCCATGCCAGCCAGCAATCCTTGGCTATTATGGTACAGTAACCTCTAGGCTGGGGGACGAAGGTGGCGCGTGCGTTTACGCTTGCCTGTTTGCCCTCCCAGCACAGGGATACGAAAAAAAGCCCCTCCCGCTTGCCGCTGGATGAGTGAAAGATTGTCTGTCCGCACCGCACCGCACCACACGCACGTCCACACCCACGCCCTTCCCTCTCCTCGCTGTACACCACCAGGCCTGGCAATCCACATGTTTTCCACTCCATACACCTCCTCCACATCCTTGTATCTACACGCCTCTGGTCGTCCGTCAACAGCGAGGGTCGAGACCCAAGGTTCGATCGATCGAGGTCATAGAGCGTTCCTTTGTTTGCATATTTTGACGATTGATTGATTGATTGATCCCGTCGCATTGTTTGCTTCTGCGAGCGCGAGCGGCCGCTCCCATCATGTCGTCGAATGCTCATCCGGGGCTCACCTACGGCGTGAACGGAGTCCGACGCGGCGGCTATCCACCACCACAATCCCACACCACAAACAAACCATCGCCATCGTCGCTGTCCCAGCACGCGTCGCCTTATCATTCTGTCTACTCGCAGCCGCCTCAGCAGAACGCTTATCCTCACAGCCTCTTCACGACCCCGACGCCCACCTCGCTCCCCAACATCCAAAATGCCGCCCGATCGCAGCAGCCTCAGGTTACCGCCCCTGTCGCGGTTCCTCGCCAGCGAGCCCCTCCACCGCGAGCCTTCCAACAGAATCAGTCCATGAACTATCTTGCCCAGGCTATGAACCAGCAGCCTATGGCTCAGCAGTCCATGGCCCAGCAATCCATGAGCCATACAGTTCAACAAAATGATAACCATATTCTGTCGCGACAGCCTCAGGCTCAGCCGCCTCCACAGCAGCAGCAACAGCCGCAACACCACCATCAGCAGCAACAGCAACAGCAGTTGCACCATACCCAACACCACCAATCCCATCAACACCCGCAGCAGCATCAGCAGCAGCATCCCCAGTCCCACCAGCATCCACACCAACAGCAGTCACATCAGCAGTCTGCCCAACAGCCTACTTTGCCGCAGCCCCCGGCTCAGTCTCAAATTTCGCAGGTCCAACAGATTCAGCAGCCTCAGCATACCCAACAGATACAGCATGCACAAAAGCAGGTACATCAGTCCCAGCCGATGACGGCGGTGCACTCGTCTCAGGCGCACCACCAACAGCAGCAGCTTCACCAGCCGGTACTGCATCAGACACAGGCCCACAAACCTCAAATACTTCAGCAAACAGCTCACCAGGCACAAGTTCACCAGCCACAGATACGGCAGCAGCAAAATCACAAGCAGCATGCTCAGCAGACCCCGCAGCTACAACAACATACGCAGACTGCACAGCAGCAGCAGCAGCCACAACAACAGCATAGCCAACAACATGCCCAACTCCAGCAGCAGCACTCTCAACAACAACAACAACAACATCAGCAGCAGCACCAGCAACAACAACAGCAGCAGCAGCATCAGCAGCAGCAGCAACAACAACAGCAGCAGCACCAGCAACAACATCAACAGCAACAGCAACAACATCAGCAGCAGCAGCAGCAGCAACAACAACAACAACAGCAGCAGCAGCAACAGCATCAGCAGCAACAACATCACCAACAGCAGCAGCAGCAGCAGCAACAACAACAACAACCAAAACAGCAGCCACTGCTACCTCAGGTGCAAAAATCCCAAACGCCCCAGCCCCGCCAGGCCCAGCTTCACCAACCAACGGTCCATCAGCCTACCACTCAGCAAGCGTCGGTCCAGGCCATACCAGCTCAAGCAACCCCGCCACAGCCGTCTCCAGCTCTGATGAAGGTTGAAACTCCAGCCCAGGCCGAGGAAGCTCATCACGATGACGAGATGGAGATAGATATCACTGGTGAAGACGAGGAGGCCGACCAGTCGAAAGCAGAAGTTCCGTTTGTGCCACGAGAACCTATGGGGCCACCAATGTCAGCACCGCCTGAGGGAGGAAGCTATCCAACACTTGATGCTGTGCACAAATTTGTTCTGGCATACTGTACTTCTGTTGGGTACGCCGTGGTAATTGGGAGGTCCAAAAAGACCGTCCCAGGTTTGAAGAAGGTTTTGTTTGTTTGCGACCGGGCCGGGAAGCCTCCTAAGAGGGTCAACCCGGAGCTTCGGAAGCGGAAAACTTCGTCTCGCAAGTGCGACTGTCAATTCGGCTTTTTTGCCATTGAGCAACGAACGCAGTGGATCGTGCGCTACCGACCGAATGCACAACATCTCGAGCACAATCACGGACCGAGCGAGAGCCCGATGCTGCATCCTGCAGCAAGGAAGCTTGACAGCAAGATGGTCGCATCTGTCAAAGCCCTGAAAGACAATGGTATGGTCTCGAAAGCTCGCCGCCAATCACAAGTCGAGGCTCAAGGTACTGATACAGGGACATCAGGCGTGGGCGTGAGCCAAACCTTGGAAATACTCCAAACCGAACACCCTCATGTTCCACTGTTACCTCGGGATATTTACAACGCGCGTGCGGCTATCAGTCGCAATCCGGACAAGGTCGCTACCGAGCTTGCCGAGAACAAGACAGCAATATACAAACAACCAACACAGTCTGCTGATGAGCGAATAAGGGGTGATCTGCGCCGCGAACTTGCAAAGCTCAAGGAGGATTACAGCAAGCTCAAAACAGACAGCGAAAAGGAAATCGAGGATCTGAAAAAGCAGGTATCGGAGAAGGACAAGATGATCAAGAAGTTTGAAATGTTTATCGACCTATGCAATCAGCGTGTCATGGTCCAGCGGGAGCTTCTAAACGATGGCAATGAAGGTGGAAGCGCTGCCGTCAACAGTTCTGTTTGACATGTTTTTTCATGATGACTCCCTGAATATTTGTGTTTTATAGCTTTGTTTTCACTTTTATCTCCTGTCGATTGGGCAGTTATGAAGCTAGGCGTCGGTGGAATTTCATCTTGTTGTGACTTCAGGGTAGCAATAGTAGGTCGAGGTTGATCCGGTATACCTTATCTACTAAGATGTCGGATGAGTTGTCCGTCAAACATGGGTTTCCTTTCAATGTTAAGCTCATGTCATTGTTGGTAGATGTTAGTATGCCGATGGAGGCTCTATATATATTCTTTTTTTTTTTTTTTGCTTGTGATAATAACATTTTTGCTGGCGTCATTGCCACCACTGATTTGACAGGATTAAGTTTTGATCCACCTTGTTGAGTTCACACAGCTCTTGCTTTACACAACAGAACCTTGCTCGTCCTGCATATCGTATCGTTCCTGCGCATGGCCTAGAGGTACTTTGTAGTAAGTTCCTAGTAGGTACCTCGGCAGGTACATGACTGGTCGTGCATCATATGGGAAAATAAGCTTTGCAACCGAATAATCTAGGTACTGTAGCTGGTACCTAGGTTGCCAACAGCCTCCCCCGTCCAAGGTACCTTAGGTAAGGTAGGTACCTAGGTACCTAGGTAGTATGTACCTTGACGTTTCTTCAGCCAACCCTACCAACAGCTTCCACTATATAAAACCACCAATTCTTAATATAGGTAGTATACGGAGTACGGGAGTATGTAAAATTGCAAACAATATTACTAAAGTACTAACATTTATTGCCAGTAGCGGGTCTGACCCCCAACAGGCCTTTTTATGCAAGGCCCGAACTGTCTCTCGTAGCCTTGTTCGATTGACAGGTGTAGGGGGTCTGGTAGCAATCCGTGCGTAGGGTGACACGATTCGCAGACATCAGATTGGCACTTGCCAGAAATAAGGTACCCACTCACATGCAAAGCGCCACGACGTGGCTGCTACATTTACCTTCGCGATTTTGTGACCAGGGGCCAGTATCAAATCGCGTTGGAATTACCGGGTCCGCAAAAGTGACGGGGACGTGGAGCCGGCCCGTTGGAATCAATACCTTAGGTCCACGACCAAAGCACCAGCGCAGCGACCGCATCTACTTTTTGTACAAACAGGGGTTTTCTGTGACTTGGGAGCAGCACTTTTGATGCTTCTTTTGTTCTGTTCTGTCTTGTACACCAAACCGTCTCCCGGCACTTACTGAATGATACCCGCCGCCCGACGCGATATTCCGACCTTCATTTTCCGTTTTGTCGTTGCTGAACATTGTTCGTTCTCGTCAGATCAGTTGCCACCACATACCAACAACAACAACCCTTTTTGAGCTTATTCGACTTTAATATCGACATTCTTTACCAACCGAGCATGCGACACGCCGTCCTGCAACTCACTTTTGATTCATAAACACCCATTCCACACCTGGTGTGCACCATGGAAGTGGTAGCATCACCTCCTACCGCGAGCCCAGGGGCCAACGGGGTCGGGCCGCCTCCATTCGCCTCGGTCGACCCCGAGAGGGTGATCGATTATCTGACAAACCTCCTCGAGATCGCGCTGGGAGCCACGCGCGAGGAGCTGCATGCCGAGGGCAGCTTTCTATCCGATAACTTGCGTCAGGACGCTCTGAAAGCCAGCTCGCGGTTTGCCAACGACAACCATGTGTCTCTCCTTATCCAGAAAGAGATAGCTGGTGGCGAAATCACAGAAGATGATGCGGGAGAACCGCGTATGTTTTGGATTCTTCAGTCCATACGTTGTCTCAAAGCTTATATGCACTATCTAACTAGACCTGATTCGCTGCAGAAATTCCCCAACATGTCTACAAGATCGTCCAGGAAATGTCAGACGCCGCCCACGTAGTTGGCTATCTCAACATCCTCAAGCGTCCACAACCACTCGACCCTAGCATTCCCCTCAGTGCACAGATACAAATGCTAAATTTGCCTGGACCCGCGTACCTGGCTGCCACAACCAGCGAGCAAGGCCTGACGGCTTCCCCTTTTGAGATTCTCCAGCTCTACCTTCACAACGGTCTCGGCCCGTACTTCGAAGCGAGCAGCAAGAGTCAAAAACACGCCAACAACAATACCAGGACCAGGGTCGATGCCGACGCCAAGACTGGTATACCAGTCACCCGAAAGCGCTGGACGGAGTTAGAGCTGAGCTTGTCGCACCTGCTGCAAAATGTTGAGATACCCGAGGTCATCCTCCCGTTGCCGCCTGCAGTTCAGTCGGTGCTGGAGGATGCGGCGTCGCGAAATATAAAGCCATCTGCGAGCATGATATCAGAAAGCCTCTTGCGCGATAGCCACTTTCTCAACTCCTTGCAGGCCACCGTACAGACCTGGATCAAGTCGATCCAGACCATCACCAAGATGACGAGAGATCCAACCACGAGTACCGCTAACCAGGAGATCAACTTCTGGCTGTCCATGGAAACTGCTCTGGAACACATTGAGGGTCAGCTGCGTGGCGATGGAGTTATGATCACTCTGGACATCTTGAAGCAGGCCAAGCGATTCCAGGCCACGGTCAGTTTTTCGGCCGATACAGGTCTCAAGGAGGCCATGGAGAAGGTCCAGAAGTACAATTCTCTCATGCGCGACTTCCCCTTGGATGAGATGTTGTCTGCGACGTCTCTAGCAAAGGTTGAGGAGACGATCAACCAGATCTTCGTTCATATCAACAGGAAGCTTAAGATTTCCCCATACCCCATCCGTAGAGCTCTCTTGCTAGTGGAGATGATTTCTGCGGACTTGGATGGGGTTCTGCACCGGTTGGTTTCCGGTACTGAACTTGCCGACGTCGACTACCAGCAGTTTGGCTCCATTATGAAGATGGCAGACGCCATATTTGCCACATGGGACGTCAATGTTAAGGATTTCACCGGTGTCTGCCGTGATATCATGCGTCGCCGTAATGAGAAGTTCGTTCTACTAAAGGTCAACTCAAAGCATGCGGAGCTTCAGAGTCGCATGACGTACATCAAGAATTTCCGCGATAACCACGAACAACTCCAGCGGACGATCAGCAGCGTCTTGTCCCCAAAATCTTCCCCTGAAGGTCTTACAGTTGCCGTCGTAGACCCCCATTCCCGTAATGCCGACAACCTGGAGGAGCTCGGAGAGATGGACGCCATTCAAGAGGTCAAGGAAGCCTGGGAGTATCTGAGGAATGTTGACCTCTTGGACGTTTCAGAGGAAGGCACCAGAGCCTGGGCACGGGCGGAGGGCTTGTATAACGAGAAGACCCAAAGAGTTGAGAACTCAATCATTGCCAGATTGCGAGATCGACTGGCCACTGCCAAGAACGCCAACGAGATGTTCCGCGTCTTCTCAAAGTTCAACGCTCTCTTTGTCCGGCCTAAGATCCGTGGAGCTATCGCCGAATACCAAACACAGCTCATTGACAACGTCAAGCAGGCCATTGCAGGTCTTCACGAGCGGTTCAAGGTTCAGTATGCACTTTCTGCTGCACACCCAATGGACTCGGTCCATGATATGCCTCCTGTCGCGGGAGCCATCATCTGGGCTCGTCAAATTGAGCGTCAGCTCAACAACTACATGAAGAAGGTCGAAGACGTTCTCGGTGATGGCTGGAAGATGCATCACGAAGGAGGCCAGCTTGCTAACGAAAGCGACCTCTTCCGGAAGAAACTGGACACCACACTCATCTTTAACGATTGGCTTGCTGGCGTCTCCAAGAGGAAGCATGCCTCAGTCTCCGGCCTCCTCTTCACCATAAACAAGATCAGGTCCGCTAACAACGCTCTGGATCTCGCTGTCAACTTTGACCCACAAGTCATCGTCCTCTTCAAAGAGACTCGCAATCTCATTTGGCTGGGATTCTCCGTTCCCCATCACGTCGTCCATTGGGCAAAGGAGGCAAAACGGGTTTACCCATATGCTGTCAGCCTGATGGAGAGCGTACGCACACTGGGCCAGACAATTCGGCAAATCACAGAGATGCCCGAGGTTTCTATGCTGTTAAACGGGCTTCGGAACGACGTTTATGCCTTAATCAACAAGGGATTGCCCCTGAAATGGGCTACTTTCGCCAGCTCCCATGAGCTCTTCTTCAACACGCCGTCCCTACCAAATGGAGCCCCTGACCGCGTGGTTGCCAAAACTGAGAGCCCTCATGTTCAGTTCGTCCGAGAGTTCGCCGCCAAGGTTTCCATGCTGCAGACCAAGACAGCAACGCTTGCTGCTGTACACCAAACTGTCCAGAAGGCTCTCTCTGAGTTGGCTACATGCCCCTACGAGGCCAAGTCTTTTGACGAAAAGCTGCAAATCATTCAAAAGGGTGTCGATACCCTCAGCTTGGAACAATACGTCAACCTTGGCTACTGGGTCAAGAAGCTGAATCGTCAAATCAAGTCAATTCTTCTCACACGCCTTCACCGCGCCATCCATGTGTGGATTGAGGCTTTCGAGGATGATGTTCCTGAGGGAAGGAGGAAGACAGGGGTTGACGTCACTGACATGGCAACTGGCGTGCCATCAATGCGGAAGTTGGTGCATGAGGTCACAATGCGCAATCAAGTCATCTACCTTGATCCGCCATTGGAGTTTGCTCGAGCAAGCTGGTATCTGCAGCTGCAAGAATGGCTAGGTGTGATTTGCCACCTGAAGAAGATCAGGGCCACCCGTTACAAGATGACTCTGGACACCACTGCCACCGAAGATCCACGCTTTGACGACCTACCCAGCGAGTGCGCAAACCAGCTCTCGAGAGTTCAGGTGACCGTTGACAAGAAACTCCAGGAGATCAGCAGCTATGTAGACGAGTGGCTTCGGTTTCAGTCTCTTTGGGATCTGCAATCGGAGCAGGTCTATGAGATACTCGGTGACCAACTCGACAAGTGGCTCCAGCTTCTCCAGGAGATCAGGAAGACCCGCCAGACCTTTGATACAACCGAGGTCAGCCGCTCGTTTGGCCACATCACTATCCACTACGATCAAGTTCAGACCAAGGTCAACGGCAAGTACGACCAATGGCAATTGGACATTGTGAACAAGTTCGGTACGCGCCTCGGTACTCGTCTCAGGGAAGTCCACAGTGAACTTGAAAAGGCTCGCAGCGACCTTGAAAGCCAACGGCTCGAGGCTTCATCGACTGAGCAGGCTGTACAGTTCATCACGGTCGTGCAAACCTGTGAGCGCAAAGTCAAGCAATGGGCTCCTGAGGTCGAGGTCTTTAGCCAAGGAGAGAACATGCTTCGTCGTCAACGCTATCAGTTTCCCAACGACTGGCTTCATTCGCAGCAACTGGAGGGTCTTTGGGAGGCACTCAATGAGCTTCTCGCTCGTCGTTCCAAGGTTGTGCAGGAGCAGTCCGATGTCATGAAGGCAAAGATCATTGCGGAGGACCAGATCATCAGGGACAAGATCACCGAAGTCGCTAGCGAGTGGAACGACCAAAAGCCTGTTTCTGGCACCATTGCTCCGGAGGATGCCTCCAAGACCTTGGCCACCTTCGAGACTCGGATCGTGAAGCTACAGGACCAGTCTATCATGGTCGCCAAAGCCAAAGAAGCCCTCAACATCGAGACGTCGACTGACAACTCCCTTGACATGATCCTAGACGAAGTCAACGATTTTAAGTCGGTATGGGCGTCGTTGTCGCTCATCTGGAAGAGTCTCAATGAACTTGGCGAGACGTTGTGGAATAGTGTCCAGCCTAGAAAGATTCGGTCTGCCATTGATGGTCTCATCAAGATGACCAAGGAAATGCCGAGCAGGATGCGGCAGTACGCCGCATTTGAGCATATCCAGAATATTCTTCGTACATACCTCAAGGCCAACACTCTCCTGAGCGAGCTGAAGTCCGAGGCAGTCCGGGACAGGCATTGGGTCAAGATCTACAAGCAAATCAAGCCCAGCAAGCGTTACTCTTCAGTTTCAATGACTCTCGCCGATGTCTGGGGTTTGAATCTCGTCGCCACCGAAACCATAATCAGGGACATCATCGCCCAGGCGCAGGGTGAGATGGCATTGGAGGAGTTCCTCAAGCAGGTCAGGGAGACATGGTCGGGATACAACCTCGAACTTGTCAACTATCAGAATAAATGCCGCCTTATCCGTGGATGGGATGACCTGTTTGCCCAGTGCAGTGAGCATCTGAATTCACTCCAAGCCATGAAGCATTCGCCTTACTACAAGGAATTCGAGGAGGAGGCAAGCGCGTGGGAGGACAAGCTCAACCGTGTACATGTGCTCTTCGACGTTTGGATTGACGTCCAAAGGCAGTGGGTATACCTGGAAGGTGTGTTCACTGGCAACGCCGACATCAAGCATCTGTTGCCCATCGAGTCCTCTCGTTTCCAAAACATCAACAGCGAGTTCTCTGCTGTCATGAAGAAGGTCTACAAGCAACCTTATGTTTTAGACGTGCTCAACATCCCCAACGTCCAGAAATCTCTGGAGCGTTTGGCCGACCTCTTGAACAAGATTCAGAAAGCGCTCGGAGAGTACCTGGAGAAGGAGCGCGTGTCCTTCCCCCGCTTTTACTTTGTGGGTGACGAGGACTTGCTGGAGATGATCGGTAACAGCAACGATACTCTTCGAATCGCCAAGCACTTCAAAAAGATGTTTGCTGGTCTTTCCGGCCTCGTAATGGACGACGAGGCTATAATCTCCGGCTTCACCTCGAAAGAGGGTGAGGTTGTCCGTCTGAAGAAAGAAATCTCAGTTGTCAAAACGCCGAGGATCAACGATTGGCTTGCCCTTCTGGAAAACGGAATGAAAGCCACACTGGCCGAACTGTTGGCCGAGGCTGTAGAACAGTACACCCCGATCTTTGCCAGCGAGCAAGTTGACAAGGCCGCTCTACAAGAGTTCATGGACGCTTATCCCAGCCAGATTGTGGTTTTGGCGACCCAAGTGGTTTGGACCACCGTGGTGGATCAGTCGCTCGTCGATGGGGGCAACAATTTGCAATCCATCTATGATCGGGAGGTGCAGGTGCTGCGCCTGCTGGCAGACACCGTTTTGGGCGATCTGGATGTCCTTCTCAGAAAGAAATGTGAACAGCTCATTACCGAGTGTGTCCATCAGCGCGACACAATTGAGAAGCTGATCAAGCTTAATGCCAGCTCTCCTACCCACTACCTCTGGCTGCTACAAATGCGCTATGTTTACGTTCCTGAAGGAGACTTTATACAGCGTCTGCACATCAAGATGGCAAACGCCAAACTCGCCTATGGCTTTGAGTACCTGGGAGTGCCAGAGAGGCTGGTACGAACGCCTCTCACCGACAGGTGTTTCCTCACTCTCACACAGGCTCTTTGCCAACGTCTTGGTGGATCCCCATACGGGCCTGCGGGAACTGGTAAAACGGAATCAGTCAAGGCCTTGGGAGTTCAGCTTGGAAGGTTCACGCTTGTTTTCTGCTGTGACGATACTTTTGACTTCCAGGCCATGGGCCGCATTTTCTTGGGTATCTGCCAGGTGGGCGCTTGGGGATGCTTTGACGAGTTCAACCGTTTGGAGGAGAGAATTCTCTCAGCCGTTTCACAGCAAATCCAGAACATTCAGTTGGGTCTGAAGCAGGGCGCCGAAGATGAGAAGGCACAGATCGAGCTCGTCGGTCGTCAGCTGCACGTCAATGCCAACACGGGCATCTTCATCACCATGAACCCCGGTTATGCCGGACGTTCTAACCTTCCGGACAACCTCAAGAAGCTGTTTCGAAGTGTCGCCATGTCCAAGCCCGACAAGGAACTCATTACCGAAGTCATGTTGTACTCGCAAGGTTTCAACCAAGCCAAACAAATCTCAAAACAAACAGTGCCTTTCTTCGACCAGTGCTCTGCGAAGCTGTCGAAACAGCCGCACTACGACTTTGGGCTACGTGCTTTGAAGAGCGTTCTAGTTAGCTCTGGTGGTCTCAAGCGTGCTAGACTTACGGAAAGCGAAGGTGATATCGGCGCTGAGGAGCTGGTGGAGCCCGAGATCCTCGTCCAGTCGATTCGGGAGACCATTGCGCCCAAACTTATCAAGAACGATGTGGAGATTATGACCGATATTGAGAAATCCTGCTTCCCCGGCATTTCGTATGTTCCTGCAAACCTGCAGAAGCTGGAGGAGGCCATGCGCACCTTGGCAGAGGAGAGACATTTGGTGGTCAACGATACCTGGATGACCAAGGTCCTGCAGCTGTATCAAATCCAAAAGATTCATCACGGTGTGATGATGGTCGGAAGCTCAGGATCCGGCAAGTCGGCTGCATGGAAGCTCTTACTCGATGCTTTGCAAAAGGTGGAAGGCGTCGAGGGGGTTTCTCACATTATTGATTCCAAAGTCATGTCAAAGGAGGCCCTCTACGGTAATCTTGACTCGACTACTCGTGAATGGACTGATGGTCTGTTCACCAGCATATTGCGAAAGATTGTCGACAATCTACGTGGCGAGGATTCTAAGCGCCACTGGATCGTCTTTGATGGTGATGTCGACCCCGAATGGGTTGAGAACTTGAACAGTGTGTTGGATGACAACAAGTTGCTTACCCTTCCCAATGGTGAACGTCTGAACTTGCCTGCAAACGTGCGCATCATGTTCGAGGTTGAGAACCTGAAATACGCAACACTCGCCACGGTGTCCCGTTGTGGTATGGTCTGGTTCAG
Organism: Pyricularia oryzae 70-15; assembly: GCF_000002495.2. Taxonomy (NCBI): domain Eukaryota; kingdom Fungi; phylum Ascomycota; class Sordariomycetes; order Magnaporthales; family Pyriculariaceae; genus Pyricularia; species Pyricularia oryzae. The sequence goes on from NC_017850.1 coordinate 3,609,963, forward strand.
TGAGGACACTGTCACCCCAGGCATGCTTGTCGAGAACTATATCGACACCTTGCGAGCAGTTGCCTTTGAGGACCTCGATGAGGACGCAGTCGCTACTGGCCAAAACAGCGAGAAGGCGCTTGCTGTTCAGAGACAAGCTGCCGACGTTCTCAACGCACACCTTACAACGGACAACTTTATTAACGAGGCGCTGAAGCAAGCTGAGGGCTTCAATCACATCATGGAGTTCACTGTTGCGCGCGTTCTTAACACTCTGTTCTCCCTTTTGAACAAGGCTGTGAGGGATGTGGTTGAATATAACTCGCAACACACTGATTTCCCCATGGACCCCGAACAGGTGGAAAGCTATGTTTCCAAGAAGCTTCTGTTGGCGCTGGTCTGGTCACTCACCGGCGACTGTCCTCTCAATGACCGCAAGGCATACGGTGATATCCTTGGAGGTCTTGCCACCTTTGGCAACTCCCCGTTGGATGGAACTAGCTCCCTCATTGACTTCAACGTATCTCTCCCACGTGCCGAGTGGACTTCTTGGCAAACCGAGGTTCCCCAGATCGAGGTCAACACTCATTCCATTACACAGACCGATGTGGTTATCCCGACTCTCGACACAATCAGACACGAGGATGTTCTGTACTCGTGGCTGGCTGAGCACAAACCGCTCCTCCTTTGCGGCCCGCCCGGTTCGGGTAAGACAATGACGCTTTTCAGCGCCCTACGCAAGCTGCCAAATCTGGAGGTTGTTGGTCTGAATTTCTCGAGTGCCACAACGCCAGACCTGCTCATCAAGACATTTGAGCAGTACTGCGAATACAAGAAGACGCTGAACGGTGTGGTTCTCTCGCCTACACAAATCGGACGTTGGCTGGTAGTTTTCTGCGATGAGATCAACCTGCCCGCCCCCGATCACTACGGCACGCAGAGGGCAATCTCTTTCCTCCGCCAACTCGTGGAGCACAATGGATTCTGGCGCACAGCAGACAAGTCCTGGGTGACTCTCGACCGCATTCAATTCGTGGGTGCCTGTAACCCCCCGACCGATGCTGGCCGTACTCCGATGGGAGCCCGTTTCCTCCGCCACGCCCCTCTCATCATGGTCGATTATCCTGGTGAGCTTTCTCTTCAGCAGATTTACGGCACTTTCAACACTGCTGTGCTCAAGATTATTCCTTCGTTGCGCGGCTACTCTGAGTCGATGACGAATGCCATGGTGAAATTTTACCTCGAGTCTCAGCAAAGGTTTACGCCCAAGATCCAACCTCACTACGTCTACAGTCCTCGTGAGCTTACCAGATGGGTTCGTGGTGTTTACGAAGCCATTAGGCCTCTTGAGACATTATCTGTCGAGGGCCTGGTACGCATATGGGCTCACGAGGCCCTGCGTCTCTTTCAGGATCGTCTGGTAGCCGAGGATGAGCGCCAATGGACAGAAGATGCAGTGCGACGAATTGCGCTCGACTTTTTCCCGACCATCGATGAGGAGAAAGCACTTAGTGGGCCCATCCTGTTCTCCAACTGGCTCTCCAAGAACTACGTGCCTGTTGACCGTGAGCAGCTTCGAGACTTTGTCAAGGCAAGGCTCAAGACATTCTGTGAAGAGGAGATCGACGTTCCCCTCATTCTGTTCAATGATGTTCTTGAGCATGTCCTTCGCATTGATCGAGTCTTTAGGCAGCCTCAAGGCCATTTGATTCTTATCGGTGTCAGCGGAAGTGGCAAGACCACACTCTCCCGCTTCGTGGCTTGGATGAACGGTCTCAAAGTCTACCAGATCAAAGTCCACGGTAAATACTCTGGAGACGACTTTGATGACGACCTTCGTGAGGTTCTGCGTCGCTGTGGTTGCAAAGGCGAAAAGATTTGCTTCATCATGGACGAGGCCAACGTTCTCGATTCGGGTTTCCTTGAAAGGATGAACACACTGCTTGCCAACGCCGAGGTCCCAGGTTTGTTCGAGGGTGATGAGCTTGCAGCGCTTATGACTGCCTGCAAGGAGGGTGCTCAGAAGCAGGGTCTTCTGCTGGACTCGCAGGAGGAGCTGTACAAATGGTTCACGGCACAAATCGTCAAGAATCTTCACGTGGTCTTCACAATGAACCCTCCCGAAGGCGGGCTCGCTTCAAAGGCCGCCACCAGTCCTGCGCTGTTCAACCGTTGCGTACTCAACTGGTTCGGTGACTGGTCTGACCAGGCATTGTTCCAGGTTGGGCACGAGTTGACACACTCGGTCGACCTGGATAGAGCAAGCTTCCAAGCGCCAGACACGTTACCTGTTGCTTACCGTGGTCTCAACCTTCCTCCTTCACACCGTGAGGCGGTGGTCAACTCGATGGTGCATGTCCACCAGTCGCTTCATCAGTTCAACGCTAAGTTGCTAAAACAGCAAGGTAGAATCACCTTCCTCACTCCGCGCCACTACCTGGACTTTGTTGCCCAGTATGTCAAACTGTACAACGAGAAGCGCGAGGACCTCGAAGAACAACAGCGCCATCTTAACGTCGGTCTTGAGAAGCTGCGTGACACTGTCGACAAAGTGCGCGATCTGCGTGTCAGCCTGGCCGAGAAGAAGACTCAGCTGGAGAAGAAGGACGCCGAAGCCAACGCCAAGCTGCAAATCATGGTTAAGGACCAGCAGGAGGCCGAGCAGAAAAAGGCAGATTCTCAGGTCCTGCAAAAGTCACTTGGGGAGCAAGAAAAGGACGTCGCTGCTCGCCGGGCGGTTGTCATGGAAGACTTGAGCAAAGCAGAGCCTGCTGTCGAAGACGCCAAAGCAAGTGTCAGCAAGATCAAGAGGCAGCATCTCACAGAAGTCCGATCCATGAGCTCACCTCCCCAAGGTGTTAGGCTTGCTTTAGATTCTGTCTGTACACTTATCGGTCACAAGGTAACAGACTGGAAGAGCATCCAGGCTATTGTCAGGCGAGACGATTTCATTGCAAGCATTGTCAACTTTGACAACGAGAGGCAGATGACAAAGAATTTGCGCCAAAAGATGCGTACTGAGTTCTTGAGCAACCCGGAATTCACTGTCGAGAAGGTCAACCGAGCCAGTCAGGCCTGTGGTCCCCTTGTTCAATGGGTTGGCGCTCAGGTCGAGTATGCCGAAATTCTTGACCGTGTCGGTCCTCTCCGTGATGAGGTTGCTCGTCTCGAAGAGGCAGCCATCCAAACGCGCGCCAATGCTCAAGCCGTCGAGAAGAACATCAACACACTCGAGGAGAAGATCGCGACCTACAAGGCCGAGTATGCTGAACTCGTCAGCGAGACGCAGGCAATCAAGGCAGAGATGTCGCGTGTTCAGTTCAAGGTTGATCGCAGTGTGAAGCTTCTGGACAGTCTTTCGTCGGAGAGGGTGCGATGGGAAGAGGGCAGCAAATCTTTTGAGACACAAATCAGTACTCTGGTGGGCGACGTCCTGGTCGCCGCCGCATTCTTGGCCTACAGCGGCCTATACGACCAGCAGTACCGCAAGTCTATGATGGAGGATTGGCTTCATCAATTGCAAATGTCCGGCATCAACATCAAGCAGCATAACCCCGTCACCGAGTACCTATCGACGGCTGACGAACGCCTGGCTTGGCAAGCAAACTCGCTACCGGTTGACGATTTGTGCACCGAAAACGCCATCATCTTGAAGCGCTTCAACCGCTACCCTCTGATCATCGACCCTACAGGCAGGATCACCGAGTTCCTCACCAAGGAATGCAAGGATCGCCGTCTCACTGTGACCAGCTTCTTGGACGACGCCTTCACCAAGCAGCTTGAGAGCGCACTGCGCTTTGGCAACCCTATCCTGATCCAGGATGCAGAGCACCTTGACCCCATCTTGAACCATGTACTCAACAAGGAGTACCAGAAGACTGGCGGACGTACGCTTATTCAACTTGGCAAGCAGCAAATCGACTTCTCGCCCGCGTTCAGGATTTTCTTGTCTACTCGTGATCCTTCAGCTACCTTTCCTCCGGACATCTGCAGTCGGACAACACTCGTCAACTTTACCGTCACGCAGAGTAGTTTGCGGACCCAGACCCTTAACGATGTCCTCAAGGCCGAGAGGCCAGACGTCGATGAGCGCCGCTCGAACCTGCTCAAGCTGCAGGGTGAGTTCAAGGTGCACCTTCGACAGCTTGAGAAGCGCCTGTTGCAAGCACTCAACGAATCCCGCGGCAACATCCTTGATGATGACAACGTCATCGAGACCCTCGAGACTCTCAAGACGGAAGCAGCAGATATCACTGTCAAGATGGGTAACACCGAGGGCGTCATGGCCGAGGTTGAGGAAATCACTCTGCAGTACGACATTATCGCGCGTTCCTGCAGTGCCATCTTCTCGGTCCTAGAACAGCTTCACTGCCTCAACCACTTCTACCAGTTCTCGCTGCAATACTTTATCGACATATTCCACTCGGTTCTACACAACAATAAGAACCTGGCCAATGAGACGAACCATGTCGTGCGCCGAGACGTCATCGTCAAAGACCTCTTCGTCGCGGCCTTCCAACGCACGGCCCTTGGTCTCCTTCAAAAGGATCGTGTCACGCTTGCCATTCTGTTGGCTCAGGCTACACCTTTCAAGATGGATAGGACACTCATTGACGTAATCCTTGACACCCGAGTCGAGGGTAGAGACGTATCTACCGATAAGGGTGCCAAGGATGAGGTCTTCGCGCGGGCAATGAGGCTGCCTTGCCTCAAGGACAAGTTGGAGAATGTTGGAGACGCCCAGTGGGACAGGTTTTTCAACGAAGAGCTGGCAGAATTCGTGATCCCCGAGATTTGGGACGACAGCACCGAGGCCAACGATAGAGCGCTTCTGGGACTGGTTCTGGTCAAGCTCTTCCGTCTGGATCGTTTTGTACCGGCAGCCGAGCGATTTGCAGTTTTGGTGTTTGGTGCTGGGCTCTTCGACATTGTTGAAGACCTCGAGAAGACTGTGGCCCAGGTGCCGCCGACGCGCCCAGTCGCTCTTGTCTCAAGCCCTGGTTTCGATGCCAGCTTCAAGGTCGACTCGCTTGTGCAACGCAAGGGCGTGCGCTGCAACAACATTGCCATGGGTTCTAGCGAAGGTCTCGCCAGCGCAGACAAGGCCATCAGCAACGCGGCACAAATGGGCTCCTGGGTCTTGGTCAAGAATGTACACCTGGCTCCTACATGGCTACAGAGCCTCGAGAAGCGGATGGAGTCTCTCAACCCTCATTCAGACTTCCGACTGTTCCTATCGATGGAGTCCAGCCCCAAGATCCCCGTCAACCTACTCCGGGCGTCACGTGTGCTGATGTACGAGCAGCCCGCTGGTGTCAGGGCAAACATGAAGGACTCCATGTCTTCGCTCTCGCAACGGCCAACTAACAAGGGCCCGGTTGAACGCGGAAGGCTTTACCTGCTGCTTTCCTTTTTGCATGCCGTCGTGCAAGAGCGTTTGCGTTATGCCCCCAACCTTGGATGGAAAGGATTCTGGGAATTCAACGATAGTGATGTAAGTATCATCAGTCTTGCTATGTGTAGTGTTGTTTTCTGAGCTTTCTGTATACTGACACAACTGGAACTGGCAGTACGAGTGCTCGGCGTATATTATCGACACATGGGTTGATGCAGTTGCCAACAACCGCTCCAATATCGCCCCGCACAACATACCATGGGACATGATCCGCAGCCTGATCACCGAGATGTATGGCGGCAAGATCGATGACGAGGGCGATTTCAAGATGCTGTCGCAGTTGATCCACAAGTTCCTCACACCCGAAGCGTACGAAATCAACCACAAGCTTGTCGAGGGTGCCGGAGAGACCAACAATGACGGAGGCGATGCGGCTGGTGACCTCGTGGTGCCGCAGGGCACGTCGATGCAGGAATTCTGGGGATGGATCCAGGCGCTGCCGGAGCGCGAGCCGCCCACATATCTGGGGCTGCCTGCCAACGCTGAGAAACTTTTGCTTGTCGGACTGGGCCAAGGCTTGATTGACAACGTCAGGACTGTCACGGACCGGTTGGAGGAAGGAGACCAGATGATGGCGGAGGCGTAGAGAAAAAGTCATGTTTCCTGTTTCCTACAAGGACTATTACAAATTTGTTGCGATACTGTCTAGATATCTGTCCTGGTCAATTTTGAGGTGGGTTGTACACGTACAAGACGCAGGAAACTGGCGTGGGCTTTTGTCACTTACATGCCTTTTTTTATTCTGATACCCCTTACACTTCTCTATAGACTGTTAATTTAGCGGTTGAAAGTCGGACGATCACATCCTGTATCTGTGTTGTAAATCTTATCCTGTCTTTTTCGACTTACTTTCATGTCAGGCACGTTACACTACACTAGTCTTATATTCGATGATACATTGTAACATTACATATTTGGCATCTTGCCCACCCATCAAAACATTACGTGGGTAACCTCCATTCACAGGTTGGTTGGGGACATCTTTCAATCCAGGGAATTATGGCTTTTCGTCCCTTTGCCCCCCAATATAGCTCTTAGAAGTAGTAACTGATAGATCACGGACGCTCGAGTGAGCGGCAACATCCACCACTCACGTCCTGCCTGCGTGATCTGTATGGCAGTTCCGCAGCGATAATGCCGAGACTCGTGTCGACTCGTCGATAAAGGTGTGCATGCACCATTGCTCGCGGGCGAAGAACTAACGCCTCGACCTCCGACACTCAATTCCTCCCATCCCCGTCCGTCATGCCCATGCAGACGGCGGTGGAGTAGTCGGCGTCGTGACTGATGCTGACCAGGGCCTCCTGCACGACCTCGCGCCCGTCCTCAATGTGGCGTATCAGAGCCACGGGCGGCCCTCCGCCGGAACCGCCACCGCCGGCGTTGACGGCCGCGTTTCCCGCCTCCTTTGGGTCCGGCTGCCTGGGCGCTATGGTGATGTCTTCAAACGAGATGCGCAGGTGAGGGTGCGCCTTGATGACGGCTTCCTTGGCGGCAAATCTGTACAGAGTGGAGCGGAGAGGGAGAAAGACGAATGAATACGGCTGATCAGATCCCACACTTTGTTTGGCTATGAAACCTGACCCTGTTGCTCTTTCTTTTTCAAGAAAAAAAAAAAAAAAAAAAAGGTCGAAGGATGATTTAAAGATAAATAAAAACTCACCGGCCAGCCAGAAACTCGGAGGCCTTTCGGCGTCCGAGCTCCACATCCGACGCCACGGCTGTCCTTGAAACCTGGCCCGGAGTGGTGTTTAGGTAATTATACACCCGGCCTCGCTCTTCTGGCAAGAGGACGCGTCGGATGAATCTATCACGCTGCGGCCCGTCGAGAATCCTACGGATCCTGGGGATGTTGCAGATGTCTGTCCCCAGCGACAGAGGGAAGCAGAATTGCCGCCGCAGCGTCATGGCTGCAGCAGCTGTCGCGCCGGGCATTGATAAACTAGGGTGCCCCTGGGTCTGCCCTCGCCAGCTATAATGAGCGTACCTTACCTAAGGTCGGTAGATATGCGTGGTGTTTTGGTTGGAGAACGGTAGTGTCTTTTTCTTTTTGCTGGTTCCAGTAGATGGATAGCCCCACAAAAGGTGAGCTACGATAAGATTAAGCTGAATATGACATGACATCACCGGGGCGCTTGTTTATTTTCTTATTACATTTTGGACCACATTTCCATCATTTCAAAATTTCTCAAGAGACAGCGATGCGAAGCACATAAGCATTGACTATAATCAGATTGAAAAGATAAACATGGCTTGTGTTGATAACGCAAATATCAAGGAAATCGTCGACTAATCTGTTTTGAAAATGCAATCTCTTAAAACCAAACAATTTTTCGTGGTGAATCCAGCCCGAAAAAGATTAGTTGTCCCCATAGAATGAGACTCCAAGGCACACAGTGGTGCAATCAGTCGTGGAAACGTCAATTAACTTTGCCATTTTCCACCGGCAATCAAGACAGAAGCGCAGATTGCCCCTCATAATCAATTCTCTGCCAATCCTCTGGGAGTACCGGCAGCACCACAAATATTGTCAGATGATGCGTGGAATTGACCCGAGCATTTAATTACCGTGCAACAGAGGAGCACGCTCAGCATCCTGAGGAGGCGCCGAAGACTCCCTGCCAGTCCAGGCGGGGAAGGCAACCACCAGCGAGAGTACGAACAGCACGGCCATGATGGTAAAGGCGAAAATCCACTGCAGAGCGATGACCTGGCGCAAGAACTGAGCGACGCCCAGAGAAGCGGCCAAGACGCTAAGAGAGAAGCCCATGGTGTAGTCCTATTCCGTGAAAATCATAATGTCAGACTCCACGTACATCCGCGAGCGCTGGCGAGGTCGGGGCGGGGTATTAAGGCAAATATCATACCTTGTACATGACCAGAAAAAACAGACCGTAGACAAATATCGACCAGATGAAGATGTTGGCAAATATCCTTGCTACCAAAGCCTCTGGGTGGTGCACCATGATGGCACCGTTCCAGTAGATGGCCACAAAAGTCCACGCCAACGGACCCGAAACCACAGGGGTATGGATAAAGCGAGGGTACGTGTTGTGGCGGAAGTACAGGAACGTGAGGTTGGCGAAGTTGACGATGAGAACCACCTCAGTCCAAACAAAGTGGCCGTATACAAACAGCATCACAAATGCAAAGTGCAAAAGGTTATTGAGGATGAAGTGGCTACCCACAGCGCAGGCCTGGTTCTTGCGGTCGAGATTTGTTGAGAAGAGGAACGATGCATATCCAACCTGAAGAATGAAAAGAGCAAGCCTACGAGTAACATAATTAGTGTTAACTTCCAATTGTTCCAAGACAAAGATGCCTTGTACTATCTCCTGCGAATCCACAATTATTTTTACTGACCAGTATAGCGATGTGATCATGTGGTCGAGACGGAAGCCTGTCAGGTACAGGTCATTGATGTCCCAGATTCGGCGGCGAATATGGAAGGCATCGTGGTCGTCGTTGAAGGTGTAGTAGACAGACGAGAGCAGCGACAAGAGCCATGATATGATGGTCAGGATCTTGTACGTGATGACAGCATTCGCCGAGTGGGAGTCCCGCTTGGAGAAGGGGTTTACTGCAGATTGGTAAATGTACGGTGGTTAGCAGACAAGAAACCGAGTCTTTCAATGAAATTCAACACCAGATATATGACTTACTGTTGCTTAGCCGGTCCATCTTGACGTTGTGCTTTTGTTTTGCGAAGCCGCCAGGGCTCTACTGGGTGTAAATGGATGAAATGTGATGTACTCGTCGATGACGAGGCAATTGAAGTGGTGGAAAGAAGGGAGAGGTAGGGTGGTTGCTGCGGTTCTGAAAGAGCCGGACAGCGGTATATTAAACGGGACGAGGACAAGGTGAATCAAACGACGTGGGGAGGCGTCATTGTTGGGCTGCCTGTCTACCTTACCTCACCTACCCACCTCTCTTTTACCTAAGGCACCTACCTAGGTAAGGTAGTACAGTATAATACATGCTTTCCTTGATCTGGATCCATCGAACCAACGTACCTACCACCTTTGGGCGTGAGGTATGCAACAACTGCTCTGCTTTAGCCTCGTACACAACAAATTTGCGGGGAAGAGACCTCCCTGGGTTGGTTGGCTGCATGCACCTACACGGTCACCAGACATACGGAATGATGACTGGATGGAGAATGGAGTTCGGGCGACACACGCACAGCTCACATCTTGCTACGTACCACGCCACATCTGCAGACCAACCAGAAATGCTTTACTGGGTAACTTACCTAGACCCAAGTCCATTCTGTACAAAAGCCTCCCGTTTCGTCGGCCGGCAGGGCGATCAAAGGAACATCAGACAAGGGCCAACCTTTTGCTTACACGCGCCTCCTCTTTTCCGTGGAATCATCCGGACCAATCATGATAGGAGCACTCAATCGTTGCCAGACTTGTTTTACAGACCCGCGTTCGTCATTTAATGCCCCTCGTGCAATGCAATGCGTTTTTTTTATTTTTTTTTTTTTTATTGGGGGTTGGCGGTTGATCTACCTTTGTGGTTTGTTGTCTCATCGGCCGGCCAAATGCATTAAAACAGTTCAGATCAAAGTCCAGGCGGTTGTGTTACTAAAATCCGATCTCATAAATTAAGGGCATAGACTCAATGGCTGTCGGGGCCACGGCAGCAGGTCTTCTCAAGGGACAGGGAAAAAAAAAAAAAAAAAAGCCTAAATCAGACAAAATCAGATGGATGGAATTGACGTCCGTTGACATTTGATTTGATGGGAACGCGTAGACAAGGGGGGGCAGGGGTGCTGCCTGCAAGTCCCAGATTTAGCACTGTCTTGCTACGATCTGGGGCACCCTCCTGGACAATTCGCGGGGCACGTTGTCCACTGATTGGCTTGCGCCTCAGCTATGACAGCATAGACATCTAAGGATGATGACAGCCCCTGTTGGCTGTATGTGGCTGGTGATTCATATCTCTTTCGTGTTTCGGGGAAATTTGTTGAATCTGGTATGCTAAAAACAAGAATACAAGCGATCGACGTCAATAAGAATGAATGTGCTTTGCAGCGAGAAAATAATCAAGAAAAAAAATAAAACAAAAGCTCAACCGGTTAGGGAAGAGAAAGTCTGTCTGGTGGCAAGTGTGGCTACAGTCGGCTGACAAGACGAGAGACCCATAGTACTAGACCTTCGCTCCACCGTCAAGCGGCTGAAGCCGCTGTAAAGTCGGACATTTTCCTCCGTTCTGCTCCGTTGTGTTAGCCACCAGAAGCTTCGACGGCCCAGATCAGGTAGATCAAGGAAGATAAGGTATTTATCGGTATATAGGTGTTCTGGAATAGACCTTTTGTGTAGTAAGTTATAGATAGCTACCTATCTATCATGACTGAATCCATGCAAACGTAATTAGTTACTCTCTGTTGGAACATACGGAGCAACAGACAGGCAGCGAGATAAAGAGGAAGATGGAAAATAAAAGTGTACTGTCACGGCACACAAAGAAAGAAAAAATCGTCCTTTCAAATGCATGCATGCATGCATGCATGTCAAGGCCGATCCCGCCCCAGCTGCTCTTCTTCAATTGGTTCCTAAGGGTCAGCCCACAAACACGGACAGTAATATGCATTGCAATGTGTAGGTGGTGTGATCGATTTTCGCGTATGTATGCATGCTGTTTGGGTTTAGATGACTTGCGAACGAAGTACGACAAATGGGAAAGAAAAGTCGTCCTACTGTCACGGCTTCGTACAAGGTTGTTGCTAAGTGGCTTATTCCTTGCATCAAAGAAATACACCTGTCACTTTAATTTGTGTACGTACGTACCTAAGTAATTAAATAGGCAGATCAGACAAGTGCAATAACCGAATAAAACTCGAGGCAGGAGAAAGGAAAATAGATGTGGGGGGAAGACAATTGATGCGGAACGCGAAAGAGATATTATATTACCTTATCACTGCTTACTTGGGTGACTGACTGTAAAAAGAAGAAAAAAAGAAACGAAATACAAAAATAACAGGCCTCATGGGACTCGAACCCACAGCCTTCCGCTAATATCCTATGTTAGGAGGCGGACGCGCTACCTTTGCGCCAAAGGCCTCTGATGAAAGACACCTAATGATTATAAAATTATATACCCATCAAGAAAGGAAAAACTTTTCTGTTTTGGTCCAATAACCGAGGCGCCCCGCATGAATGCATTGTTAGCAATTACCATAAGGTACATATTGTATGTACACACTACTGGTTCCATCAAAAACACGTTTCTTCCCATAACAGTTCAACCTTTCAGTCCACGCTCGCAAAAAAGAGGTAGCATATGTACCTTGTTCTCACGTTTCATAGCCGTCGCCATTTCGGTTTACCCGACTAAATAATGGTCACGCTTTCAGAAAGATTTGCAAGTCACACTTTTGAAGACAACAATGACTGAGTTGTTTCTTACTTATTTCCATGTCGGGCCCACAACGCTTGTATAAGAGCGTATAAGAGCTTGCTTATGCACTGTTTAGCTGGGGTGATACGAGGGTCTATATCGCCTAAAATACAATGGCGAGCTTAGCGATGAACATTATGAGTATGACGGGGCGGAGAACTGCGGCTGCTCGGGTGGCATTCTCAAGACGACACAGTCCTTTTGGGTCGGGCACCATATCATCCAAGTTTTTATTAATCCTGCATGCTAATCTCTGCCTCATACAATGTTTATGCCAGTCTTATCATCCCTGTCTCTTGGCGACTTGTATGTAGAATGAGCCTCAAACCTGAAGTCGACTTGTCTAGGTGGCTATCTGGAGACAATTGTACAAACGCCCGCCAGAGACGTATGCTTATAGGCAGATTCGCATAACAGCCAGCCAGCCAACAGCCTTATCCTTGGACCGCTTTGATCAAATCAGCAGCCTAGAATGTTTGGTAAACACATCATTGTCAGCGTATCCCAACAAACGTGATGCAACACACATTACAGAAACTCGCACCTTCTCAGCAACAGCATATACAGCAGCTTGAATATGCGCCGCCGGTAGCAGGGGCATTATACCGGCGTCCACGACTCGCAGGTTTGTTGTGCCGTAAACTCGCAGCTCCGTGTCCACGACGCCCCCGTCTTCGAATGGAAGCATCGCCGTCGTCCCTGCTGGGTGGAATTCGGTGCCTAAGCCACGCTGGATAAAGTCTGCCAACTTTGCCGTATTTTCTTCGTCGGCTACATCGTCGGCAGATGCGAATGGCTCCGAGGGCGAGGGCGAGAGTCCTTGGATGAACGCGTTGGTTTTCATCAGACGGGCATTCATTCGAAATGACAGCATTGCAACCTCGCACTAAAAAATCCCGACAACAATAATCAGCAAGAAAACCAACCACTAGACTAGGGTCTGTACCATCCTGCCGAGCACATACGTCAAGCGGATGTGCGCAATATCGCGGGTCAATGACCGGTTTGTTGTCCTTGAGAATGTTTGGGCCACTGGGACGAACAGTGCCGCGCGACATAGTGCTTTGGATTGCAACTGTGTATCGGCCGGTGGAGTCAACCATGATCTCTGATGCAGGCTCATCGACTTGGCGTAGAATGTCAAGTTGCAAACGAGACTGTTTGGCGTAGCCTTGTCGCACGGCTGGGGGTGCGTCGTCGGGTAGATAACGGTCGAAATTCTCCAACATGTATTTGCCCGTTAACGTGTTCCACTCTGCTGTGAGTGCCTGAAGAGACGGGAAAGCTACAATGGATATCAATGGCGCGGTAAGAGGGCCTTTTGTTGGGCCTGTTAGCTATAATCCATGGGATGAATATGACCCTCGGTGTATGCTAATATAGGGAATAGCTCACTCACCGGTGCGATTCACCTTGTACAATAACTCAGCTTCGGCTAGCTTTGCACCGTCGAGATGTCTGTCGGTAAATATGTTTGGACTTTTATCTGTTACCTCTGGTCAGTCTATGGTATTCATTTTATTTCCCAACTTGTGCAGTAACGAACAGTCGTAATCTTTTCCAACCATGCCGTGGTCTTGTAGGTTGTTTCCTACCCCTGGCAACTCGATCTGTACGGTGATGTTCAACCTTTCCAGCACATAGGCGGGGCCTATCCCCGAGACCTGCAAGATCGTCGGGGTGTGAATCGCGCCTGACGCCATGATGACCTCGCGAGATGCAGAGACTCTCGAGCTATGGATATTATTCGAGTGCGAATCGCGTCGTGGGAGGAACTGCATGAAGTGATTATTTGTGAGATCCTCTAGGTATAAGTCTTCCTCAAGACACTCAGATAAGCAGCAAATCAGACTGACCTCCACTTCCTGGACTCGCTTCGGTGTGGGCAGATCCTTGGTCGAGCTAATCAGCCCTTGCGTGCTGTCTACAAGCAACAGTCGAGTGGCCATTTGGCCGACGGCAACATGCATATTCGGTCGCTCCATCACTGGATCGAGGTAAGCGACGCGGGCGTCACACCTGGATTGGTTGATGGCTTGCATACTGGATGGACTGAACACTACGCCAGCCGTGATTCCGGTATTCATGTCCTTGAGCATCGGTAAGCCGAGTTCTTCGTAGCCTTTTAACACGGCATCTGATCCCAACAGCTCAGCAATAATGTTAGTTTATCCATGCTCGAGGCTCAGTATTTCGTCAGGGCCTAGACTGCGGAGGTAGGGGCAGCTCACAGCTTTGGTTATAGACAAATCGAGGAAAAGAAACCTCGACAGGACCAGATGTCCCATGAAAGGACATGTCCGGATAAATACCTAGCGATCTGGCGGTCTCTTCATCAAGCCCACCCAATGTGTAAGTTTCAGTCTATGTTACTGCCCAATTAGTCGTCGAACCGAGGTCAAATTCAACCTGAGAGTTGCTGCTGCTTCATCCCTACCTTCATGAAATAAGGCAACAGGTCGTCCTATGACCAGCCCGGATTTCCCAAGTCTCTCCAGGCATCAAAATCACGCTTGGATCCCCGCGTCCACACCATCCCGTGGATGAGGGTACCGCCTCCCACCCCGCGGCCCTGGGGATATGGCCGAGATCTATGGTCTAGGTGGTCCTGTGGCGTTGTAGCGAGCGTCCAGCCGTTGACGTTGGTGATTTCTCGGCCGATATATGCCGGGTACGTAGTATATTCGGTTCGATTGTCCCTGGAAGTTCTTAGCAATGTCGAACATTTTTTTTACTCAAAAGCCTGGGCCTGCGGGGCAGATTGCATAATGGGAATGCAACGAGGGGCGTACAATTCACCAGCTTCTAGAATGAGTACAGTGACTGCGTGAGTATTTATTTGTTAGCCTCTGAGAACAAATCTGGATCTGACGACATATATTAACAAAGCACGCACCGTTTGGATCTTCGCTCAATCTGTTGCCAACAACCAGCCCTGAGAGGCCGCCACCCACAATGATATAGTCGTACTTGGGGAGAAGCTCAGTTGCAGCGCGCTCGACAGGGATGACTATGCTCAAGGCCTGCTGGATCCAGAACGATGCTAGCCCCAGGACCAGGGCGGCCCGGTTGATCCACATGCTGTGCTCGTGTGTCTCGATCGGATTTCTGGACTGTGTTGATTTAAATAGACAAGTCGTCAAGATTTTGAGCCACAATATGATATCTTGAAAGAATGTTCCACGGCTGAATTGCGTTTCGTGTCGGCGGACGCAGGCAGACTTGTGGCTGAGTGTTGTGTGCTACTGCGTCGGTTATCAAGAAATACCTTGGGTTTTAAAAGCCATCATTCGATTCTGGGCGACTATAAAAATGATAGGAAAGTGAGCTGGAGACTACCAAGGTATTAACGACAGGGTCTGGGTCTGCTCCTTCCAAAAAGACTAGAGAATATGAGCAGTGAGGTGGTGTAAAACTGACATCAAGGTCGAGGTATGCACGCAAAGGTACTGCATGTTGAGGCATATGCAAGATGAAGCAGGAGCCATGCTCAGTTTTCTATTGTCTGCAACTATGGTAATGGAAGTACTGCTAAAAAAAAGCTCAAAATAAACGAGTTAACAGAAAACGCGAGTTCTAAATGTCTGATTAACAGCTAAGTAAACAAGAATATTTTCTTTTTACTCTCCACCAACTAGGTAACTATCAAGGTACCTAAAAACACCTTGCAAACCTTCCACACAATTACCTCCAAATCGACCAAAAACCCAAAATAAACAGAAAGATTACATAGTCATTATCATTTATAGTTGTCACAAGCGAGCTGGTGGGTATCCTTGTATATACCAGCTATGCCTTGCCGTTATCTTCATGTAAACATGCGGCACCAACTTCACTCGTCCCCCTTTGAAATCCTTGTTTCCACAAGTGATCCCAAGGCCACCAACCTCTCCTGAAAGAGAAAAAAGGCATGGAGCTCCGTTCATCAGTAAGGCACCTTCTCCTCCCAAACCGGCGGGCGCGTCGACTCCCTGTCCCAAACAAGCTTTCCATTCTCGTCAAGCTCGCATCCCTCGTCTGTAATATGGATTACCTTGCCCGTGTGCGCAATCTCTTGCTTCGATACTCCAGCGGCATCACGCGGGATCCAGAGAAGTGGAGGTGTGCTGGTTACAGCGGGAGGGTAGTATGCGTTGCCGTTGACCTCGTCCGAGTACAGGTTATCGAGATCAAGGTCAAGCTCGGTCCCCTGGGGCACCAGCTTGCGCAGGGTAGCGTAGTCGGCATACATCCAGGGCATAAAAAATCGCGACAAAATGTTGCCTTTCTTGGCAGAAGGTACGGTGGCTATAGCAGCCGCTTCAGTGTCCTTGATGTCAGCGGGACTGTGCGCGTCATTGGAGGCAAAGCCATTCGTAGCCATGGTAGTGCCTGTGGCGCCTGATGGGCCAGCGCTGAGGGCTCCATTTTGAGGTGCAAGGAGCAGTAACTCCTCCTCAGCCAGAAGGGTTTGAGGGAGATTGTAAAGGAGAGGGTCCAAAGCATTGGTGAGGGTGAGCTGAAAGAGAACGGTGAAGAGGAGCAGGGCTATGTGTGATTTGTTAGCAATCATGTTGACACAAACGACAGACTTGTTCAACAACGGGAGCTTACCAGCCATCAAGACCGCCGGTCCAATCGCAGTGCTTGCACCGAACAGACCGATCATGCAAATCTCAGCAACATATACACCAACGAAGAGTTGTTTGAGGGCGCGAGGGTAAATTAGACCTCTCGTGTCAATCTTCGTGTCAGTAACGAAGAGAACGTTGTAGCGCCAGGCGATGTAAAACAGACACATGGCCAAGCATGCAAAGCCTAGTACTAGAGGAGTAATGACGGCGTAAATGATGGCGATGCAGGTGATCATGGTGTAAACGGGAAGCGTGCTACCCCAAGAGATCGCGCTCAGCGTCGCCCACTTCTGATACAATGCACGCGGGGTCGACGCCAAGAACCTATACATGAGTTGGAAGATTACAAAGCCAACAATCTGCGAGAGAACACTCGCTGCGATTGTGAGACCTTGAACGAGGAAGTAGTTGTTGTAAAAGTTGCCCGGCTTGGGTAGTGTGTCGGCGAGAGTCTGCGGGATCAGTTGAGGATCCAGTGCCATTTTCTGAAGCTGAGGACCAAGCTCGGTACCAGCGCTACCGACGGCTAGATGTGAAGAGGATGATTAGCCTTCATGTGAGGCTGCAATTATACAAGAAAATCAAGCTATGGAGACTTACTAGTAACGAAGAAAACCTGGACGATTTGGAAGCAGAAATAGGCATTTTGGGTAAAGAGCTCACACCTGGAGTGCGATGGCTCTCCAGAAAGCTTTGCGCAAACTGTACGAAAGTGCCATGTTAGCGTCCAAGCAAGACTCATGATTTCGATACGGCTGGCGAGAACCATGACAACAATAATTCCCCGGGGATTACTCACGTCTCATGATGATGGGGACAAGTGACATCAAGATGGCAAGAGCCACAGACGGTAGCAGACCAGTTATGACGCCCATTATAGCCTGCTTATTGTCAGTAAGATTCTGCAACTTGGGGAAGAAAGAGCACATACATCCGGAATATAGTTCAACCAGCTCAACCATGAAACGTCTTGCTTCAGCTTGTCAATGTTGGTGATAATGCCGACAACCAAGACGGGGAACGCCCAGAATATGATCAAGGCTGCGATAAAGGCCAGGACCAAATAACGACGAACAACACGCTGCCACCAGGAGACCTTGAGGGATGACCAGATGACATCGCCAGGTGTAATGCCAATATAGCGTGGTGCCATCTGAAGACCCCGATGATGGGCAACCACCTGGTAAGCAGCCTCAGCTTCACCCTGGCTGCGGAACTCAACAAAGACACCGGGAATCTTCTTGGAAGTGCCTGAACGGTACTGGCGTTGGGCTTCGTGCGTTTTGGGAATAAGACGGTGGAGTTCGTCGCGGCAGTAATCGATAGAGTCAACCTTTGAGCCGATCAAACCCAGGGCGCCAGTGCGGTGCGTTGGTCGCTTGCCTTGAGGAACCCATCGAGCTGCAATGCTGCCGGATTCGGTATCCAGTTGATTGGCCTCATTTTTGGAGGCATCGGCTTCGGCATCGGAGCCACCTTTCTTGAGAGCAGCCCGACGGTTTTTATCAGCAAGCTTGATGAGCTTGACTTCAGCCTTCTCCAGCCGGTAGGCTCTCTCGTCGCGCTTCTTGACCAGTTCGTCGACTTCCTTCGATTCGTATGTGATCCAGACGTTGCGGACAGAGGGTCCAAACACCTGTCGTAGGTGGGCCTCGTCCAGGTAAGCGTCTGGTACAGAGGTGAAGAGGACGGTTCGAGACGAGATACGGCGCGAATACAAGGGGCTCAACAGGAACGCTTGACGCAAGTTGATGTAGAAGACCAGTTCGCGGAAGATCAAGTAGAGAATGAAGCCGTAGAAGATCCAAGCGGTGATTGCATGTGCAAAGAACCTGTATCTGCCCTCCTGGCTCCCAGCGTTGACGTTGGCATAGCTCAGCATGTCCAGCTGCTCCTGGCCGCCCCCACCTGTAATGTTGACGGGAAATAGAATGGGCCAGGTGATGCAGCATCCAACGAACGTTATGACAATAGACATCCGCATGTATCGCAAGTAGAGATAGGCGTCCAGACCCTGGTGCTGGAGAGCATATGTGTCCGGTATCTTCCAAAACTGACCAAACCAGTTGAACAAGCCATTTGGTAGTTCAGGAGTGCGTTCGCTAGATTTGGACGTCAGCGTCTGCTGCGAAACATTGGTCGCAACGACATCAAAAGGAAGCAAAGAGTCGCGTAACTTACCCTGGTCGCAGGCTGCCGATGTAGGTTCTCGGCGCATACCATCTTCGCTGGCTCCTACGGAGGATCAGGAAGATTGCAAGGTAAGCACCGGATGCGATCAGCACTGGAACAAGAGTCGAGTACAGGCCCGACAGACTTTTGTTCTCCGTGAGCTTTTCTTGATCTTCTTGACTAGACATCTTGCCGGCGAGTGCTGAGTGGCACAGGAGCCAGCGATGGTTGGCCTAGTCTGAACAACTAGGTAGATTGGTTCAGGAACTGACGTCCCAGTTATTTGATTGTCAGTTGGCGGAGCAAGGTTATCGCGGGTAATCAATCCCAGGGATTAGGTTGACAAGAAAGGATAAACAACAGACGGAAACCAGACCGCTCGAGAAGAAGGGACGACATAAACAAACGACACCAGATGCGGATATAAGGAATGCTATATGATAAATTGCAAAAGGACTTGGGCTGAAACAGGGCCGAATTCGCATCCAGCAAGGTACGTGGAGTACGGTACAAGGGGACTGAGTGACTTACTTACCAAGGGGTCGGTCTGTCTTGGCTGCTAGCCGATTAGTTTTTGACACCTGTCGAGCGAGCCACTAGAGCAGGGCTGGTCTAATGTTATTTTTGCCGGCGGCTATCGATCTACCGGTAGGACTGGAGAATCGGAAGTACAATCCCCAAGTCAGTACAAAAAAATTCAAAGAAGAAAAGAAAAAGGGGGAGGAGGTGAGGCCTCTGCCGATGGCACACACAAATCGTGTTTTTTTTTTTTTAGGGAACTCGCTAGGCCCAAGCTTTGAAGCTCGCGTATGTAGGTGGAGTATTGAGGGTGTCACCGCCCCGTTTGTCCAACAGATAATTAGATGGCAGGCCAGATGGAAGTGAAGAGAAGAGAACGAAGCTAGAAACGAGACGTTCGGGCTGGAGAACACAGGGTGACCTGAAGTCAATTAAAAACCAAATGCAAAAGCAAGCCACACGAGCTGCAAGAGAAGGGCTCCCGTCAAGTCAAGCTTGCGCTACTGTATTGCCATGAGAGGCATGGTCTCCCACTAGCGCGCTGTGAATTGGCCATCTTGAATTATCATCTCTCCCGGACCAGGATGATGACGTCGTGAGCCACCCCTGCGAGGATGCGCTTTCCCTGCTGGCGCATACCCTGATCACGCTAAATTCGAGCATTACCACAGCGGGGCCGATGTGACAAGGTCTTGCCTGCCCTGAATTTTGATCTTTACCTCCATATCAATAATTCTTTACGCATATACGTTTCTCGGCTCATTGCGACTTGGCTGCGGTCCAAGGGTGGATGATAACGGAGAAAAAAAAAGGGAGCGAAAACTAAATTTGTAGCTTCATGGGTGAAGCGAGGAACAAGCGTACTCCGTACCCACCTATCCAAGCAGTATTACCGTAGGTATCCATTCATAGCCTGGGGCCAATAGAAAGGCTTGAATGGGTTGTTATGATGATGGTGTGAACCTCCGTTGCATAATTACAGTACTGCTGAAATTTGACACACAAAATTCGATCGATCTAGACTAACACGCCGATTATCTGTGCACTGCACATTCGGCTAGAAATATAAACTCTTGCGGGGTTCAGCTCTGTGGTTTCGATGATGCCCAAAAGCAGTAGTAACACGCCAAACATGCCCTTTGGCGCCATTACGACCGGTGCACTCGATCTCAAAAAACTCTTTGCAAAGCCTTATGGTAGGTAGGTACGCTGAAATCTGCTTGAGACATCCACGGAGATCACTTAAGCGCCACCTAGCTACCCTTCAATTGGCGCCTGGGCTGCCATCATAGACGAGCGACCGTGACGCAGATATGGGCTTGTCGAACCTTGAAAGCTGGCGCATCTACTGTATCTGCGGTAGATATGAGTACTGTACGCAGCACCGAGCAACCCTGGTGTCAGTTTGAAGCTGATGTAGTGACACCTGAAATTCTTGATCCGTGTACCGTACCATTAAATTGTTTCGTTGGGTGCCAGTTAACAAGTAGTCGATTGGATTGGTTGGTGGGTGAGTGGTATTGGTTTGGTGCTTTTTTCCAGGGTTCTGCACCATTGCCGAGTCTAATTCTCGCCTGGTTCTTGGACAACTTTCAAGCTTTACACGCAACCGTAGCCACTTTTCTACGGTGAATGAAGTCACAGCCAAGATCTCAACCCAGAAGGATTTGCCGGACTTCTGGTAGGGTTGTCACACTCGACCAGTCGAGCTTCAACAACGGGGAGGACGGGTAGGCCGACGATGTCTGTGTCGACGTGGCACAGCAACTTCAAGCTCAAACGAATCGAGTGACCTGACCTACTTTTTCCGAGCCACGTTCATTCAATTCATCAGTTTGAGGCTTGCGACCGGCAAGGGTGCCACTTCATTTGCTACAAGCGGACGATTCAATGGCTCAGCCCCTCGGTCGCTCTAGACCATGCGCATGCACGTTTAAGCTGGCTGGCTTGATGATGAGCCAATCATTTTCCACGGTGGCTCGCCATACTTTAAATGCGACAGAGGCCTCTTAACTTTATTACAATCTCGACGCGTAGCTAGAGCGACGCGCGTAACACTAGATTCGGTTCCTCGTGCTACTGAAGAAACGCTGGGCCGAACTGTGGGCGATGTCAACCAAGCGACCCCCCTGGATAGGGCTGGATAGGGACATGAAGATGGTCGGTTCGACTCTTTACAAATTCCGTACCGCCTACCTAACCTGGGGTCCGAAATTGCTGTTCACAGACTCGTTGCCCTGGATTGAGACGCCTGTCTCCTGTTAGTTCGGGGTCGCCTTGGGCAGATGGACTGTTCAATCGCCTTGGGGAAAAAACAGGGCAATGAATGGAATGCCATTTATAGAAAGATTAGGGATGCGCAGTGTGTTCCCTTGCCTCCCATGGCCACATTCCGGCAGTCTGGTTGGAATGCTACTAGGGATGCTATCGCAACGGCATTCCAGAGGCTTCGCTGGCAGGCAGGCAGGCAGGCAGGGCGTGTGGACATAATGACAAAACAAAGGGACTCTCCAGGACAAACGTTCGAGATTTCATGACCTGCTTGTTAACCAGTTCACAATTCTAGTCCTTTGAGAACAGTATTCTGCATCAATTGCCATCTTTTCTATCTTCGAAAGTGATCAGTTATACCATAACATTATCGACGCAGAAACAATTCGTATAGCCAATAGTCTCAGAAAATCACCATGTCACACGATCAAGAGCACAACTCGGACCCTGATGGTAGCCGAAGTGGCTACATATTGGGAAACGACTATGCTCCACCCTACGTCTCGAAGTGGTCCCGAGAACTGTCCAAGGGCTTCGAGAAACATCACGGCTTCACTGACCATGTGCTGCGGCACATGAACTGCAGCTACTTCTCTACTACGGGCCAGGCGCCGACATTGTTGTCCCTGAAGCAGCATGCCCAGTCTCTGGCACACGCCATCGCACTTCTGAGCCCTTCCGCACAGGTGGCTGCCGGTGTAGTCAACGAGGGTGATGCGAACGCCCAACCAGAGTCTTCTGATGAGCAAAGCCAGCCACTTGCCCGGCACGAGGCCATGGACTTCCTCGCCTCGCTGACCAAGCCGTACAGCAACAATGACCCGGATCACCACCGCCAGCTCAACAGCCTGCTCAACGAGGTCAGCAGCGGTCACGACATCATGGGCACCCAATACCACTGCCCGATGGCCGACTGCGATGCTCCGAGGGACCCCGAGGACGGCAATGGCCCGCAGGGTCGTGCTACACCCTACGCGAGCCACCACAACCTGCTCATGCACGCCAACGCCTGCCTCGAGCGGCTCGACCACGAGCTGAGCGCACAGGGTGGCATCCTCTCGGTCCTGCCGCAAACAGACGCACCCCATGAGGCGGAGCAGCTGCGGGCGGCGCGCAACACGCTCCTAGGCCAGCTGCTGACCTTTGTCCAGGCGCTGGTGGGCCGCATGCACGAGCTGGAGCTCCAGTATGCCAACATGGCTGACGCGCTGGCCGGCGCGGCGGTCATACCGCGACAGCAGCTTTCGGCGGTTGGCGTGGACGGGCGCGCCGCCGGGGCGCCCATCGCCTACCCACAGGACCGCTGGGTCCTGGCAAACGCGGGTGATGATGTGCTCAACTACGTTCATGACCTTCTCGACAGGTGTGAGGCCAAGATGGCGGAGAAGGAGTACGTCTGGGACAAGTCTGGTGCGATGGGGACCAGAGTTTTGCAAGATGAAGAACGTGAATCCGACGACGACGGTCACGGTGATGACGGCGAGACCAGCGGCCAGGACCGCATGTTTGGGGGCATCGTGCATATCGACATCACCACTCGATACTACCGGGCTCAGGGCCGTACGGAGGGTGGGAACGATAAGGGCACCATCTTCGTGGTGCCAGCCTGGAAGCATCACCCGGCAATGTATCACACGGCTGAGGTGGAAGCACGCCCGACAGTGGTGACGGTGCCGGACCCTCACGTGCCGGAGCGCATCAGCGTGCTGCAGGACAGGTATGAGAAGCGTATTACGGAGGGAGCCAAGGCAGCAGACGAGAACGTACGGCTGAGCCGGCTGTGCAAGACGCTCCAGAACGACGTTCAGTGTCTTACGGAGGAAGGGCGACGCGACAAGAAGATGAATGAGATCATGCAGAACATGGTGGACAAGGACAACAGAGGATTTTTGGATGAAATATCCAAGCTTTCGGAGGAGTGCAGGGTCGCTAAGAAAAACAACGGCGAGGCAGCGACGCGCATCTGGCAGGCCAACAAACAGTCGACTGAGGCATACCTTAAACTTAAACGGGCGCAGAAGCAGATCAAGGATTTGACTACCGAGTTGGACAAAACCAAGTTTGAGTACAATGCTCTGCGAAGAAAGCACCAAGGAGCTGCCTAAAAGCGAGAGAATATTTCGAACATCTTTTTTGATGTTCGCCTATATTTCTCCACTCGTATTTCTTTTTGTTTGAAATTTCAGCAACGTGGTGGTGGATTTTGCAGTTTGGTTCGTTGTAGATTGCTTGCTTGCTTTTCTGGCTGAGGGTCTTACTCAACTCTCGCTTCAGGGGTTAGTCAGGTCTGGGTCTGGAAGGTACGAAGTACTCGGTTAGAAAGATGAGGGTGGGAGTGAGGTAAGGTGCGATTCATCACATGCCGCCCCCATCAGATAGGCTACCTTCTTACCTTAGCCAAGGTAGGCAGCTCCAAGGTACTTGTACAAGCAAAATTTGACTTGCATTTGATTTCGAATTCCCTCAACACGTGGGTTGTTTTCAAATGCATCCTTCGCTTTTTTTTTTTTCTCTTTTCTTTTGGCCCTGGTGTGTCTCTTGGGTGCACACTATCAAATAGCGGCAGTAGCCCACTTGGACCAAAATTGAATTCAAGACGATGTCACTTCAGTCATACTTAGGGTGGATTTGATAGGCACCATGACGGGCGACCATAAAATTGCAAGCGCGACCTGGGCGCAACATCGGTCTGTCTCGGGGGCGACATGTACGGTACGGATTTTCTTGTGTGTCGTGTGTTGCCGGGTCAACCAACCGCCCAACCCCTCACCAACATGATACTAAAGTTGCATCAAGCACGCAATTGGTCCAGACCTAAATGTCAGATCCGCCTTGCCGCTTCCAAGGGGGCATCACATCAACATGCTTGCATGCGCGATTCCTCGTCGGTGCTGAGGAGTGGATGGAGAAGGTATTTTCTTTCTTGATTGCAGATGCATGTTTTGCATGGCTTACCTACATACAGCTTACCTTACGCAGCTTCTGCATGTAGGGCAAAGCTAAAGAACGGAGACTGTAGCAAGAGGCGAAGAGGGAAAATACAAACTCTGTACCAGTACCAATTACCTCCAACCACTAAGTATACTTTTTGTCCTCCTCAACACCAACCTTCCGCAATATCAATAGTGCCTTTTGCCCTACCTCACAATTCATTCACCGTTACGCATCCCTGTTCCCCACGGTTTATGCATTTTCTTTTCCTCTACCCATACTCATCCCTCCTTTGCTCGGAAGTGAGGATTAGCCCTTGCTCTTCGTGTTCCTTTCTTTGTCAAATCTTTAGCCATGCGCCGTTGATCCATTTCCGAGCTTTTCGGATCTGGGGTGACTGAACAAAAGCAAAGTTGACAAGCTTGAGCTGGTAAGTAGGTGGTGACAATCTCAGCAGAGCAAACCAGGCAGGGAGGGTGTTGATCCATGAGGTAGCCAGCCTGGGGTGCTCTAGACTGGGGGGTTTTTTTTTCAACCCCTCTTGTAGCTAATAGCAAATCCAGGCCTCTCTCTAGACTCCGGCCAGGCAAGTTGAGGTCGCAACTGTCTTGAGCCGATCGACCGCGGCTGTGTTTTATTTTTCTGGCCTCCAGAAGGCCTCGCGTGGTTTTCAACCACGATTCTCAACGCCAATCATCCAGAGCAATGACAATCTCCTCGAGCCTGGGTGACATGTACGCCCGGGCCAAGACGCCCTCAAGGAGCCTTCTTTCGCTGGCTGTCATCGCTTCCCTAGCAACAGCAGCATCAACACCTCCGTCATCTCTGCCTTACGTCCCGACGACCATCTTACTTCCCGGCTCCTCTGGCTTCAGTCTGCCCGCCCAGCGCGACCAGGATAAAGTAGCGTACATATTCCGACCAACCTCGGAGAGCTCTGTTGATTTCCTGGCCCTCGACATCTCCACAACACTTTCTGCCTCATCTCTCCACCTGGAGACACTAACTTCTGGTCTGCCCTTCCTCAAAGACGCCAATACAACGACGACTTTCACGCCATCGCTACTCAGCAACCGAACTGTTGTCGCATATGTGGGAGATTGTGCCTCCCAGTCCGGCGCCCCGGCTGTGTGGACGGCTCCGCTGCCCGACTCTCTCACCCGCAATGCCGAGCTCACATGGGATTACGACGGAGCCCCGGATGCCACCGCCGCAACTTTTGTGCATTCCTGCAAAGGGCCCATGTTTCTAGGGGGCGCCATGAGCTTTTCTGCTCAGCTTTCTCCAACGGTGTCACCGCCGTCTGTTTGTAAGTGATTCTGAGCATACCAACACTGTTGTTTGCACGGGGGAGTTTGGGTGCTTGCGCGTGACGGCAAAGTGAGCCGGGCCACCACTCCCGTCCAGCTGGGTTCAGTTAATTCTCACATGGATCCGGGATCCACTGCTGCGCATAACAAACGCTAACTTTATGGCTCACCAAAGACTATTATGGTGGCATGTGCCCTTTCACAAACCAGTCTGGAACTGACTGGACCAAAAGCGCTTCATACTCGAACCACGTGCTCAAGCTTGGCCTCCCGGCAGATAATGCTTTTAACATAAGTCCTATTGTCGCCACTGGCCGCTCACCAGGTGCACAGGCTGGTTTCACGCTCACCTCGTTGACACCCTCCATCTCTAATCGCGGTGATGTGGTCACGCAGCAGCTGGACAGCGTCGTGCTGGGGGGCCATAGCGCCCTTGGTTATATCGACATGGGAGAGGCCGCCATCTGGAGCGTCCCCCAGGAAACGTGGAAACTTATCAAGGTGCAGCAGCCCAATGCCGGCAGGACGGAACTTGCAATTAAGAAGAACGACCTCCCCGATCAGGTCGAAAGCCGGTCTGGCCACACCACAGTCTTGAGCGCGGATGGGAGCAAACTTGTGGTTCTCGGCGGCTGGGTCGGCGATATAAAGAGAGCCGCCCTCCCACAGCTGGCGATACTGGAAGTTAGTGCCGACTTCACCGCGTGGAAGTGGAATATTCCGGCCGAACAGCCCCAGGGTCAGGCCATATTCGGACATGGCGCTGCCGTCTTGCCAGGCAACATAATGATGGTATATGGCGGCTACTCAATCGCGCCAGAATCCCAGGATTTGGCCTCCTCCCGACTCAAGCCCAGACAGTCAGGGGCAAGCGGTGAAATACCAATGTTCCTCAATATCAGCTCAATGACCTGGTCCAACGAGTACATCAACCCTGAACGCCCCGCGGGCTCAGGCGATGCACATGGACAAGGCAGTGCACACGAAGCCAAGAAAAGCAACCTTGGACTGAGCCTGGGCTTGGGCCTAGGTCTGGGTCTGGGTCTCATCGCCCTCACAGTTGCGGGATACCTCCTCTGGCGAAAGCGCAAGCGCAACCACCGCCGTGATTCAGCTGTGCGTGCGCTGGCCCAAGATGCGAGCATGTTCCTTCCGCAAAGCGACATGCTGGAGCGCGAAGATGCCAGCTTCAGCAGGGGCTGGAACTCGGCACAGGCCTACGAGTGGTACACGGGTGGCGGTGACCCGTTCCAGCGAGCCGCTAGAACCCGACTTATTTCGCCTTCTGAGGGCTACGAAAGCTTGCGCGGGGCATCGGACCCGGAAGGCTTCTCTGCATCGACACAAAAGGCAGTGACGCGCAAGCCTGTTGGTTCAAGAAGTCTAGGTGGTCACCTTTATATGCCACCTCCGCTTGACTTGAGCCCTCGGAGCCGGGGAGCGACCGAAATGAATGTGATCCACGAGGCGGATGAGGAGGTCGAGGCTCCTATCGCAGAGCCAGCACCCACAGGCGTTGTTGTGGTCCAGACAAGACCGATTTCCCAGGAGAGCGATCCATTCCTAACTCCGACTGAACCCAACGGGTTCAACGTAGCGTGGAGGCAGGACGAGTCACCCAGGTCATCTACAGGGCCAGGCTATACGCCAGATGTCCAGCAATGGGTGCAGGAGGCCGAAGAGATCGATGCCGAAGTGACCGCCCGGATCCCATCACTGAGATCTATGCCGCAGACTACCGCTATCATATCGTCTGTACCGCTTCAAGATTCCCGCCCGAGCAGCCGCTCACCGACTCAAAGGAGCCCGTTATCCCGTGCATTAGACGTTGGAAACGAAGCGCCTTCCGCTAGCATCGTCGATCAGGGTGCTATACCAAGTTTGTCCAGGTCCGAATCCATCAGGTCTCCCCCGGATCACACGCGCGGTGTTACGGGCGCCCTGGTCGGTAACAGCAACGAAGATAGGAACCAGGACAGAAGTTCCGGAGAAAGCAGTGGTGAAGTGGTATACAAAACAGCGAATTCGAGCTTCTCGGCTCTGCAGGCCGAGGGCCCGGCGCTTCTGGCCGGCAGTTCTGCAGCAGCAGCAGCAGCTAATATCAACACCAACCAAAGAAGAAGCCTGATCGGCGGAACATCGCCCTCGCAAGATGAGGACGACTATGAATTCCAGCAGGGAAGTCCCAGCAAAATGAAGAGACGCTCCTCATGGTTTGGGCTCGGCACACTGGGCAGCCTGCGGAGGGCGGTCAGCTCGTCAGGACGTAGGGATTCTGCTAGCTCGGACGCGGCAGCCAGGGGTGCAGGAGGCAAGACGAGCAGTTCCGAGTGTGGCGTCCACCAAGATCCCAGTCACTCCGGCGGCGGCACCGTATCGCGCCGCCGCAGACAAGGCCGGGAGGCGTGGGAGGTCGATGCCTCTGGAAGTGGTAAATATGGGGGCCCCAGCACGCCACCGCGCCGGCTGTCTTACAGGCTTGACGAGGAAGATGAAGACTGGGATATTGAGAGGGCCTCAGAACGACGTTCAGTGCAATACGCGTTTACGGTGCCTAGGGAGCCCCTGCGTGTAGTCAATGCCGATGTTCAGAGGCAGAGTTTTGATACCACGGCCCAGGAAGAAGATAGCGGAGAAGGTCGAACAGAGCAAAAGGCCACGGCAGAGGTCGAATCAGATGAGTTCAATCCCGACAAAGGGAAAGGGAGAACCGGGGGTTATATTGGGATGGAAAGCCGACAAGATGTTATATTTGTGGGCGACGCAGCCGGCCCATCCAGAGCCAGAGTGGCTTCGGGATCAACGCCAATCGTACGCGAACCGCAAATTATGGGGTTCCCGCCGGGAATGCCCACGGGTGGTGACAACGAACAGGACGAGGGTCATCTCCTCGTCCCGACTCCTAGGACCCCAACGTTCCCAAGAGACCTCGAAAACGACGACAGGAACGCAGAAGGCTTGGAATCTGACGGCCTTTCTCCGCGTCAGCAGTCCGATAGGCGCTCGTTCGAATCCCGGATGTCGATTGACTCGTCGGCCAACCACGTCATCGGACTGGCGCAGGCCGTCAGCCTGACGAGGGGCTCAGCGTTGCCGACGCCGCGGCCTTCACCACCGACGAGGGTTATGGAGATGGTGGGACGGATCGAGGAGGAGCAGCAAAGAGGCGACAGCCGCCAAAGCTCCCCGGCCCGCAGTGCGCAGATGAGAAAATGAGACAGCTTATAGTTCTCACGAACCTTGGCTTTGTGTTGCTTTTTTGAGTATTATAGCTTATGGCGTTGGTTTGGAGTTGACCCGTCTTGAGAAGACAAGTGTGTTATCTGGGAAGCGATTTTTGGTGGCGTTTTGTGTTTTCTTTTTTTCCCCTCCCGTCATCTTGACGGGAAGAAGCGTTTTGGCTGTAACTTGGGACTGTGGTATACGCATACGCAGGACATTGCTTTGTTTGTTGTCCCATATATCGGGCTCGGGAAGCTTGTGGTAGCACAGAATATTCCCTCCTGGGCAACGATGAATAAAGAAAAGATTATGACGAGTTTTGAAGTGCCAAACGGTGTCATTACTATTTACCTACCTAGCTTGGGTTTACACCGAACAATAGATGTTTGATCATCCATTCTAGTCATATCACATACCAAAGGAACATGATGTTTTGCATGTTTGCTTTCCAGATCCCTCCAGTTTGATCAGTAAATGACGCGTATACAAGGTTGAATGTTTAACGAAGGAGATGTCATCTCTATCATCGTGATAACGAACTCCTTGAAGAGCCAATGGGCGAGTCAATGTTGCCCGGTCAGAGCGCAAGCCCATCCATATCTTTAATAGCAAATGTCTCTGAAGGAAATGCCGTTGAATTCCCATCGAGGATCCTCATTTCGAAAGCGAACAAAGACAACGTTATCCGGGAAATTCACGAGTCGGAGCGCCGGTTTCAAATAAAGTGACTTTCCTGATCTGATCTCATCCCATTGATCGGCAAGTGATTTACTACGTGGTAATCATGATCTCATAATCTCCATGGCCGAAAAAAAAAACTTTATAGGAGTTTAGGGAACTGGGAGGGGGGCGTTTGTTTTTTGTGCTGCCTTTGGAAACTTTGTTTGCACATCGCAATTTTGGAAGGGTTTTTTTAGGGGTTTTTTTTTTCTTTTTCTAACCTTACCCCAGGCCCTCGCACGAACCCTCCACATAAAAACAAACCATCAATGCTTGCCAGACCCGTCTTCCTTGTAGGTAGGTAGGTACGTTGCCCGCAGGTTTACTGATTACTGTAAGCCCATTCCCGCTGGTTACCTTATTTTTTTGGCGGCGATCCGGTACTGTGTACTCGGGTAAGCCATCCCTTTTTCCCTAGCGGTTTCAACCATTTCCCCCGTACCTAGTGTAGTCGGAAGCTAGCTACCAGGGGCGTGGGTAAGACAAGAAAAAAAGGGTTATGACGAATGAGGCTTGGGAATTGTGATATGGAATTCCACAGCAATTCTTTTCCCTTGGTTGTCTCGCTGCCCTCTTCCGGTTGATGGAGTAGCCGTGAGGGAGAGGCATAGAGATCTTCACCGGACGCACGGGACGCTGCAGCTCTGTTTTATGTGTGGCGCAGCTGTGTAGTCTCGAAAGGAGGCGAGAATGGACCAACTATGTACCGTACCGGTATTATGTTGCTATCGACATCCACACAACAAGCTGCCAACTCCCATATGCCGTAAAGGATATATACAAGCTAGGCCACTAGGTTAGCGTAAAAAAGTGTCAGCCAACCAGCCTCGAAAGTGCCTATAAACCTTCGAGAATGGCTTACACTGCCAAGACTTCACATTGATTCACATCCCACAAACTAAAGAAAAAAAGACGCATCGAGACCATCCGACTCGAAGTCCAACGTTGGCTGTTCTTACCGTTGCATGTGGAGGTGGATGTGCCGAGTGGTAGACGCCTGACGCCTCGCCCCGATTCCCCGAAACGACGGCGGTCATCGGAGCCGGGAGGAGGCTGGTGTGGAGAGGGCCATGCTTTTCCTGTGGCTGGCGGCATGTGAATTGGTAGTGTAGGTACTGTACGTTCTTACCCATGCGCCGATCATAATTATCCTCACAAAGGGAACTCCTGAAGCCTGCAGGCTTAGCGCTGCACAAAAGAGAAACAAGCAGAAACGACGGTCGCCGTCCACCGCAGTTCTTGAGAACCAATCAATCAACTTGTACCCTTTTTCTCATGCCCGATTAGACACAACTCTCGGGCGATTTTGTGCTTTTCCTAGCCACAAAACCGATTTGATGGCTGGAAGGTAAGCGAAAAGAAGAAGGTTTTTTGTTACGGGGTGCAGGTCGTAAATAAGGTGCTCTGTAGCAGCTTGTTTGGTTGGGACAGAGTCAAAGTACGTACTGACTGCATTCCAAGCACCTACTCCGTACCTACACTTACCCACCTACCAACCCTCGTACCTTACCGCCCAGGCTGGCAATCGGATCTAGGTAGGTATGAGTTATGAATGACTATTGGTTGACTGGGCGACAAATGGTCCGCGGTAGTGGCGGCCTTGCCCACAACCGGGCCGGCTCAATAATTTGTAGCAACAACATAACTTTTTCCTCGGTAGCCGTCCTCAACTCGAAACTTGTGACACCCAGAAATTCTAGACTGACTTGAACACTTCCAAGGCACAGCCGCGTCTCTGGGTATACAGCCGTGTTTGTTGAGAGTGTGTGCGGTGAGACGCCCAATCTTGAGCCGAAGCCTGGATTCTACTGTAGGTATTTTTATTCCGGTTCTTTCTTTGATTTGTTTTTGTTTTCCGTCACCCACCTCGTACATGCAGCGGACCCGTCTATAGTATCGGAGTACTCCGTACATCACGTTCGTCATTGTGGTTTTCTTCTTCCCCATATCTGTTACTTTTTCGTTCTTGCTTCTTTTTGCCGCCTTTGGAGCATGGGAGCAAAAGCAGAAAAAGCAAAAAAAGCCATCAGACTACCGTAGTCCCGATTTACCCAGTTATCCTATGCGCCTTCCGATTTGAGGAGGTGGGTTTTTTTCCACGGCAGGTAGGGTTACATGCATGTTGGCCGACCCTCCCAAGAATCTCACTACGACTAGTCCGGTGCGAGGTGGGTGGTATTCAACTGCGTGTGGCATGCTACTCGCATAGTAGTACAGTTCGTATCACCAAAGCTCGGCTGATGATCTACTCGTAATGGAGAACGACGACGAAAAGCCTCGTTTGTGTGCACCACTGCAGATGGAATTCTTTTCTTTCTCTCTATTTCTGTGTCAAGGCCGGGCCAAGTCAGATCCGGGATACACACCTTGGTTATAATGCGCACCAGTGGCGAGCCCATCCTGGCCGAAATGCCGGGCTTGTGCGGTCGGGACAAAGAGGTTTCCCGGCGTAGCGAGGAGAATTTTTGTCCACGATTTTTTTTTTAAAGTTAGCCACTGCAGTGCACACACTTGATACCACGTAGATGCCCAAATACTTATCTAGAAACGAGCAGCTCTTCATACAAACAAACACAACGTTTTACGAAGTACAATGTTCCGAGTCCTGGATCCATCCTCCCGTGCACCTGTCCACGTAAGCTGTCAGACGCCATCAGTGTGGGCAGTGAAATTAGAACGAGGCAGGGGCATGCCAGGGAAAAGTTGGGCCGGGGGTGACGGCTGATCGAATTGAGTTTCGCTGCTTTGCAGCTATCTCGAGCAATTTGTGAGATAAGGAATGGTGCTGTGATTACGACAGCAAGCTCCTTCCTCCAGTAGTAGTAAATGTTAAAACCCGCTATCGAAGGGAGGAAACCAACCAGTTGGATATTAATATTAATTGCGGGTTTCGATGGATGGATGTTTGTTTGTCTGGCCTGTGCTTGTTTTCACCGAGTGAGTTGATCTCGTTTGCCCCACGTCAAGCCAAGGCATTGACCTTGACGACTCTTCTTCGTCGACAGGGAGGCCCTGTTCGAGCATGATTGCAGCGAAAGTGAGGCGACGCACCGTTTTGCTTCAAGGTTAATAAATCGTATGAATGGTTGGAGGTTATGGCACAGTGCTACAATGCTTCGTTGACAAGCGAGGTAGATTCACCCGTTACCAAGCGAATGTATAGCTTCTACAATGTTCTATCCATTTTTAGATGGGATTTCCTTCTTTTCTTCCCCATTATTTTGAATAGCCGCCGTCGTCTCGTCGTCGGCGCCTCTCCATTGACCATCTGTTGCTTTGGAACCCAACCGGCCTGCAGGGATGGTGTGGAGACGCTCTTCCAAGGTTTGAGCACTTTACAAAGGCAGGTAAGGTAGAGAAGATCATTATTAACTTTTTCTGCTACGAGGGCCGCGCGCCGCCGCCGGTACAACTCGTCAATACCACTACTGCTACTACTGTGCGTGATTGAGGTTTACCCAAAAAAAAAAGACAAGTGGATGGCCAGAAATGATGGTAATGTAAGGGAAGTAGGCGAGTCAATGTGATCGGATATTCGCGCGGCCTGTTTCTTGTTCTGTGCCGTAGGCAACGAATTGTCCCGAACATGGATCAACCGGGTTATTGTGGCTACAGTGTCTTTTTTTTCCTCCTTGTGCTTTGCGATTGTCGTTTCTCCTTGCCAAGGTGGGCGGCCAAGCAACAGGGCAAATTGAAAAACTCCTCGTGTGGGAAACCTGGGCGCGTGCCAAAGAAGTAAACCATTAAGTCAAGCCATCAACAGGCTTGCCAAGGTCATGTTATGTTTGCACCACCTCACATGGCGCCGGCGTTGGCGTACTGTCAGCCTTTTTGACAAAAAGTTTCAGATCATCGTCTCACTTGCTGAAATATCCGTTTGTTCATTGACTCGGACCTCATCCCTTGAACCCGATCAAAGGAACTCGTAACTCCAGATTACAGTAGGTTCTGTATTAGAAAGAGATAAAAAAAAATCAATGTGGGCCAGCCTTGGTTCGTGTCAAATACAGAACCTAGCAATCATGGAAGCAAATGCAAAGCACGGATAGGTTGTGACATCAGCGTTTGGGTGGTCCGCCCGAGATACCGCACCACACCCCGCCCGTGGGTTGGTTCATAACCCACACCTGCCGGGTTCTGCTATGGTGATGCTAACTCTATCGGGCAGTGACGGCTGCGCGCTTTGAGGGACTGATCCCCATAAACTTTTTACAAGTACACCCACCCGCCCCAAGATCCTAGGCGGCTTTGGCTTGGCGCTTGGCTCTATTGTTTTCCCATCCATTTTCTCTTAAGCAATTCCCTTGCTGTCTGCCATCCCTCACACTCCTCTGGCACCGGAGGTTTTCCAAACTTAAACAGGCTCTCTGCGTTTTTCATTTCTTTGGCCGTGTGCATTGTGGTTCGGTTTGGGTTTCGTTATTTCTTTTTACTCGGTTCGACCTTACGGCCCACCATCTCATCGAAGTAGACGACCATTTTGTCCGAAAGCGAAAACAAGACGTTTCGCCGCTGGCTGGTCCCCTTTCGCTTCAACCTGACACTCGTCTACGAACGTTCGACTTTGGTCCTTTGCAGATATAACCAACTCGGACCAAATCCCAACCAAGGACGTACGATAATTTTTACGATTCCGAGTCAACTTGTAGCGCGGTTGCCTATTTGTATCAGCTCGTGACGCCTTTGCTGTGCGGCACGCATCGTAGCAGACATTCAACTGCTGGATATCGCATCACCGTTGGAGAACACAACAACAAGCTTCACAGGAACCATTGAGCGTTGCGGGGCGGCCGTAGTCGGAAGTTATTGGGCGCTGGCCCCTTTTACCTTGACATGGCTGTTGCGTTCCGCCACAGGTGTTACTCTTAAACGCGCTTGTTTCCGAACCCCAGGCAGCCACGACGACCATTGCTAGCTGCGCTGCTAGTATCTTGGGGTAAACCTCCGCCAACCTTGCGTTCCTGGCAGCTTTAAATATTACCAGTTTTGGACACACCAAATCTCTTGAGCTTGTCAATTGGTTTTAGGTGTACATGAAACCAAGCACAGTCTATCCTGAACCGATCACGATGCCATCAAGAGGGGGATTGTCCAAGTGGACAGCTATGCTGTCCACAACACTCCTTTTGACAAGCTTAGCAGCAGCCCAGTCAATACCAATGGACTACTGCGCAACCATCAACACGGGGACAGGGCCAGGCAGTGAGTCATACGCAATCTCGAAAGATATCTTTTTATCATCATTAGCATCGATACTGACGGCATGTGTCATTCACTAGACCACAGCGACTGGCAATCAGATGGCCTGTGCTCTAACTTTTGCAAAGGCAGCAAAAGCGGCCTTGCAATTGTAAGGGGATCCCTCTGTTGGTGCTCAAACATCATGCCCAGTGACAGCGTCCAAGTAGGGACAGACAAATGCAGAGATCCGTGTCCCGGCTTTCCAGACGACGTCTGCGGAGGTGACGGTACCTGGGGATATATGCGTATCAGAGCTAATCCTATTACGGGTACAACGGGTGGCTCTGCACCAGCTTCCACAACAGTGAGTATTGTATTTTGCCGTTTCACTGGATCCGCCGCCATCCCACCTTAATGGCCCTATCTTCCCCCGGCCACAACTGGAATATTCAACCTGCAGTGGTGAGAGGGTATGCTGCCACGAAGTCGTCGCACTATGGATAACCCGGTTTAACAAGCTGGATTATCTACCATTAGACTAGAGGAAGTACAGTTACTGGGCCAGTCCAGGACTCGAAACCTCCCAACCCTGCTCCGGCTCCCATCTTGACAACTACAATCACCGCTCTTCCCTCGCTGTCAAGCACAAACTCCGTAGGACATGTCCCATATATCTATTCCGCCAGTCCTTTCCTCCGTACCCGAAACGACCCTGAAGGGATTGAGTGTGTTGTGCTGACATAATCGGATTAGGCGGGCCAACAACAGACAACGTCACCACCACAGGTAGAGACAGTGACTGCTGACGGTACGACAAGAATTGTTACTGTGGCACCCACCGGCGTCGCAGGCTCTCCACAAACGCCTAGCTTCGATTCCGGCCGTAAGGAAGCAGGAGGCGGGCTCGGGACTGGGGCCGCAGTTGGAATCGCCGTCGGTGTGATTTCGATCCTGGTCGCAGGTGGCATCATAGGCTTCATTTTCTTGCGACGCAAGCGAAGGCAGGATCGAGAGGCTCAAGATGCTTCGAATCCAGGGAACTACGGGGCAGACATGTCGCATCCAACCACGGGCTTCGCCACTAGGAGACCAACCAATGGGACTTGGGGCAGCGAGCACTCGAGCGGGCGCAGAAGCAGCATGCCTGATCCCCGAATGAAGTCAGCCACCGGTGTATACGGTGGAACATTCATCAACAGGAGTCGCGAGAGTTTTGAATCCATGCAGGACAACCTCGATTACTCAAGACCTGTCCATCACCCCAATAAGGTACTTAGGGTTGCCAACCCTAGCGAGAACGATTGAGAGGATGTGATGACTTCTCTCTGTACTATACACATTACCTAAGTCAAAAGACAAAATACCGATACACAGCTCTCCCTCCAAGACAGGGTCGGAAGTTGGAATTCGAATAACGACGCATACGAATATCATACATTCAACTCACTCAGGGACGATATCAGCAAAGCCCGACAAGTGACTACCAAAATCTTTACGCGACAGCGGCTCGACATACTCGGGTTGAAATGAGCTTGGGGTCTCTGGGATGGTTGTCGAAGCTCCTTGGGGATCCCAGGACCGGATAATTCGCACCGCTCGCAGTCCGAGGACCCCACCAGCAGGATTGGATTTTTAGATTGGATCGGCACAATGCACACCCAAGTACGAAACAAATCATGTACAGATTACCAAACAAGCGAACAATTGGATGGGGGCTTTGAGGGGGGAGTAGCGCTGTCCAATACAAAACACATATAATGACATCTCGGTGTGCAATCTCCAAACTCTTGGTGGCACATTGTGCTAATAGGCGTAGCGGTGGAAAGATTTGCGGCCATTCATCCCCAGGGACGATACTAATCATCGATTTACAGAACTGCATGATGTAATTAATCGATTTTGATTGACTTTACTGTATATGTAACTTGGCTACCGGTTGTACCCATGTGCTGCGAAAGTGCGACCTGCTTTGTTGCTGACAATTATTTCCGACTTGACTTTTACCGTAATTAGTGAGCGGCTTGCTGTAGCAAATCCGACATTGACTCTAGACTTTTATTGGGATTGGTCTCGTTGTGAATGCTCACGTTGACCGCGGCCGTATTTTGAGTGAGGCACGGTGCTGTTGAAGGTTCAATAGACTGTGAGGTGGCATGGAGAGTAGAGTAACAACCTGCACCGCCACGCACCAAAATATGGGTGGTGGGGAGACTAAGTCTTTGTCTTGAGACAACACAACGCACTTTTTAGTGCTGAGGGTTTTATCTCATGATGAAATGAAAGACACGTGTCAGTCGAATAAAAAAAGAGGTGAATGAATTATTCTATGCTCGAAAGTTTTGACCAGACAAAAAAAAGGGGACCACTGATCAGCTTGCTAATCAGATGGCCACAACGCTACAAGTTCGGGCTGGCATCTATCGATGTGATGCAATGTCGACATTGGCAGCTGACTGCGAACGCTTTTAATACTATAGAATGATATGAAACCGCTCCCACCATTGCAGACCTTGATGGACAGCCAATCAAGACGTGCATGCCCCTGGCTCGGGACCCCGCCCCCTGCTGCGAGCGGGAAGCGGTGGCACCCCCTTGCAATTTTAGCAGTCCACCATGTGCTCCCTCTGACCAATTACGGCCCACCGTTGAAAGCTGGGCCGTCAGGCTGTGCTATGCAGGAACCCCGGCCCTCCACTTCGAACACTGGGGATCTGCAACGACCCTCCAACACAGGGATTTTTCGACGCTCGTCAGCCATCCCTCGCAGCGCCTGCTGTTAACTTGCGGGGAGGTTTTGTGTTAGGATTTCCATTCATGCGCATCGACTCCCTCAAAGCCCTTCTTTTTGCCTTGCTTTGAAAGCAAAACCACTTTTTTACTTTTTTTTTTCCAGCAAAGAGGTTCGTTCGGGACGGCTTGTCGCTCATTTCCAATTTTATCCGCCTATCCCGTTCCTCGTACTGCATGCAACCCGCTCTCTCGTCAGGCTGGCCCACGACAAAGAAAGAATCCAATCCGCAGCCTCGTTTGGTGTTTCCTATTCTTTCCCTTGCCTGTACGGTAATCGCGAACTGTCGTTTCCTGACGCAAGCTCCCACAAAAAGCCAACAGGAATAACACACCGTCGCAAAGTGGCAAGACCAACAACCCGCGCGACCGTCATCCGAAGATCAAACTAATCCACTTCAGACCGCAAAAAAAAAAAGCAGGAGGGAAACAGTAAGCAGTTACGACTGAGACTTAAGCAAGTATTAGTTGTCACAAACCAGCACTACTGTATCGCAGCACGCGCACGACTTGCCGACTTGGTTAATGACACTTGAAATATCAACTCCGCCAACGGACCCTATCGACCTGTTTTGTCAACTTGACGTTCATCGAACTCCACTCTTAAGCGACGCGACGCGAACGCAGCTCGATTGACCGGTGGCTCCCTACTGCTATGCCTAGGACGAGCCCTAGCGACACTTCTAGATCGGATCTGCAAACCGAGTCGAACAGGCTGCTGCGATTGAAGGATCGAATTGCAGGAGCAACCGATACTGCATCTCGTTGAACGGTCCCTCTTCGGCCTTTCGAAGCCCTCAGCCTAGCATTTGGTTTCTCTCGCGGCGCCGGAACCTTCGGACCTTTACGAGGGACTGGCTCAGTTGCCGTCTTCCCTACCAACCTTACTCACATAACTTCGTTGGGTATACAGAGTTACATAGTACTGGCGACGACGGCGGTCACCCTCAACTGCGCACTGCGCCCGCCTGAGAAGCCGGAGCCATGGGGCTCACTTTCAATACAACATGCAATGCCACACTGGACGAGATGAGGAGTAAGCTGGACTTGCCTGAAAAACAGTACATGGGAGGCAGATATTTGTACCTCACAGATGCTAACATTGTCTATTTATTTCTGAGCACAGTCGGACCCGAAGATGAGATACCCATCGTTGGCCCCTTGCGATTCCACGACCTCGCCCTGGTAATTGCCTCGGCATCGACATTGGTGGCTGTCGCCTTGAGTTTTTTCTTGATATTTATGCATGCGACACATTACACCAAGCCCAATGAGCAACGGCACATTATTAGGATCCTCTTTATGGTGCCAGTGTACTCCCTGACCTCGCTGCTCTCGCTAAAATATTACTGGCACGCCATATACTTCACAATCATCTCCGAGTGCTACGAGGCATTTGCTATTTCGGCCTTCTTCGCCTTAATGTGCCATTACATTGCGCCAGATCTTCACGAGCAAAAGAAGTTTTTCCGAGCGCTGACGCCAATCAAGCCATGGGTGTGGCCACTCGACTGGTTCCGTGCCTGCTGCTGTGGCCAGAGAGGGCCTTGGAGGACACCTGCTAATGGGCTTACTTGGTTCAACATCATCTGGATTGGCATCTACCACTACATTGTCATTCGAGTCGCGTGCACAATCACTGCCGTTGTCACGCACTACTTCCACAAGGTAAGTGCCGGGCCATGGAATTACCCCTATGCGTCATCTGAAGTAATGAAACCAAACGACTGACTCTTGTTGCACAACCCTCAGTACTGTGAAAGCAGCAACAGCCCGGTGTTTGCACATATCTGGGTGCTTGTTATTGTGTTCATAGCAGTTGGTATTGCCATGTACTGCCTGATTCAGTTCTATGTTCAGCTGAAGGAGGAGCTGGCAGAACACCGGCCATTCCTGAAGATATGCGCCATTAAGCTTGTCGTCTTCCTCTCTTTCTGGCAGTCGGCTGCCATCTCGGTGGCAACCGCCCAACTGGAGATCGTCAAGCCCAACGAGATAATTGCGTATCCAGATCTCAAGGTCGGGATCCCATCTCTGCTTCTCTGTATCGAGATGGCACTCTTTGCCATATTGCACATCTGGGCCTTCCCCTATTCGCCATACCGCGTTGGGGCCAAGCCTACCTTCTACCCCGTGGCAGATCCATCGAGTGGAGAAGCGCCCAAACAGAGTATACAATTACCACCTTCGGGAGGGTTCCTAGGCCTAGCTGCTCTTTGGGATGCCCTGAATATCTGGGATTTCATCAAGGCGTTTGGGAGAGGTATCAGATGGCTCTTTGTCGGGGTCAAGCAAAGGGGTAAAGATGGTTCATACGGGGGTCACAGGCGTAAAGGAAGCAACAGTAGCAGCGGAGATCTTGATCTTGGCAATCTGGCAAAGAGCAGGAACGGGTTCACCAGCACTGATCACTTGCCAATTGCGAACCAGTTCCGGCGTAGCAAGTTCATGTTCGGCGGGGGAGGTAACGGCTCTTCCAACAGCACAACAGGCAACGGCTCACGCAGCCTAGCCCGGCCACGACTGTCGCCTGTGCCTCAAAGCCCGGTCAGTGTCAACAGACCGACGATTATAGAGGAAGAAGACAGCGGGCTGATCGCGAACGCGGCGGAGCCTGGTAGGCGTGGTGTCCCAGAACCCCCATCGCCGTATCGAGACCACTACCCGGGGGATCATGCCAACGAAGATGCTATGGCGGCCTTTCCGGTCCCTCCTGGGGCTTATGGCAACCAACCACAGTCTCATGATGAGATGGCATATTCCCAGCCTTTCACACCTACTAGGAATTTCTCGCGGGGTGGTTCGCAGGCCCCTTCTGGTCGAGTGCTTCTTGGGCAGCAGAGGTGACATTTGTAACGATGGCACGATTTTCAATTCTCTTTCTTTTTCTTACGACAAGCGTGGTTGTAGACTACCATATACATACAACAGCCCTACAACAAACACCCAAACCTTTCTCAGCATGCGCCAATAAACAAACGTATTGGCCCTTGTTTCCTTTGATTACGACAGGCGGATACCCCTTAAATTTGACATTAAACCAGCCGCAATGGCTGCTTGCATTTGGTGGGCAGTCTAACAACCAGCACGTGCAGACTTTCCTTGTTTTCTTGCTCCACGCCTCCTGAACTTCTTAAATTCCTACAAAAAGGAATAAACATAGCATGGCGTGTCCGAAAAATAGCAGGCAGCCTATGATGGATGACCTGATACAGTCTATTGTTATCATCTTTTTCATTTTGACAAGGCCGCCAACGATTCGGCTGGTAACTTGGGCTTTAATCCTTGTTTTCTTTTTAGCTGTCATGACGAAACACACTACGATCTAGAACTAGATAATCAACAAGGACACACCTGAGTTTGACATGGTTTCTGTGCAATCACTGTTTCCGCTAGTGGTTATTGATCCCCAAACTGTCAGCCTAGCGACTATACCGCGAAGCCTCTAGACTATTTATTGAGCGAAGAATGTGTCATAATACCTAGGCCATCAAACTGGTTTTTAGCAACCTCCCCAGGCACGCCGGATAACACAATGTCAGGATCGATGGATTGGTCTGAAGTTGGTTCAAACC
Source organism: Pyricularia oryzae 70-15 (assembly GCF_000002495.2). Classification (NCBI taxonomy): domain Eukaryota; kingdom Fungi; phylum Ascomycota; class Sordariomycetes; order Magnaporthales; family Pyriculariaceae; genus Pyricularia; species Pyricularia oryzae. The sequence continues at coordinate 3,651,103 of NC_017850.1, forward strand.
ATTTCTATCAGGGGGTATCTTTTCTAGACCTAAGATAAAAACACACGCAAGGGCGTGGGGGTATCATCATATATGTGCATTTTAAATTACACCAGAGCATGCCAGCCCAGAAAAATTACCGCGCCGCCAAGACATTTTGTTGGGTGTGTGTGTGTGTGTGTTTTATATATAATTTGCACAGAAAAATCACGATTTTTGAAAATCCATATGACGCCAGAACGATGGATCTCTAGGTCGAACTTGTACTTTTCATGGCAGAAGTTTTTGTATGAAGAGTCGGGTGATGTTGAGTAAATTTCTTTTGGCATTTCTAGCCTCACATTTCGTAGTTGTGGTCTTCAGGCCGACAAGGGCAGCTGCAGGGCCGAGACTTGTATGTGCTACCCTGAGGCGAGGCGGCGGGTGCCCTGCCTTTGGAAGGCGGATGGGAATATGGCATTGCAATCATTGGTATGCTGGTATTTTTTTGAGAGTCGAATGCAAAGTTTCCGCGTGTTGAAAAGAAAGAGACGTTACGTAGAATAGAATGAGATGATTTGGTGTAGGACTAAGGAAAGTAATTGTAGAATGGTTGCGATTCCACTCGTGGGCTTCAAGAACATAGCCATAGTTTTCCCCATCTTGTTGGGCCTGACTCGAGTCTTGCCCGCGCCAGGACTTTTCGACCGCTGCTGATATGTGCGTTTCTTGATAATGAGAAAAAAATGACAAAGCAGTATTCTTTGTTGCCGTAAATATCCTCCTCTTTCAACTCCTTTCGAGATAAACAGCCACAAAAGTTCCAACCAGACAGATGGCAATTTTGGTGGGGATCATACCCAACGCTGGTGCGAAAGCCGGTAGCCGCGGATAAGTGAAGTAAATAAAAGAAACCCCCAAAAGTGAACTCCTCCACCGCAACTGTGTAATATGCCAGAATTATATTGCTGCTTGGATCTCGATCGTGCTCAGCTCCATCCAAGTTCAGCAGTGGCTGGCCCGGCAGACCTGAGACATATCAGCCATCGTATCGAAGCACGGTCGTCTCCTATCGCCGCTGCCGCTTGTCACGATCACTCGAAAGTCCTGCCGCATCCTCAGACCGCCGTTTCCGGCTGCCACGATCATCCCTCCCTCCACTGCTGCCACCGTCCCTTCGGTCATCCGAAGATCTCGGCTGCGGCATGCCGGATCCTCCCCCACCACGCCCGCCTCTGCTGCCTCCACCACCGGGCATCCTCTCACCGCCACCGCCACCGCCACTCGAATGATCGCGAGGTACGTCCCCACGGTGTCGAGACTCGCGACCACTGCCCCCTAGAGACTCCCGGCCGCTGGTAGCGTTTGGAATGGCTTCACGCCCACCGCCACCGGTTGAGTCTCGAGCAGTTCCCCTCCTAGAAGAGCTTTCGCGCTCACCGTCCCGACCATGGCCACTGCCACCACTGGTGCCACTACTGCCGGGTGCTCCGCTCCTCCTATCGCGACCACTCTCCCGATGCTCTCTAGATTCCCTATCGCCACGGTCACCACGATCACCACTGCGATCTCTGCTGCCACGACGAGAAGGTCTGCCAGAGCGTGATTCGCGGTGTTCTTTGCGGCTTGACGACCGCTCGTGATCACGACCATCTCGACTGCTACTGCCGTTGGGGCCATGATTACTGTAGTCCGTCACAGGCCCACCCCTTGGCATGTCGCCGCCGAAAGAAGACGAATGTCCACGATCGCCGGGGAGGTCGCGAAGCATCGGGTTAGTACGCTCCTGAGTAGGCGTCGATGCGGGCGAGCCACCAGTAAGAATGCGAGCGTCTGAGCCCGGGACGTTACGTCCGCCACTCATCCTATTGTTGTTGTAGTTACCCCGGTTACCATCATTGTAGTTCGCCCTGTTCTCTTGACCAGCCTTCTCCAGGGTTGTGTTGATGCTGTCCATCATTGCGCGCGGGCCCCGGTTCCTGTTACGGTCATTGGCCGAACCAGGCCCCGAAGGAACCGAATGGTTGCCGCGAGGGTCCGAACCAGGTGTGTGTGATGGAATATTGGAGGGGGGAAGAGGACCCCTTCCAGTATGCGACGGCCTGTCGGGCGTATGGAGAGGTGGACCCATGGGCTGCCGTGGGCCCGCAGACGCCGGCTGTTGCGAAGGCGCCGGCCGCGAGTTCATTTGGCTTAAGCGACTGGGGTTGACAGGAATAGAATTCGCGGACACGGGCCCGGCAGAGTTGGGGCCGGAAGAGTTGTGCATTGGAGGGCCACCTTGGCCTGGTCCAGAGCCAGGTGCGCCTGTTCCGCTGACTAGACGCATCCGATCTGGATGAACACCGGTCGTTGGAGAGGGGGCTACTGTGCTCGTGGGAGACGCAGCGGCTGAGCCCGGTTCAAACTGACCAGGACGATTCCTGCGACTCGAACCCCTCCCAGATGCAGGACCAGTTGGAGGCTGACGGTCAGGTGATGTACCGCGCTGAATGTCTCCATTGGCATTGGCCCCTCGTCCTTCAGACCATGATGGTGCTTGAGAGACGCTAGTATCGAGCGAGCTCAAGCGTGAAGACTCCCTAGCTCCCCTTCCCCGAGGTCCTGACGGAGGCCCCGAGTGCGGTCCCGAAGGGCCTTCAGAGGCTACGGACTGGATCGGGTTAAGCCGACCGTAGTTAGGATCGTGGTGGCTCAAGCGACCATTATCCTGGTCATGTGAGTGTCGTTGGCGGTCCCCAGCGCTTCGCTCACCGTCTCGATCTCTATACTTGTCACGAGGCGCGTTGTGGATGGGGGCCTCCCCGCCATACGACTCTCGACCGGGTGGCCCTGTTGGTTCAACATGGAAGCCTCTACCCCGACCTTGGTTGCGTTCGCGATCCGAGGAAACTGTTTCAATGCGAAATTGTTCACCCCGTGGGGGCGATGGAGGTCGGGCGGGTTGGGAGCGTTGCCGGGAATCATCTCGAGGAGATCGTGTCGGCGAGGGGCCTCGCCTTTCACGGTGTGGCACAGCACGATCAGGTGTAAACATTCCCGGGTGTTCCTCTGCTAGCAGTCGAGCACGCGCCGGGTTGATAGTGGGCTCCTGAGGGTCGCCTGCCGCAGGCGGAAGTGCTGATCCACGGGGTGCGCTCGAGGAATCTCGTGGTGCGTCACGAGGACCAGGCCTACCGCCATCATGGGATCGCGGGCCAGTGTTCCTATCTCTGGGTAGATCTTTCAAGTTGTCCCTTGGCAAATCCCTAGCAGAGTCCCTTGCGGAATCCCTCGAGGGCCTAGAGTCTCTCTCCGAGACTGACTCTATCCGACGTGAAGACTGATCGTTCCTAGAACCCCTGTCTTTATCCGAAGGGCGGCCAGCTTCCCTGGAGCCAGTGTTGTTGTTGTCTGAGCCGCGCCGCTCAGACCCTGCAAAGTCCCGTGCAGATCGCTCGGAACGCGTTGAATCCGTGTTACGGGCATCACGCGTCTCTCTTGAATCCCTCGCATCCCTAGTGTCTCGCGATTCTCTTGGCTCTCTTGTTTCGCGAGCATCACGAGGCTCACGATTACCTCTCCCGTCTCTAGACTCTCGCGAGTCGCCTCGAGAATTGTGACTGTTGCGCGAAAGGCCCTGCCCGGGCATGGGAACATCCGGCCGCTTTGGAAGTTCTGGTCGTTTGGGAAGCCCTGCAATGTTGCCAGCAGGAAGTGTAGATGGAGCAGGCGACTTTTGGGCTGTATCTTTGTCATTTGCAAGAGCCGTCTTTTTCTCCTGGGACTGCGAGGGGATTGGCGTCGACTGAGTTGATTTGTTGCTTGATACTCGTCCATCCTTGACTTCGCCGTCCTCAACATCCATCTTCCGAGCACCGCTGGAGGCATTTGTGCTGTTCATGTTAGTGTCATGAACACAGAAAAGGGGAAGATATGCAAAAATTACGCACCCATTCGCGCTTTTTGGCCTAAACTCAGGGGCACTGGGTCGGAGGCTTTTGGGGGCATCTTGTTGAGACTCGCTTGCGACTTTAGCCTCCTCCTGCGGCTCCCCGCTCTGATTTGGTGTTAGCGATTGAGCGGTCCACCTGCTATGAGTATTTCATTGGGGTAGACATACAATATTAGGTCGGAAAGCTTGCACCATCACCCACTTCGGCTTCCTGCGTTTCATGCTAGATTCGACCATTCCTGCAGCTGTTGCAAGATCGGCGTGTCGGTCCTTCTCGCGGACCTTGATCGCATCTAGCTGCTGAGCAAATTGGCTCCCCATGAAGTCTACAGCTGGGAAGACCTCAACGATGGAGCTCAGCACACTGATGGCATTTCGAATGTGCATCCACTCCGAGCCTTGGAGGCACGATTTCAACGCTGTGTTCAAGTTTTTGTGCCAGCTGTACAGGAGGTCCCTGAAAGGATCATGCTCAACAAATGACTGGGGTACACCTTTGTCGTCGATGGCTGTTGCGAAACCGAGATAAATCCGTTTGCCAGTCTTGGCGAACAGCCCTAGCCCCTTTTCCTCATATAATGCCTTGCTGCGATGCCAAGATGCGAGGTCGGCAAGAACAAAACGCAGAAACCGGCCGAAGTGGACAGCCTCACCCATTGTGCAGGTGAAGATCATAGTCCTCAGTCGGTTAGCGTTAAAGAGACGGTCGTAGAGGGTCATGAGCTTGAAGTTGGGAACGCGGTTCTCATGGAGGAATTTGACTGCCCGGAAGGTGTAAATCGAGTCCGTGGCTGTGAGGAGAAGTCTTGGCAGCAGACATTGCTCGATAAGGGTGTCGTGTACAGCGTTAGGGTTGGCATCGGCAGGGAACCAAGATGGCTTTCCTTTGGCTACCCTTATTCTTATTCTCAGGTTGCTCTCCGCCAGCTGTACCATCTCATCTCGCAGTTGTTTCGAGATATTCTCCAGGCCTGTCCTCCGTTCGGCCTTCTTCTGCTGGCCCGCTTTAGACATATCCGACCGATCTCTTATCGTTTCTTCGAGTTGCGAGCGAAGTCGAGTGTTCTCTGCCTCATAACTCGACTGTGGCACCGCTATATCGGAGAGCTGCAGCGACCAGAAAATCGTGTAAAACTCTGGGCTCATTGACTTCAAGACTTCGGGGCTCAATAGAGGTTGCACTGCTGCCGACAAGGGCTGCAGAAGCTCCAGAAACTGATCGCCGTTGCGCACACCATCGGCCGCAGGGCCGGCTCCGTCAGTCTGAGAGTTCTGTGCGGCCGATGAATCCTTCTGAGCTGTGGCTGTCGGCTCGCCCATAGTGACATCAGGCGAGCCCTCAACCGCAGTGGTCATCGGAACATCCCCTTCTGCATCGGCAGCCGGGGTCGAAACGACCTGGGCTCGACTGAGCTCGTCCTTGGGCGACGGAAGAGCAGGTGCCTTGGGTGGGTTCCTGATGAAAGTGAGACTACCGCGACCAATCATGAACGCCAGGCTAGGATCCAAGCCGAATTCACTAAGCAGCGCAACTAGCCCCGGAACAGTGGCGTCAAACCGGTCTGGTTCGAGATTGCTACGCAGCAAGTCCAAAAACTGGCTCAGAATCTTCTGTGTGCTATCGATAACGCTCGCCAAGTACTTGATGTGCGCTTCGTCCTCGGGTATCCTGTAAATGGCAACCTGCCGGTATTGAGCAATACTTACCAGCAACCGGCCAGCCAAGTCATTGCTCAGCAACGCCCTCATCAACCTGAGAGCACTCTTTTGCGTCGACGATTCGAAACGCTTGTCCTGAACGTTGATCAGCGTCTGCTTTCGTAGAATAGGGCCGCCAGTCATCGCCTCGAGCTGAGCATCAGTGAAATCCACGTCTGAGACTACACCACCCATCGAAGTGATGAGCCTTTCGAGAATGACAAGATCTGTTGAGTTGCCCTTGCAAAGCTGTTCGTTGACATAGAGCAGGACAGGTGTGGGGTTAAGGTTCGCATAACGGCGAAAGACTTGGCCAGAAAACTTGGAGAGAGCCTGAAGCCACTGGCTTGTGTTGAGTACCGATGCCGAAGACGTACGACTTCTTGATGTGCTGAGAGAGTTCAGCAGAGACCATAAGAGCACATCGTAGCCCAGATCTGTGAAGTATTTGGCGCACTCGATAAACGCCTCGATAAGGTTGCTGTACGCTTCTATTTGCTCGAGCGCGACCTTGAAGACTATACCTGGTGATGAGTATGCAGCTTTTGCCATGGTTCGCGCCATTTTCTTGATGTTATCAGCAGACAAGCGCTTCATTGTGCCTTGGGTGTTGAGTCGAGTAATCTCAAAGGCGTCTCTCATCCCAGGTAATCTGGAAGTCGGTCCTTCGTACCAGTCGGCGTAAATGCTATACCGTACATGTGTTGGGTAGAGTTTCAGCATTGCCCAGACGGCGTCGACAAGGTAGGAGTTCTCCCCAGTGTGGCTAAGGGCGGGAACCAGGAGGCGCTGTAACAATGCCCGCCAGCGTTCATAGTTCTCTGGTGATTTGTCGATGTGCAAACTATGGGTACCTATGGCGGTCAGTTTTGCAAGCAAGGGGGCGTGAAGACCGATGTGAACGCCTGATATGTTCAGTAACGTGTTACAAAGGGTGAGCACATCTTCAATGTCCTGACAAACTGGGATGTTGTCGTTCCACTCGTTGAAGTAATACCGGTAGTTCTGGCCTTCCAAATGATCCATTTTGTCGGGATGGGGCCAGCGGAGGAACCGCCTAGGTGTAGGATCAGTCAGGCGAAGATCTCCCTTGCGAACTCCAGTCTGGTCCAAGTCAATGATTTTTTTAGGTGGACAGGCCTGCACATTATCTCCGCTGGCAGGAACAGGGGCGGCCTCTGCGTAGACTTTATCGATGGCGTATTCCAGAATACGGTGCAGACCCGGTAGGACCTTTGGTCCCGCGAGTTCTACAAGCCAAGGAAACCGACCAATGATGAAAAGCGCCTCTGGAAGTGCACCGATAAGTAGCAGGTGTTCTAACAGCAGGCACTTCTGGTCGAATATATCATCGTCCTCCTGGCTGCCCTTATTCTTTGCGTCTTTGCCATTGCGGTCGCTATCAGGCTTTGACGCAGTACTTTCTCCCAAGCGCCTAGAAGATTGATTTGCCGCACCAGGTGGGAGGGTATCATCCGAGAGTGCTCCAGCCGCCGCCAAGGCGTTTGAAGCGGCACCTGGCCGGTTCTTTGCTCGCTGCTTTCGGAGTTCCTTCTCCAACTCTTCTTGGTATTCCTTCATTTCCTCGTCAGGGTGGTACACGTGAGGATATATGTCAGTGAGTGAGATGAAGCCGATTTTGATGAGAACGGCGGCAACCCAGAGAAGATTCCCCGGGACTTTGGTCCCTTCGTTTTCCGGTGTTTGGTAGAATCTGAGCTTGAAACCAAGTATCTGTGCGGCAGTGCGGTTGCCTCGAGCTGGAAGTGTCTTTGTCGTCTTGATCCACTCCCGCTCAGCTTCACTGTACCCAGAGTCTTCGTCACTCTCTATCAGGCGCTGCAAGTCCGCACCTGCGACCTCCCTAGCCCCGAGCTCGTAAAACGCGTCAATATTGATGTCCCGAACACGTCTCCAAAAAGCTATATCCCTGGAGAGCTTCTTCTTCTCGAAGGCAGCCTCATGGTCGCTTTCTGTCAGCCCATCAGCGGCAAGTTCTGGCCAAGCCCAACGTGGGAGACCACTAAAGATCGCGGTGTCGTCGGACTTGGACATGGTGCGTGGCCACCAAGAGCTGATGCGGAGGAACTTGAGGAAAGGACGAAGTTGCTTGACTATTGTAGCTGCAAAGACATCGAGGCTGATATCGAAAACGCGGCCGACGTCCAGGTCGAACGTGCCTATGAGTCCCTTGACCCTCTCAAAGGTCGCCTGGGCTGCATCCCAGGGGTAGTCGGCATCTGGATCCGCCCTCAGGCTTGTATATAGCTCGTTGACCAGCTTGGAGAAACCTTCGGACTCCTCCCTCAGCAGGTTATAGTTTGCCTGGCGATAAAGGAGGTTTGTCGACTGCCGGATTCCGACCTTGACGAAAGTTTCGCGTATCAAGCCCAGTTGCGTCATGAACTGAGGGTCCAAGACCTGCCTCATGAGCGCATGCGGAATCTCTGTTGCCAACATAAAGTCACAGAGCGGATCCCTGAACTGGATAGTCTCGACGTCCATGAAAATCGAGACCGTGTCAAGGAAAAGGATTCGCGGATCGAAAGCAAACTGGCTCGCCGTAGCTTCTGTATCCGTCTGTACAACCTCTTTGACTATCCCACCTGCGTCCACGGGATCGATCCTGGAGTCGAGAGCCGAGTGTAAGAGCTCCTGAAACAAAGCAGATACCTCGGTAGCATCCTCATCGTTCCGAGACTGTACGCCGTGATCGATGACAGCCTGACGTCCACCCGTTTTCCACGAGCCTATCCGCTCTTCTGTGACAATTGAGTAGTCATAGTTAGGGAATGTGGGCGAAGGCGGGGCAGAAGGAGGTGCGGATATCGGCGCAGTGATTATAGGTGCCGGAGCAGCATGCGATGAAGCGCTCGGCGGTCGCGTTGACGTTGGGGATGTCGGTGATGCCGCCGGTGCCCCAGAGTTGTGGTTTGAGCTGTTCTGTGTTGAATCGCGACGGTCGCTCCGGCCGCTTCGGGTCTGACGTCCACCACGGCCGCCTCGGCCGCCGCCGCCACCACCATCGGGGTATGAAACATCGTGACGGCCAAGGAAGGTGTGCTCGGGTCGATGAGGGGACGGTCGGTTGCCCGAGGCGTCGATCGATGGTCGATCCGAGTGTCTCTTGCGTTTGGGAGGCATTCTGCTCCTCTCCTAGATGCGGTAGTGGTAAGAATTTGAAGACATGTATGTGAACCTATCGGCGCGCCGGCGAGGTAGCAACTCGTCCCGGGGCGGCAATACTTGACGCGGAAGATAGATTAATTGTAGCTTTGGAATGAATTGTTGGGGCGGAGGCTCATTTCGGAGTCGGGCCTAGGTGAATAGTGGGTGTGGTAGTTTTTTGGAAGCTGATGCCAAAGTGAGGCAAGGCGCCAAATGGCGGCTAGAGAAAAGTCGAAATCTAAGTAAAACAGGCGCGGATCGATGCCGGCAGAATGGGAGACAAGTCGAACAGAGGAAAATGATGAAAGAGAGTGGTAAATCAGTCGAGTAGCCTGATTTTTGACAAGACCGATGCAGTTTGTACTTTGTTTGTGGCTCCAATCGCCCGGCAAACTGCAGCTATTTGGTGGGCTTGGACTGCGATTGATGATGTTTTCGCGTGAAGCCAGTCAATGATGGAACCGGGCGGCGCGCGCGTGCTTGTGTTCAAGCCTCACTTGACCGGAAGGCTGCGTGCGTGTGGCTGAATTTGGAGTTGCGGTACGTGTGCTTTTGGTTGGCCCATATGACAGGCCCCACATCCTGCCCGGCGACGTGCAGTCGTGCACTCATGGTAGTGGAGCAAAGTCCGATGCGGCGCCGGGTCCTGTCTGTCGGGAGGGGAGAGGGGCCGGGATAGGCATGCGCTAGATTGAGAGATTAATAATCCCGCGGCACTTGATGAAGAAGAGTCACTCTTTTTCAAGTCAAGCCAATCTTTCTATTATTTACAGAGCGAACTCATCCATCTCCAAAAACCAGTAGTGTGTCTCTTCTCCCCCTTCTTACATCTGCTTGGTTTTAGGGGCCTATTTTTCGGAGAAACAATTCCTACCCACTTAAGGAATACGCACTGTTTCGTGCACGAAAACATGTCGTCTTCATCACCCACTGGTGGAGAGAGGCTGCGTTACGGTCAGTACCATACAAAAAAGACCACCAACATGTCACTGTTTTCTTGCTTTCTTTTTTTTTCACGAGAAGAGGCAAAATTTTACCTTCATTTCTTCCCCTTTGCATTATCATGCTTTCCACTCGGTGACCCCTCCTGGCCGATATCGGAATCGATGACTGAATACCTGTAAGAAAGAACGCGGAGCCAGCCGGAGAACCCCTTCGCGACGCTCATTCCGGACCAGCAGATAGCAATCATCCCATCCTTCACTCTGGAGTCTGGTGTGACGCTTCGCAATGTGCCCGTGGCGTACACAACCAGGGGCCAGCTGAACGCAGCCGGAGACAATGCCATGGTCATATGCCATGCCCTGACAGGAAGCGCCGATGTTGCCGACTGGTGGGGTCCGCTGTTGGGCGGCCCTGGTCGTGCCTTTGACACCTCGAGGTTCTTCATCGTTTGTATGAACAGTCTGGGAAGCCCATATGGCACGGCCAGCCCGGTTACGGCCAAGGATGGTGACCCGAGCCTGGGCCAGTACGGCCCGGAATTCCCCCTTACTACGATTCGCGATGACGTGAAGTAAGTGTACTCTGGGACATTGTGTGATGGCAATTATGTTCTTTCGGAACGTACAGGCATTAACGGGCGGGATTACAGCTTGCACAAGATGCTACTGGACGACCTTGGTGTCAAGCAAGTAGCCGCAGTCGTCGGTGGATCTCTGGGAGGCATGTTCGTTCTGGAGTGGGCTTACTTTGGAAAAGACTACGTTCGCTGCGTCGTCCCAATAGCCACTTCTAGCCGTCATAGTGCTTGGGGAATCAGCTGGGGCGAGGCACAACGGCAGAGCATTTACGCGGACCCCAAATACAATGACGGTTACTACCCTTTCTCGGATCCTCCGTCTACCGGGCTCGGAGCCGCTCGTATGTCGGCACTGCTGACTTACCGAAGCCGGAACTCCTTTGAGGCCCGTTTCGGTCGGAACATCCCCGATCCATCCCGGCGCCAAACAATAAGAGAACGGCCCCGACCCAGCACGCCATCTGAGGCTCACTTCCACATCCATAACGACGGCCACAACATATCCCGGGATGGCCTATCCCGGCACAACAGCAATGGCCAGGGGAGCAAGGCAGCGAATACCGGCGCCAATCCTACCGCCACCCCTGCCGTGGCGCAAGCGGCTGCCGAGGAGCGATCAATGGATCCCCAGTTCCACGGCCCGGAAAAGAAGGAAAGTCTCACCGGTGGAGATGCCGTACCGACCTCAACCTACTTCTCCGCGCAATCATACCTGCGATACCAAGGCGAGAAGTTCGTCAAGCGTTTTGATAGCAACTGCTACATTGCTATGACTCGAAAGCTCGACACGCACGACGTGTCGCGTAGCCGTGCCCCGTCGATTGCCAATGCGCTGGCCATGATTGAGCAGCCCACATTAGTTCTGGGAATCGAGAGCGACGGGCTCTTCACCTTTGCAGAGCAGGAGGAGATAGCTGAGCACGTCCCCAACGCGCGACTAGAGAAGATTGACAGCCCGGAGGGACACGACGCCTTTTTGCTGCAGTTCGAACAGGTCAATCGCTACACCCTCGAGTTCTTGCGGGAAGTGCTTCCAGACATCATGGAGAAGGATGGCGATGGCAGCTCAGAGACAGTGGAGAGTTCGGTGGGACAGCTTACCAAGTCCAGCACCTTTGGCGAGGCGGAGGTCGATGATATTACGGCTTGGTAGTTTGGTTAGATACTTTCGGCTTCTGATCAACTTGGCTGTGGCATCAATATTATCAGATACTTTGGCCTTGGCACATGCTTAGATCTTTCTATTCCCATAACCATTTCAGTTGCCGTCTTGACGCCTGTCGTACTTCACATATTTGCTATACTAATCCTGGGATTTCGGGTGTGTTTGGCGTATCTTCAACGGTCGTTCTTTATACAAACCGAAAACATGTCTCCAGGCTGGTCACTGATCATGCCTGAAAAGGAGCGCGATATCATTATCTCATTTTGCCTTTTTTTTTCTCTTTCCTTTACGCAAGTGAGATAAGAAGCACATTCAGAAGCCGGAGGCATCTTTCTCCTCGCTTGGAAGAACTTGCCAAACTTTGCAATTGATTCCTGGGCCATTACCCGCGGTGGAGTCGTCCTTGCGCAGATCACTATGTTCCAAGTTGAGCTCGGTCCTAAATAATTAGTGCCCAGTCTCGAACTTCATTGCCAGATGACGATCGTTCTGGATCCAATGATGCAATGAAGCGCTGGTTTGCAAAAGGATTCTGTATCTGAGGGATAAAAGAACATGGTTCATCGCCTTCGGCTAACCAACTCCAAAGCCGCTTTTACAACGCATTGAGGCGGCTACATATCAGCGGCACCGGGGAGCAACGTCGATGAGAGAAAACTAGGTGTTGAAACAAAAAAAAAAAAAAACGAAAAAAAAAGCCTGAAAGCTAGCTTCAGTAACCCTGGCCTTCAGGGCTGGGCTGGGCTGGGCTGGTCTCGCTTATTCTCTCCCGTCCTGGTTGTATCGACTCGCTTGTGCCGGCAAGCATCTCCGACAAGGCCGGCAGAACTTAGCTTTGATTTTTGATAAAGCGACACGTCAGGAAAATGATCGCGGAGCATGGCGGCAGTACTCTGTGGGGAAACCCGGAGTCAAGATCTAGGCGAGCTTGGCGAGGTGTTGAGAAATGAAAGAAAAACAGCGAAAAAAGAGCAAAAAGAGCAAACAGTTCATCCAAGGGGAGCGCTTTGCAGATCCCAACGTCAATCTTGAGATGGTGTCGTAATATAAACGTTGTGCACTCTTTTTCTACCTGTCTTGTCATCTCGCTCGCCCCCTACCCGGAAAGTCTAGAACTAGGATATGACCAGTCAGCTGCAGCGGGCAGCCGTCGTTTAAACAAGAAAACCAACAAGGCTCTTTTTCATTGTTATTCACTTAGCTAGCCCATTCGACGCCGATGTTTCTTTCTTGTCATGCCCATGACAGAAATAATTTTAAGGGTTGCAAGCCTCTTCTCCCCGCCTTAGCCAAGCAAACCGATCGAGGCCTGGATCGCCCGTCCACACATCACTCACCCCCAATCGTTTCAGCTCCCACCGAGATGCAGCAAAAAGAAATGTGGGCGGACCGACATGGGCCGGAATAGACGCGATTGATGGACAAATTAGCATATATATATTCGCCCAGGAGAGGGTTGGGGGTGCCATGCATGTTCTGCTCCCCGGGTAGCGGGTTGCTAATTATCCACATCGACGTTGCAGTGCGGCACTTTGGGGGGGCGTGTTTGGGCGCGGAAGCTCAAATATTGTCAGGTAATATTCGAGACAGCCATATTTGTGGAGGCTCGGCATTGAGGGGGCAATTGGCACGGGAAGGCGACAGGAAGCGGGACCTGACTCTGTATTTTGTTGGGGGGGGGGGGCATAAATCTCGGTTGCAATATGGAGAGCAGATGGTGCAGTCGCACAACATGTTGGAACTCCTGCAAGCCACCTGATTCTGTCATGGCGCTGAACAAACAATGGATATTTCATATGATTTTTATTCTACTGAGTCCCCTTACCCTCCTTCTTCTCCTCCTCCCCACTATCCATCCTCGTCCTGCATCTTCCCCAACGTCGAGCCATCCACACCCACTTCGCTGGCCAGGCCAGGCCCGAGGCCCGCGACTACTGCCGCGGCGGCCCATTCCCTCCGGTGTCACTCTAAGAAGCTTGCAACATGATATGCCCTATTCTGGATCGCCCTGCAGGGGGCGGGGTCGAAAGAACTTCGGCCGAGATCTCATGCAGGTTCAAGGCCCCCTAATTACTGTCAATATATGCACCATGTGGCGGTATATTGAGATCCCTCCTTGGGGAGATGCTGCACAGTCTTGGACGTCATTTTTTGAGAGGAGGTTCCGATTCATGTTATCGATCCAATCATTTTTGTCTTGAATGCCACAACCCATGATGATCTTTACCAATTTACCACCAAGAAGATCTCGGTCTACCTGAAGAGTAACTACATAGGTATCGTCAGTATTTTCTTCGGAGCTGAGATGAGAATGGTACGAAAGCCAAGTTGACAAGACATATGATTCCTGCCGCCATATGCTGCTCTACTGGAGCTCGCCGGGGACGTGTGTTCCAAGCCACCGCTTGGAATCCAGAGTATTACCGAGCGAGGTCGAATTCTCCAAGCTCCAGTAAGGACCCAGGAGCTAGCGGCATCAACAATTGCCAACGACTCCACTGTACGAGGTAAGATGATACGACAATGACAGACCGGCTCAAGCCGCCCTCTCAAACATGTAACAAAGCGAGGGATTGTTTGTCAGCTGGTTTTCGGCCACCACGTGCGGGTTGTTCGTCAAAGGGCAACCGTTTTGAGTTGCTGCCATGGAAAAATAAACAAACAACCCGACCAGTCAGATATATTGCAACCGTGGTAGTTTTGGCCTTCTGGGGTTTAACCGAGCAAATCCAGTTCAATTAGCATGTAAAGGTGCATTATCTCACATATATGGAAGCTATTTACTACAACTTCATCTGGCTATCACAATTAGCTGGATCTAGCGTTATACCCTCTACGAGTGATACTCCTATACAGATGGCACTGGAAGAAACTCATGAGGAAGTCGTGAAAACTATATCAGCCCAGCATATACCATCCCCGATGGGATCAGGCTACACCTGTGTAGTATCGCGGCAAGCTGGGCCGAACATCCCGGCCTCATGGTAGCAATCACTGAAGCCATCCGACGGAAAACTTGGGAATAGGTAAATCCTAACCTTTTTGACATAAGACACCCTGTCCCAGCCCTGTCAACCGCCCCAACAGGTTGAGTCAGACCATTAGATATTCTGGTTTTAGAAAAGGAGGAATAAGGGTTGTCGCTTTGGCGCAAGTTCCCGGTTCAGCCCCAGTGATGGTTCCGGCCCGCAGGACACCATCTTTCCTTGCTTGGACCCGGGGTTTGCAGCTCCCGATGGTGCCCGGCGGAGGACCGAGACAAGCCCTAGCTAGCTGCTCTGACCAAAATCCATACAGCCGAGGACTGTCGTGTAACCATCGACTTTGGAGTGCATTTTCTATCTAACATTGGCTAAAGTTGCGAGGAGGCTAGCAGGCTTGTGTTGTACCTATGTATACGTTCCGAGAAAACTGGGTATCATTCGAAGAGTTCTCTCGAGCTAAATACTCAATAAGTCCCAAATACGTTTTCGTCATGGCGCTGCCAAGTGGTGCCATCGTCGCGATATGAGCCGTGCATATGAGGAGAAGTAGGAGGATATTTGACAGATGCAAGGGTCTGCGCGGGGAAGAAGAGAGAAACAGGCGTGTTCCTGACTTTTGCAAGTTTGGTTCGGGCCAGCCAATCCGAACAGCAATCATAGAACAGCCTAGTTTGCCGTCGTTCAAGCTGTGATGAGTCGTGATCTCCGACATGTGGTTTGCATCGTCGACAGTGGGGAAGCTCGCTGAAATCCATCCTGGTTATCACGAAGCTTGAATGGGTTTACAATGCGCCATGTGTAATGTATTTTTCTTCCTCCGGTTCCAAACAAAGTTGAGAAAGGCAAGGGGTGGTGCAAAGGAGAAGTGCCTGGACTTGAAAATTCTCCTTGTCGGCGGTGCCGCAAACAGCCTGCTGCTCTCATGCCATCCGTAACATAGTCAACCGTGGGAAGCAGGTAGCCAAGTAAATTAATTGCAAGCGCTGGCATGATTGGTGGTGCCCAGTTGTTTCATCAGTGACATAACAGCGAGCGCATCATCAGCCTAGCTGCCCAGACTGCCCAGATGCACTGCCGAGCGACGACGCAGCACGCGCCGGCGGAGGCACATGGAGCAGACGTTGTAGGATGGTGGTGGTAGGTGTGTCTAATGCAATGAGGCAGCATGCAAGGGAAGCGAGCTGAACACCCTCGCCAGAGTCCCAATCCTGTCATCCATGGGGTTATCTCCCCGAATTCTCAGATAAAAAGCAGGGGACGATTTGATTGTCGTCCTTTTCTTCGATAGCATGGTCGGGCCAGTCACCTATTCGGCCAGCCCCTATGAGCCGGGCAAAGAGCCACTCGACTCGGTTGGTCGGTTGGTCGGCCTTCTTCCCGAAATTCCGGGATAGGCCAGGTAAACTTTTCTTATCACAGTTCCGCGACGTTCGGCAACACAGCTGCGAAACCAATCCCAAAAATACAGCACAACACAGCACAGGCCCTGCCAGGCATAGGCTGTCGCAAGGATTGTTTGCGGGGTTCGGGATATTACCACCTACTTCATGAGTAGGCCATAGATATTTATCAAGGGTTCCAAGCGTTGAGCGGATTGTCGCATTCAATTGTGACTTCAACCTTGCATGGGGTCAATCATTTTCCTTTTGCTTTACCGATAAAGAGCGCGTGGAGCACTGGGGTCGAAGATCAAAGTGTCACGGGACTCGGCGTAGTTTCGGGGGTAATTACTACGTGGTATTTACTGATTCCTGCCAGATACGACCGGATGGAACCAGAATCTTTTTTTACAAAGGAAAAAAAAAAGGAAAAAAAAAAAGTAAGGGAATCAATGATGAGATAGGCGTCGTAATGTACGTGCCTGTCTGCGACGAATAGGGAAGGTAAGTAATTATTACCTGCACCTATCTACTACCCATGAGGTACCTTACGACAGGTAGAAGCTCCTCCCCACGGGGTTTATCCCAAGGTTCCTGCTGGCTGGATTGAAATGCACCCAGACCCGCCTAGCGCGCTTGAGCTTTCCTATTCCGTGTTTGTTTCCAGTCGCTTTTCCGGCAATATCAGGGGTCGAAACGTGGGGGTACAGCGCCGTTCCGTGGGCTTTGCTTGGCCCAAAACTTTACCTGCTGGGCATGTCATCCGTATACAAACCTCTTTCATCATATTATGGGAAAGGCTAGATAATGATGATCTTTTTTTCTTTTCTTTTTTCTACTCAAAACCAGGTTCAATCTTTCGTCATGGGATCCATAGCCTCTCATCCGCTGTCGCTTGGCGAATTTTCACCGGGGCGCAATCGGCCATGTCGATGGCCTCAGCGTTGCATTCACTTACCCACTTCTTGCTGCGATTGCTGGACATTTTATCTGTTGCAGTATCGAACAAACCCTGTCGAGCGGGTATTTGCGCACGTCATTGTCTGGGGTTAAGTCGCAAGAGCGAAAGCCAAGCCAGACCTCACTATGGCTAGCCGCATAGCATCTATTGTGCGTGCGTTCAAAGTTCTACGAAGTAAATGCACTTTTGATATTGATGTCTTTTTTTCATCATTGCCTAGGGTACCAAGCTTGTTCATCGTACTACCATACTCAGATGGGTCTTCTTCGTATTGCAACTTGCTGCGGGATGTTCCTCCTCTTTTTTTCATCCCCTCTTAACACGAGTACATTGATTGATTGATACTGGCGCCATGTCCGGTTCACCAATAGGCCAGATAACACACATCACCAACTTTGACCATTGATTGGTTAGCCGCGATAAGGCCTTTCATGACTCTTGTCGTGTCAAGTTGATCGGATGTGTCTAGCAAACCATTGTCTCATTCGCTTGTCTGATCATCCAGGTCTCTCTCTTTTGCTGTCCGTTAACCGGATTGAAACATTCCTCATTTTACTCCCCACCCCGCATTGTCAAAGTTTTGTGCCCCGGGAAGTTCCCCAGCTCCGCCTACTGGACCTGGACGGGCTGGGTATGCATGATAAGGACAAAAAGAGAGAACACACACACCTCATACCGTGCCAAATCAAATGCCAGCAAGGCTGTTGGGATATTAGACTTTCCCAGACCGCTCAAGCTAAGACTTTCATTTGTCCGCAAAATTTATTCGTGTGGGCAAGCGGCAATGGGCGCTGCTCAACAAGAGTAGGTACAGAAAACAACGGATTTAGCAGCCGTCCACAAAACAACACGACTTCCGTATACCTACACATTTATCTCCCAAGTCACGAAACCAAATGCACACAGTACACGTTGCCGCGTCCCGTACATCCACAATGGTACTGCAACACAAAAACCTGCGCAACCCATGCCTTGGCATGTGTGGTGCCACCAGCTTGAGAAATTGATCGATCACAAATCAGTACTACATATTACCTAAAACTCTTCTCTCTAACTACCCACTCTATTTCCTTTTACCGACTTTGTTGATCATTCATCACTTCTCGCACAAGCATTTTACTCACAGTAGTATTCGTAGCCAAGATTGTTTTGACAAAACCGGGCTTGGCAAGCCCAAATCAGAGCTCTCTGCCCCAAAGTCTCCACAACCATCTACCGGTTGCCGCGTTTTTTTTTTCTCCTGTCTTTTCTTGTTTGTTTCGTCTCCCTCTCCTCCATGGATATACGTACCATCCCGTTGAGGAATGGAGCCACCCGAAAAAAAGATACCATTCTATGCATACTGTAGGTAGGAAATGCAAATATGGAAGTGATATTACGGACAAGGTATGGCTTTTTAAAGCAGGCAACTAGTCATGTATCGCTGCGGAATAACACCTACCGCGCCTTGGCGGTGGGTTAGGTGGACGCTTTTGACGTAAACATGTGGAGGAGGATATACAGCTGGGGCTGCCAAGAGAAGGGAGAGAGACAAGTTAAGAGATTGAGCAACAGACAAATGAGGCAAGGAGGGTTAAATTGGAGCTCGTCGAAAGGATGGACAGGCTAGTCTAGATTTCACAAGAAAAGAAATGAAAGAGGCACATATCTACTCGTGTGAGAAGTGATTGGTCAAACATAGCTTTTTTTAGGGTGGACAGGACCTGGATGGGCGTGTGTTGCGGCTGAGGGCCTTGTCTCGCGCAATGATGAATCAACTATGCGCCTTTCAGGTCTGACGATTCGCAAATCCCTTGCATAAGAGGGGGGGAAGAAAAGAAGCAGATAATAAGCCATGATGATGGACATTACCCAGTGGCGGCTCTCCCCCGGAGACCCCGGGAGTTGGGGGGACGACAACCCCCTTTCCCAAGCCTTCACCCCGCCAGACCCGGGGAACATGGACCCATGGGAAATACATATTTGTACAAATGGTGAAATTTGCTTCTTGCGCCAATAAAAACTCATGGGGGGCCAGCAAGGTATGATAGCACTAAGCAAAAAAAGCTAAGACCAAGGGAGGGGGGAGGGGGCGTGGGATGTTGAGGAAATGGGCTGGGGCTGACGTGATCCTTCCTTGGTGGCGGTGACACATTTTATTACTTGCCTTTCGCGGCTCAGGCTCGGCATGGACTTAGCTGAGCAAAGGGACGATTAAGGGAGAAAAAAAAAGTTTGACAGCGGAAAGCCCCGGGGTACTAGGGACTGCTGAAGGTTCTTCCGCTGTTTCCGCGTGTCAGGAAAAGAAAAAGAGACTTCATAACTCTGGACATATTGGATGCACTCAGGGTCAATATTCTAACCATCCTTGTTGTGTGCGTTCTGCTGGCAAACACATCTATCTCAAAGTCTTCGTGGTCTGGTAAAGAAAAATTGATCAAGGTGGTGGAGAGTATTGATCCTTATTTTACAGCCACTGAGACTGTTTGGTGTACCAGGGGTTCCAAATACAATACAATTTGCTTAAAGCGAAAGAAGAGAAAACGAGAACAAGGCTCGCACAAGTTAAGATCCCTCCAGGAATCAGAATTGATAAATCGGCAGGAAAAAATAAAGTTAATATCGATTTCCATCAGGAAAATGCTCCCAAACGTGGCCACATGGCGACAAACTTGGGGGCAGCAAATGTGGCGATAATAGGCCACAAAAGTAGAAACTTGTTGAGAGTATGACAAAAGTAAGGAGAATATCAAAAAGACAAAGCGCCGATTTCCAGTCTAGTAACCCCTTTGTATATCCGAGCAGTAAAAGCCATCATCAGTCGTCCCTGTGGCATGATTCGCAAATAACCGGATCCCTTCTAATCTTTCTTTTATAACGCCCCTGATACGCTGAAAACAAATCATATCTTAAAGTACTTTCAAGTCCATGGATAGCTTTGCATGGCAAAGTAGCTTGTCGGCCAGGTAAATCACATCCGTTCCATTAGGTCCCCTCCAGAAACACTGTTGGAGGACGAGCTCCTACCACTGAGATGGTATCCATCGCTGGGAGTGAGAAGATCATGAACGGCAACCTTGGGAACGGGAAGTTTCCTCTGAGACCCATCGGGACGACTCATGATGTCGGCGAGCGAGATACCACCACTCCTGCCGCCAGCAGGCGGTGCGGCCATGGCACTGGGCTGAGGGTGGCCGTACGGTGCGTCTGGTTTCGGTTCCAATGGCGCCAAGGCGGGCGTGGTGTGCTGCTGAAGGCTCAGAGAGCGGAAGGGCGGGAGCTCATAAGAGGTAGGCATCGAGTAGTTCGAAGGTCGAAGACGAGGCGAATGAGCAGGCGTGGCCAGAGGTGTGTGATCAGGGGTAGGTGAAAGTGAGTCATGGGAGAAAGTAGGCGAGGACGGAGCAGTAGACTGGGGCGAGTTGGGCCTGGACCTCTTCGCCTGTCTGTAGCTCTGGTTGTAATGATCATCATCTTCATGCGAGTGGGATCGAGACATGTGGTAGCTCGAGAGAGAAGCCACAGGACCAGCTCGAGGATGAGAGCTGTTGTGCATGTAGTACGGGTGATGCCTGGAGCTGTGATGGTGGTGGTGAGGTGGCGCCATCAAGTTGTCCCGCTCCACCTGATGAGCAGCCTTTGCGAGCATCGAGATGTCCATGTTGTTGGAAGTCGGAGGTGGCCCACGGTGGTAAGGGTAGGCGGCATGCGGGTTAAGTCCCGAAGAAGGTCCAGCGTACTGCGCGTAAGAGTGAGGAGGTGACACGTTGGGCGAGCCGAGGACGGAGGGCGGCGCCGACCGGATCGCCTTGTGGCCCTGGGGCGGTGCCATCATTCCATCGGGACCGACCATGGCGTGGTGCTGAGCCTGGCCCTTGGCTCCTCTCCTCGAGTTAGGGTTGTTGTGTATCCTCGAGTGGCGGGTGAGCTCATCAGACCGAGAGAATTTTTTACTGCATCCAGGGAACTGGCAGGCGTGGGGCTTCTCGCCGGTGTGCGTCCTGATGTGACGAGTCTGGTGTTCAAGACGGTGGAAGGCCTTGTCGCAGAGCGGGCACTTGTAGGGCCGCGGCATCTCCATGTTTGCTGGCTCTGAGGTGGATTGGCCACTGGGTAGAGGGCCGTTAGGCCTAATTGCTGTCACGGCGGCCATGTCGCCTCCCTCAGTAGACTGTTTTTGTTGCTGCTGCGGCTGCTTGGATTGTTGCGGTGCCGATGGGGATGTCGAAGATGCTTCAGGATTCAGCAGATTGGAAAAATCCACTGCTGACTGAGCTCGTTGCATGTGAAAGCCCTTTGAGGCCGAGTCTACCACTCGACGGTTCAGAGAGAGAAGAAAATAGAAGAAATCCTCCTCGGCAGTTCGCCGTTTGCTGCTGCAAATTTGAGCAGGATAGATGAAATGGATTTAGTTTTCCAGATATAGAATGCCAAAGAATTAAACTTGGCACAAAAGGTTTCGATGACAAGTTTTGATCCGAGTATTATTCGTCTGCGAGTGATGTTATTGTGCTGCCTTTCTGGGTAAAACCCAAGCTTTAACCGAAAAAAGCTTTTGGTCCCAATTCAAAGTGGTAAAGTAAGCGGCTTTCAGTTGCAAGTTGAAAGCACCGAGGTTAGTTGGTGGGAGAGACGACGACTGCTATATAACTAACGGTCGGATTCTGTGAAGGTTTTTTTTTCTCCTTGTGTTGAACGTGGGGGGGGATGGGGGAGCATTAGCTTTAAAGCAAAAAGTGGCGGCGGATCGTACGGCCAAATTCGGTCAGGTAAGCACCAGGCAAATTTTCAGGAGAGGATAGGAACCATGGAGGGACCTGGTTTCCCCTTAAACGGGGTTACTGGGTCCTGGGCGTGAGCAAGGTACACCAGCCTGGGGGGCCAGGGTTGGCGTGTGCGTGAGCGCTGGGCTGCTCTGGAGTTGGGCGGGCCGGCAACTACCACCTAGGGTGTGGAGTAAAAGATTGTGGAGAAGGGGGGGGGGGGGCATTGGAACAGGGCAAGGGGCGGAAAGCTGGAGGGGCGTGGTGTCATCAATCAGCGCCGCACTCTTGGAATTTTTCACACCCGCCCACTCCTTCCACCCTGTAGGTACACAAAGCACGTAGCATACCCGCACCATCTACCACAGAATGAATAGGTACTGTACCTTGCCGTGGATGTCGTGATGGTACGCAAAGATAGCTAATACTAAGGGGAGATAAATACATATACGGGGTAATGCGAGCGTAGTACAACGGTTGCGGTACCTGCCCCGGTTTTCTGTAGTCTGTGGTAACTTTTGAGACCAGCCACTGTTCTTTGCCAAATGTGTTGGCAATAGATTCCGGGTGAAGAATTAAAAAAAAAAAAGAAGTACAATAACAAACAAAGCAAATCATCTCGGATTTTTGGTATGGAATGCGTCGCGCACCCCGGGTTCTCCCTTGGGTGCCTGGGTGCCTGGATGCCTGGATGCCTGTTTCAATGATGTACTACTCGGCGGTCTGGGCACTTTTCTCCCTTCAGTGACGACGTCGAGCGGCGAACCGGGATGTGCTCTAAGTGCAAGGGAAGGGGGAGGAACCATTAAGAAAATCGCAATGAGAAAAAAGAAGAGAGAGAGAGAGAGAGAGAGAGAGAGACGAGCCAGTTTGCCAGTTTCTCGTTCCGCGGGATCCCAACAGCGGGAATCACAAAACACAATATCTTTTCACCCGGGTAATCAATAATTTGTCCGACGCTTGGTTCTTCACTCGATTCCTTTACCCAGCTCACTCCAGGTGTTTCTTGACTCTGATTTTGTTGCATTTACGAACATGATCTCAAATACATCAAAACATCAAGATAAGGGAAGGGAACTTAGGTACCTACCTAGGCACCTCGGGAACCTCGGTAGCCATTTCGAAATCTCGCCCATCAATCTATTACCCCAGGTCCGCTCCAGCTGGGGTTATGGCATGGCATTGTCGACAGTTGACACCCAAAGGTGGAGGCAGGCCAGTAGTAACATCACAGACTTTCTTTTCAATCTTGACACACCCCTATCTCGCACCGTTCCTAAAACTCGGAAACTAGCGCTCCTATATCTGTGACTCGAGAACGTGATAAAGCAATGACCTTGCTTGGTGTTGCGGTACAGAAGGAGCAAATTCTCCCCATGGTCCCCTCTCAAGCCTATCCGTAGCCACTGGGAAGCATCAAAGGTAGCTGAATGCATTACGACTTACATTGGCGGCGGGCGGTGAGCGATGGTGGCTTACGTGAATGCAGCTACAAGGTGAGAAAGCAACCGTTGGGTAAATGAGTGCCAAAGAATCAACAGTCATGGCTGCGTGTGTCTTGCTTGGAGGGATGATTGGGCGCCCACATTTCCGCATCTTTTTTGTTGTGTGCCCACAACATGAGCTGTTGCAATTACCTACCGGGAGACAGATACGATGTGAGCATGCGTTTGCCATGGCCAGATATCCATATCGACTGGAGGTTTTCCTTTTTGGCCAGTGCTACGTAACCATTTGTACGAGGCGAACAATAGTTAGTGGCTTTCTGGTTGACGACATTTCAAGTCTGGTTTGAATCCAAGCAAAAAGGTACCACATCCATCATGTTGGTTGTGGAGAGCGTGGGGTCCTTTTTTTTTTATTTTATTTTTTATTGTTAGTCGTCCCTCCCTCTCTCTCTTTCCTCCCTTATTGCTTTTACCTGGTATAAGCTCGCAGGTTTGTATCATCTAATTTCCACCATATATTCCTATGGCCAATCGGTCCTAGGTCCGGGCCTGTCGTGGCGCTCGATGCGAATGGTACTATTCGCTCAGAGTCTGGATTCTTTTTTTCTTGTGATTTAATGCTCATGCCAGGACCCAATTCACCGTTCGAAATTTCTTGTCGAGAGAAGTGGTGCTGGTAAGGTACCTACGGTAGTCGTCGGTACGAGATTGGGGTCTAACTTACGTCAAGGGGTGGCTCTAACAGATAAGGGGATAAGGAGGGCCGGAACGAAAATTCTGGGAGCTGTGGGGGTGCAGATAGTGAGTGCCGTGCCATGGTCATCGCCAGTTGCGGTTGGGGCTTTCTGGGGCTTTCGCCATTGCATAGGAGGTAGGTACCTAGGTAGTTAGTTATATGCGCAGTTGTTGGAATACCGACACCGTAATAGTAGACAAACAAACAACTCATTTAGGTATTTACATACAACACAGGCTTTCCAAACATCCATTACGTCAAATCGACGGAGGAGCAGTACCAATCAAAGAAAATACGAATAAGGATTCATGCGCAGTAAAAATTTTATTGAACATGTGCATCGATGGTTGAATCTGGGCTGACCGGTACTACTGCTGGCTTCCAAATGACGGGTAGTCGCAGCAGATCTTTCGTGAAAAAAAGAAAAAAAAAAAAAAAACGCGGTTTTGGATTCCCACAGTCTCACACGCATCCCAAGGGGTTGTCTACTGGGGGCCCATATCCACCAAACATCTCTTTCAGGTATGGCCAAGCCTGTCTTGTCTGGCTTGGACGCGACACGAGGCTTGTGTCATGGAGGCACTCATAGCTCGTGGGGAGCAGGTAGGTCAGGCAAGGAGTCGGCAGTGAGAAGGAAAGAAGAAGAAAATAGATCAGCGTCATTGCCACGCAAAATCCGGGGTAAAGCCCATCATGCAGTCAAGACTTCAGCAGAAGATGTTGGAACTAATTTACTAGGCTCAAGCGGTTGAAAGCCATTATTACTAATTGTTATGTTTGTGTACCTGGCTGGCACGAGGGGGGAAAAAAAAGAGACAAAGAAAAGCACGTTTCTGCGGTCAAAATTGCGTAGAAAATCACATGCTCGAGAATCCAATCATGTTATCGCCAGAAAGCTCGCAAGTTGCTACTCCGAAAATCTTACGGGAAAAAGCGCATCCTGACACCTGCCTTGTCCAATATCTCGCTCTCCTCTCGGCCAACGTGGAATTGGCTGGTCCGCCCCGGAAATTGGCACCGGCTTGTTCGCTTATCTCGCGCGACCCCAAGCCTTTTCCCTTCCAGTCTCCTTACTACTACACGCGAATATCCCTGATTTGTTTAGGCGCCGCCTGGGCATTAACTATCCGTCCCCAGGTGATTAAAAGTGTGGGGGAGTAGGTGAACATCAGATATGCGACCTAAACCACGGGGTTTGAAAGGTTATCTTTTCGACCACCTTTCGTTTATCCGAGTCTGGGTCGGTCCGGATACAACTGACTTATCTTTCATTCTTCCCCAGTCAAGCACCAATTCGTGCAACACGTGCTTGGCAGTTTTGATTGAGCTCAATTCATCAGTGCGTCAATGCTACCAGCCGGTCCAAGCAAGCATGTGCTGCCCCTCACTGTGCTCCAGGTTTTTTTTTTTCTTGGGGGTGTCTCCCCCACGTGCAACCGAAGAAAAAAAAACACCAAAAAAACCACCTCATTCACATAGCTAGCCGTTGGTTCAAATAGGTATCGTGCCTTATGAGACAATCAGACAAATCTATCAGCCAACCCCCAGCCGTGCGCGGGACGGTGTGCTTCACTGCCTCGGTCATACTCAATTTAGTTTCCTCGTGCAAAATCAATTTGCAGGGACGGTGCGTAAGCAGTAGACCACGTGGGTGCTGTTCCTGGCAGAATCGGCACAATAATCTCAAGACCTGGTCTTCTCGGTTAGGAGGATGGAGATAAGGGTCAACAGGGCGTGCGACCCAGCAGTAGAAACCAGGAGGGGAAAAAATCTCAAATCTTCTGTTCCGTCACGACAACATCACAATACCTCTGGAACACCTCTTTAGCCTTCCAGATTTAATTAACTAGAACTGGACTGAAAGTACATCATTATTGCTAATACAGCCAGCTATGACGACAGTTGGTTAAGGGGGCAAAAAATTACACAGAAATCTCCAAATACCTAAGCAGAAAAAGAAAGGACCCGGTAAATCTCTGAATTGCGAGTCAGGAGTTGGAGTAGTCACCGCATGGCTACGTAACCTTGAGTGCCCTCTTGACATTTGGAGTTGTTGTTTTGGGCCCATTTGTTTCTGTTTTGTAACTGCCTTTCGACTTCTTCCACGGAGAGAGCCGGGCCAGCGGAGGTCGATCGATTTTCCTACTACCATAGTACTAAGTAAGGTACGGGTCAAGGTAGAGAAAAAAAGTTGAGCCGATCCACCAGGTCCGGCCTTGCCTCGGTAGTGCCAGGATAAGTTGAGGCTTGACAAGAAAAAAAAGTTTGGGGCTCCACGGGAGTGTCGTGGAGTTCCCCATCGAACCCTGTAAAGAAAAATTTTTAACTGCTATGTTGTGAGTGTGAGTCTTTTTTGGCCCCTTCCTGTCAACGTCGGGATTATCAACATCCCTGGAATCCTTCACCTTTGCGCACACCGTCAGACGGTTTATCGGCCTTGGCTATCCGCTTAGCGCAATCTCTCCGGATAGCGACTGTGCATACTCGCTAGATTTTCTTGGTCTACCTAGAGGACCCGAATGTAAATCTGCGAAAATCTTCAATAATTCAACTATTTCTACTACCGGTAGGTACATTAGCCCGCTGCAGCGATCCACGTTTACTTTGAGATCAATGCACTGTCTGGCACACAATTCAGAAAGCCAGTCCCAAACCTCAAGCTAGAACAAAGTAAACTGTGGAGAATTCCATTGCAACCAGGCAGTTGTTAGGAATGGGGTCCGAGAATTCCCCCGGTTTTGAATCAGTCGATTTGCTACGTTGGGTGGCCTTTTTTCTTGCTCCTCTTGGCTCGTCTCCCTTTGATACCGACTTTCTCCGGAGTAGCACCTAATAATTACCACAAGAAAAAGACGCGCACTCACTCACGATCGAACAAAACCCACTCATCTAGCGTCATTGTCGCCGACTAATAGTTTGGGTTAGCATCTCCACCCAATGCCGTGCGGCCAAATTTCTGACTTGACTTTGCCAGAGCCAGCGAACTAATCATTTGTGTAGCTACCCTGTCTACCTAGGTAGTGTTGTGGTATAAGTGCCGTCAATACCGTCTTTAACCCACAGGTGCTAAAGCCGAGTCGCAGTATCGTAATTTGTATTGTTAAAAAAAGGTTGGCTTGCCAAACAAGGAAAACTTGGCCGGATTCGCCTGATGTTTGCAGCACCAGTAACTTGACGCCAAGGCAGCAAGGCTCCAGATTTCCCATCAGGCCACACAAATGCTGTCGGATAATTATCTAGTATCTGCAGGCCCGGCGGCGATACAACGTCAAGGGTCATTCATTGGTTTTGCATCGATCTAATTTTTTGTTATCCTCGCCCTTCTTTGGGCAGGTGTTTGTCGTCGTGTCGGGTTTGTTGCGCTCAGGTCGCAAGTCAAACGCAATGTTTTGAAACACTCTACAATAGTACTACGTATTTTCAGTATCAAGAACTGGTGAATAAACGACATTTATTCGAACACCACAGAGAAGAACTAAAAACTGCCTTGACGGTAATTAAGGTGTCTCAGTTGGTATCTCAAGATCCCCTGGATTACGGAGAACCTACGATAGGTTCATATCTGAGCTCGGCAGGTACAGTACAGTACATATATCACTGTCATTCAATGCAATCAAACCCCCCGTCAAGGCGGGTCTGCGGCAAAAGCGCACAACAATAGCAGCCAGCCCCAGTTTCTATCCAAAGCCTGTATTCCATGACAAGTGAGGAAATACCACGTAAACCCCGGTGCGGCTTAGACGGGTTCCAGACTGAGATCCTTGTTGCTACCTGCCGAGTAGATCCATCCCGAGCTAGGCAGGAGATTTGGCCGTAGAGGTTGGCCACTGTTCTTCGGTGGGAGAATTCTCTAGCCAAACGAGGAAGCTACTTGCAATCAAGATTACACACCGAGACACATGATGGTAAAGCCGCTCGCTTGCCTGCGCCCATCGGCTTAAGGCCGCGAGTAAGGCTATTCTTTTTTTACTCCATGCTCCCCGGAATCCTTCTCACTGCCTCAGTTCCGCCGCCAGCGGAGAGGGAGGGAAAAAATGGTGGGGTAATAGCAATCAAAGCTGGGCTTGTCAGCTCTGGGGGCGACTTATGAAGACCAAAATCAGGGGTATGGGGTGATCGGGTGTCGGCCGGCGCTCCCGCTGCGCTACGACAAAGCCCAGTGCAGATGCAAATTCCCAACCCGTCGCGAAACGACGATAGCAGTGGAAATTCGGGTCGGAAAGGGAGCAATAAGCGCAATAGCCGAGATATTCTCCTCTCGCTCGCTTCCCCTGTCCATTCCCTGGGAAAGGAAGTCTGTACGTAGGTAGTAATCCGAGGTGGTGAAGGTACTCCCACACGGATCGTGGGGGGCTTATTGGAGGATGTTACGTTTGCTTTTTTTTTAATCGTTTTGTTTGTTTCTTATGTTTCTTCTCCCTCCTTTTCCTCGTCGCGCGTGCTTCGCATTTGCCTCTATAGGTGGCTTGGAAACGAACTTGGCTCAGACCATTATTGTCGCACATGAGGAACAGTACCTGGCGAGATGTGCAAGGGGTGCAACATTAGTTGGTTGGCACATTCAAGACTAGACTAGTAAAATAAACACATTATTCGGCGTGGTTACCTGAACCCTTTGGCTGTTGAAGATTCGCTTAACATGCAGAGAAGCATTACTCCGTACGGAAGGCTTCCATCGACAGTTCCGCCGGACTGCTCAGCACAAGCTAGCATCCAGCCAGCAGCCAGCCAGGACAGGCGCCGTCAGGGAAAGTATACCGGTAGGTAGCCATCACTACACCGTGGCAAGCCCAGCGAACACCTACCTACGGTATCCGTACATCGACAAGTTCGTATCAACCGCCACAACGCCTTTTTGCTTTATTTGTTTTGTGTTAGCATTGATTGTGCAAAAGAAACAAACCCATGAATTCTCGCAAGGATCCGGTTGGCTCTTTGCATGCCTCCATACGAAAAAGAAACAATGGCTTCCATCTCAAGCCAAGGCGCAATGCCGAGCCATTTCGTCCGACGACCAACTTGACCCCCCGCACTTTTTTTTTTTTTTTTTTTTTGGCTCGGCCAGACCAGGAACGACGGCAAAAGTTGGAGCTTCCCGTCGTACGGCTTCTGTGTTCTTCTGCTCAGGCTTCTTGTTGGTGCGGGGGTGGGTGTGATGGACTGATATGGATAGATTGGCAGGATGAAACCCCCAGCTGCCGGCACGGTTAGCCCGTAACCCGGTTGGACTGTTTGAGCGGGGAACCGTACCATTTCCCCCCTTCTTGGTCTTATTTTATTTTTATTGTATTTATTTTCGTATGTACATTGTACGTACTTGCTTTTACTATTTGGTTATTTCACCCCCAATTATTTGACCACCTTGTCCCCCAATGCTAGTTTATCCCCCCTGCACCGGCGTTTTGGACAAGATGCTGGTGAGCTCTTTGCTAGTTGTCAAGCAAATACGGTAAAGGACAGCGCAGCAAATGCCCGTGCTCTACCGGAAACTGGTTCCTAGCCCAGAGGGAAGTCAAGCCAGAAAGACGACGCATGCAGATTCGTGGCGCGCACCAGCAGGGGGGGTTGAAGGTTCCTGATGGGCGCGCAATATTAGCCTGTCGGCTGCTCACCCGGTTGGTGACCGGCGGTTAAGGCACGCATCTTTAGGTCTAGTCTAGGCTCCTGCATGGCGGAGCAAGCGCAGCTGGAAGTCGGTGCTGACGAGGTTTGAGCCCAATGTATTCCAAGTGTCAGGCCCAAACGGGCGCGTCACTGACTGGAAATTCAATTCTGGAATCGAAGCAATCTCTCTCAATTTTTTTGATTTGACTGGCACTCACTGGCACCTTGCCACATGTGCCAACAAAGGCAGGTACTATTAGGTGCTGGCCAAATTGCCAAATGACTTTCCGAGGATACAAACGAAAGAAACCTTCAATACAGTAGACAAATCTTATTCAAGAAAATCACGTGCTGGTGGTAGTGGGACCAGCCCCACATCGCAAGATTAGGTACTTCAGTACTTGTAGCCAAGGTGGTAGGTACCATATGGTAGGAAGTTGGCCAAAGTAGCAGTACCCCTCCGAGTATCAATCAAAGGCAAGCAAACGTGCTCAACAAACCTAGTTCCACTCCACCACTGCGATATATCGGTTTGCATCAGGGTCAAGTGCGCATATCACGACTCAGAACGCTGGTCGACCCGAGAAGGGCCGAGATGAGAGCTTGAGATGGATTACCATCAGGTACACGGGAAGGATATATCGAGTTTCGACCTTCCTTCAACGCGTAGGCTCAATGATGATTCCAAGCAGCATGTCTATTTACCTCGACCACTAACGCTCCGTATTCTTCACCATATGTATAGATCGGTTACCCACAGTCTCGGCGGCCCAGGCCCAAGAGGAACTGACAGCTGACCCGTTCCGCTTCGTATCCACGGGACTGGACGTCTTGGACACGCTGCTTGCCGCGTCAAAGAATGACGGCCGTACCAGAGACCTCGGAGGGGTCCAGAGAGGTATAGTGACCGAAATCTGGGGCCCGCCAGGCATAGGCAAGACTTCGCTGGGGTAGGTCACTTTACCTTTTTGGTTGGCGCTTCACTTGAACAGTGTGTACCTTGCGGTCGGCTAAACGACTGTTTTAGCCTGCAGCTTGCCTCGAATGCTCTCGCCAGCAAACGATCGGTGGTTTGGGTAGGTCGGTCAAGATCATGTCATTTTGCTGTGAGCAGATTCTCTTAAATAATATCGTCACTGACAAACCGGGGAAATGTATGCAGACTGTTTCCACAGCGTCTGCTCCCACAGGCTACCTGATATCATCGACACCAAGCATGAGCCTGATGTTTTGGACATGTTTGTCCACTTTGAATGTCCGGAGCTTGCACATTTGATTGCCTTGCTCTGCAGACCAAATGAGCTCTGCGTGCCTTTAGATACATCGCTCGTCGTTGTTGATTCCCTTACGGCTTTGATAAATCACGCATATCCTCGAACATTTGATGGCAGGGCCGCGGCCAAGATGAGCGGCGGCAGCAAGAGTACGTCAACACCATATCAGAGCTGCAAGCCAAGCAGTTTGCTGCTGCAAGTAGGGGCCCGTACAAGGTCTGTATTGTGATACTGATGACTCGTACTCCCAGTTCCGTCTTCTTCTGCAAAACGTCAACAGACTATCCAACATTTGATAGGTGCACTGCAAAAGTTGGCTGCAACGCGAAACTTGGCGGTGGTTATCCTGAGCCAGTGTGCTACCAAGATGCAACTCGAACGAGGAGCTGCTCTGATTCCAGCCGTCAATGCAAGCTGGTGGGAGGATGGCATCTCCACAAGGATAGTGCTCTTCAGAGACTGGTCCATGCAATCTGGTAGCGCTAGGGCCGCTCGTTTTGCTGCAGCACTCAAGGTCAACGGCAAGAAGGTAGACGAGGGCGATATTGAATTGGCCGCGTTCGAGACCGTCGCTGTAGGTCTATGCATAGATTTTCCGACCTCCCTCTTACACCTTGCAAAATTTACAGGCTACCCCAAATTTTGATACAACGGCATTGGTATTATGCATACTAACTGCCCTCCGCCATACGTAGACTGGCCTTGAAGCTGTGGCTCTCGACAGTTCCCGCCAGAGCCAGCCACGGCAAAAAAGGGAGCTTGGGCCCTCTGGTACCCTCGAGATTCCGGACAGCGATGACGAAGACTACGGCTGGCAGGAAGAAGATGCATCTGCCCTTCCGCAGATACCTCAGTGGCAGGGAAGTGAGGATATTCTACTCGTCCGAGGCCAGGATAGTGACGAGGGCGAAGAGCTTGAGCCTACTGAAGAGGGTCAAAATGCCGAATCCGACAAGTGACAACATATATGAGCCAAACGGTCGATGACTCGAAAAGATTCAGCCACTGTCCTTCATCACAATCTGAAAGGCGTGGTCCTGAAAGTTTGGAGTCGAGTAATCGCTTTTCCCTATTCCCGGCCGTTCCTATCTATTGGCTGTCGGTTGACGTCGCATCTCATCTCAAATCGGGATGGCCGCCTTCAACAAATAAAAAAAAGTCATGCCAAAGTCCCATTGTGTAGTCGTTGAAACACTGGATTTCGTAATTACCATACTGAACAAAGCCCCACTGCAACCGGCGGAAATTTCTTCATCCCCCCCCTTGTGTACACCGCCCATGGCCACCCCAGCCTATCTTCCGGGGATTATGGTGGGTGGTGCGGCGCATTCCGTCGTCCAATGTCGGCGGAATGTCGGACTGATTGCGGAGGAGAATGGCGTGTCTCTTCTCAGGTAATCAATGCCGGCGCTATTTAGTCAATACATGCTGAGCAAGAATACACAATGAAAAAAGGAGGACAAACGAAAACAAAAATCCCCACAGATTCTGCTTGACTCGATCGCGGGCATAGTAGCGAAATTTCCCTTTCTTTATTTTCTGATTCACTATGGCCCCCTCTATTTCTCTGTCTGCTAACTGCACGCCCCCATTCGTTCTTCAAGGTGATTGTCGATTATCCACCATCGAAAGGTTAGCGGCAAACTGGAGCGGAACTGGCTACATCAGCCCTGTCAAGTGTCGAGCAAATTTTGCAGGTCACATTTTCATGGCATGGATGATGAAAGTTTTTTTTTTGTCTATACTCCGCACAAAGCACATACAGGTTGCTGTACTTCGTATATCCGGCAACCGGCACATGGTTAAGAAAGCCGTTGTCTTTGGCCATATTCACTAAGGGCAAAATATCCCAACGCAGCTCTGCAGCTCCATGTTGCTAGTTGAAACAGGCGCGGTCTCTGTCAACAGAAAAACAGACGAAACAGGTGTACCAAGGATTAGTTGACAAAGTTTCGATTGTATATATTACAGCTGGCAGTGAGCTGGCACTGCATTGCTGCTACTTCGCTTGCACCAAGTTTCTCAAAGCATTGGGCAGATTCTTTTGCCAAGCCGGCCGGTCTCTCAACATACATACCACACACCATAATTAGTAGACAACCACTGATTGCATAGATTACGTAGCCAGGTACTTGAACAGAACTGCCTTGCCTCAGGTGCATATGGCCCGCTCACAGGACATGGGTATAGACGCATTGCAACCGACCCTGGAAGTTGAGGGGGGAAGGGAGAACAAAAAAAAAAAAAAAAAAAACTTAACATGTGCGTTTATGTTGGCGGGCCTCTCCCAACTGTTTTCTGCCTGCCGTACCAAAAAGCTCGCCACAGTACAGTTTTGATGTGTACCTTGCGTATAACATCGCATCCTCTGTACCGTAGTACCCCAAGTGGTTAGTTAATATGCATGCAAGCAAGGACTTAGTTGTGAATCAACCATGGCTAGTTTTCTAACCGGTGAACACAACAAAATCCATCAATTGCTGACTTTTATTTTTACACCCTCTGATTTTGCACTGTACTCATTTCCTTCCTTTTTTTTTTTTTTTTTTTTCTCTTTCTCTTTCTTGCTCACTCCCTTCTGCCGGAACGGTATGGCTGAGACTTCGGAGAAGCTTTGTGCATGCTGCGAGGGCGATCCCGGGCTAGGGACCCGTAAAATTCGGCACCCTGATCCGACTGGAACGACTAGGCGCCGCAGAACACCCCCGTATGTTCGGCAGAGCAGGATCTAGAACCCCTGGGTCGGTCTTTTTCTTTCTTTTCCTTGACCAATGTGGGATCAGTGGAATAACGGCCCGTTCTCGGGTGGTAGGCGGCGCGGGACTGAGCTGATTTGCGGATTTTTTACATTCTTTTTTTTTATCTGCAAATATTACAAGGCGTTTTATATCGAAGATCGTGCCGTATTGCGTCTGTTGGTGGCCTGTCTACGCGTTGCTGTTGGGAGTTTCGCCGGAGCTGTGGTATGTTTGCTGTCCTCCAGTTTACAGTAGTACTGGTGTCTCCATGACCCTTATTCTTGTATTGTGGCTTTATGGGTTTGCTGTTGTTTTTCTCCATGTGCATTTTCCTGGTTGTTCCCCGGCCGCGGTTGTATCCGCCTTGAATTTCAACCGATCAAAACTCAAATCTTTAGTTGGAAACTTTTACTTGAAAGAAGCAAAAGTGACGAAGATTAAGTCTTGTCTCACAGTTACTGGATCTTCTGGTGATGCCATATTCCATAAAAGACCAATGAAAACATTCCTCTAAGCCCCCTATAGAGGCCCCAGTATCCTTGATGTGCCTAGAACATACAACATATAATTAAGTGAAGATAGATATCTACGGAGTAGCAGGCCCGCATATACGAGCGAACCCAATAAGACAAATCGATTGGCTATGGTTGGAAGACAATCCGTCCAAGAAATACCATTAACATGGCCACGGGCGCTGTCTGTGCTCTTACATGGCGAGCGAGGATCGTCCCTCTAGCCCGCAGCAAACTGTGCATTTCACCGGCATCCCCAGCTGATATTGAACCAGAGGCAACGTCTTGTACGGGGTGAAATTTGGAACGAGGAGTTTGCAGCCAATAGAAACAATATGTCGATAAATTGAGGGCCAGACCAATACTATGCACATGCGCATGCAGAACACCGGTGCAGTGCAGCCTTCCATGCCTACTCGGTGTGACAAACTGTATACAAGAAAAAAGAGAATGGTATGATTGCGGGTATGAACTGGCGCCATCCCCTGACGAAGAAAGGTCGTCCTGCCCTGTAGGGTAGGCTACCCCCCAGATCCGAACAGCCCATCTCGCGGCAATAGGGCGTCGACCCCGCAAATCGCCGGCATCTAAACCGGGATCGAAAGCATGAATGCTTTTGCTTTTGATTTTGCTCCGTCATCGTCGATCCGGCTCTGCCTGGGCGAGCTGGGCGGCGACTGGATGCAAGACATGAGTGCCGCTCAGGCTTTTCATGCAGGGTAGCCAAGACGAGTTTGGGTGGAAGAGTCGAACGAGGCAGACGTGACAAATTCAAGGGATGCTCTCGGACAACGTATTCAATAGATTGTCTCAAAACTCCCCTTTTGTGTGCATGTGCTACCCGGGGCATCGAATGTTCTTTGCAGAGCAAACCCTTCATGAGGTGACTCTTTGTTCTCGGCCGTTCTCAGCCTGAAAGCTTTCGCATACCTCACGGCTCTGGTGCATGGCGCCATCAGACCACGAGCTCCCTTATCATTCTCATTCGAGCCGAGGGATGATGGCTTGAGCAGATAAACACGACTTATTAGTTGGCCACTCCGAGATGGTCTAGATAGCTTGCGGCGCTTCTGACAGCGGTAGTGGTATCTGTCCCCTCCTGGCGCTGCTGGGATCGGCCACATCTTCAGGACGGATGATATGAATGTAAGTGAGAGGCCGCAGTGATATTGGAAGAGCCTCGTGCGCTGGATCAGGAACCGTAATGTACGTGTCCGGAGCTGATCGGGGCCGGGCGATCATACGAGCAACCTCGTGTGCAACTGTAGTGTCTGTAAGATCTAACGGCAAACCAAGATGTATATGCGATAGGCGTCTCGTGTATGCTCAGCTCCAGACCTTGATTTGCAATGCCACTTTCCTCGCGGAGGCGGCAGGTGAGCACTAGAATAGTCGTTCAACCTCATTTCGATATGTCCGGACATACTCCTATCACGCCATATGGTGGAGGCGACATGCCAATCAGTCTGCGTGAAAGGTGCGAAAATGCTTTAGCTTCATAGTATTGTCATTTTAAGACTCTTCCTCCATTACACTTCAACATTCGTGATATCTGTACATGCCTTCCCACGTGGCTATCCCAGTCCAGCTGTCGATGACTATGCTGGGTGAGCGGATGGTCAAGACACCATGTTCTTCTGAAAGTCGATACATGAGCTCATAAAATTGCAGCAAGCAGCTTGCAATCTTTGGATACAAGGCAGCTTGCCCAATAGCTTCCTAACTTCTTTTGTCATGGCCCCGAAGGTATCCGAAAAGTGATGCTGCAGGGCTACCAAGGAGCAGCCATGCATGCCTTACGAGAACCTGATCCCAAAAATGGTTTTCTTCCCGGAACCATCGCGGCCCGTGGCCTCGGAATTCTCGAGATAAATTCTTTGATGGCCGACCACATCAAGATAGAAGTATCGGTACTCAAAGTCCTCGGCGCCAACACGCTTGATAAGGTGCATGTTCGCCATGCCCCGGCCCTTGGAACCTTCCAAATTGAAATGTATCATCATGTGTTCATTTCCCTGCGAATCTTTCCGCAATGTAGACCTGTATTTTTTAGGCGATGATCAGAAACCATATC
Source organism: Pyricularia oryzae 70-15 (assembly GCF_000002495.2). Lineage (NCBI taxonomy): Eukaryota > Fungi > Ascomycota > Sordariomycetes > Magnaporthales > Pyriculariaceae > Pyricularia > Pyricularia oryzae. Next base: position 3,687,000 of record NC_017850.1, read on the forward strand.
CCCAGATTTCGAGTTTTGGTGTATGTTTGACAAAAGGACTCACGCGATCGGCCTGGCCCTCCTCCACTTGTTGCTTGTCTCCTCCCCGAAAGCAGTTATACTTTTGGACTCTCCCAGGAGCTCCAGACATCGTGGATCTTTGCGAATGCGATCGACAGCTCGGTTGTAATATGCCACTTTAGAGTCGGGCGAGAAGACCTCTGAGTAGAGTAGGTAACCAATCCCTCCCTGGATGATATAGCACACCTAATGTCAGCTGGGGGATCATACGCTGGCTCGTTGTTTGACATGTCTATTCCCTCTGTATCTCAATTTACACGGCTCCAGGGTTGTACGTACCGTCAGAGCCATTCCTACAAGCACCATTCCAAAGTTGAAAGTCTGCTGCACAGCACGCGACGTCTTCTCCCCACCGGAGAGCTCAGTCCAGGGCACACGGCCATCATCGTTGAACGGGGTCACAGCTCTCCTTCGCTGAGTTGCATTGCTATCGTTGGCGCTGGTGTTCGTTGCGTAACATCTCCTCGATGCGATCAATGGCCTGATTTGCTGGGATGCGAGAGCTCGGGGAATGATGATGTTGGCAGCGGCGGCCGTTTGAAGCTTCATATTGATGGATTGGCGTGGGCCTGAATACCCATCTCTGTTGCTCGTTTAAGCGTAATGAAACTCGGGCGGTTCGTTCGTTACGCAACAGCCTTCTGACAGTCACGCGATCAACTATGTGATCGTTGGGGTTTTGCTCGTCGCAAAAGCAGGCATCTGAGCTCCAGAAACGCGGCTGTAAAAAGCTTATGCGATTGATGCTTGACGGCGCAGGAAAAGCCCACCCAAATCCGAACTCTTGCGCAAGCTTGGGACTGTCTGCGTGGGGTTCCAAGATCAGGCTAGTACGGTTGAGGCTTAGCCAGAACTGACAGAAAGCTGGCAACCCCTGACATGACCCGCCATCCAATTCATTACATAATACAATCCTTACTGAAAATGTGGCCGCCTCGACAACTTCACCCATTTGGACTCCATTCGTCTTGGGACCCGACCGTTGTGAACCTGCACGCACTTATTACTTTGACAACATAAGCCAGATATCGAACAACACCGACGAAACCCGACATCATGGCTGCGCTCGCAAGCAAGCAGCAATCACAGAAGATTTTTGAGAAGCTCAAGACCAAACAGGCAAACAAAGTGAGCCCCGCCACTATTCTCTTCCCCCTCTACAGATTCCCAGATCGATCAACACATACATATCTCCACTACCGCCTGCCCATGCAACGCAACGTTTTTGTTGTTTTACAGACTGGTTTTCGAGGTAGCTTATGTTGCGCGAAAGACTTGCCGCCTACTGACACTTTGCTCCTTGTTTGCAGATATGCTTTGACTGCGGACAGAAGAACCCGACGTGGACGTCCGTCCCGTTCGGAATCTATCTTTGTCTCGACTGCTCCTCGAACCATCGCAATCTCGGAGTGCACATTTCCTTTGTGCGCTCCACCAACCTCGATCGTGAGTACTGTCGTTTCTGACGCGCGCCTGTCAGAGCTGAGACTTGGAGGTTTCAGACCAAGGGGGCATTCAGTGACTGACATGGCGGCATTGTGGATGGAAAGAATGGCAATGGGACCAATTGCGCGTCATGAAAGTGGGTGGCAATGAATCAGCCACCAAATTTTTCCAGCAGAACGGAGGATCTGCCGCCTTGAACAGCAAGGACCCCAAGACCAAGTATCACTCGGCCGTTGCGACCAAGTACAAGGAGGAGCTGAAGAAGAGAGCGGCGCGGGACGCCAAGGAGTAAGCGGCCCCACCCTACTATATGTCTTGCTTGTCGAGCGCTAACGTACCATGTACAATCTAGATACCCCGAGGAAGTTGTCATCACTGACGGCACCGATGCAGGAGACGGCACAAACACTCCAGCTGGGGAGCCGGATGACGATTTCTTCTCCTCATGGGACAAGCCTGCGATCAAGAAGCCCACGCCCCCGGTCTCACGAACTGCGACTCCCCCAGTAGTCGGAAGGACGCCATCCCCCTTCCTCACTGCCGGTGGCGCCAACGGCAAGGACATCGCCCGTACTCCCTCGCCGCTCGCCAAATCTGCCGACTCCGCCGTCAAGCCTGCCGCCAGCCGTATCACGCACTCGTCTGCTCTCAAGAAAACGACGGGCGCAGGCCCCAAGAAGGCGAATGTGCTCGGAGCAAAGAAGACTACCAAGTTGGGGGTGAAAAAGGTCAACGCCGAAGTTATTGACTTTGATGAAGCCGAGAAAAAGGCCAAGGAGGAGGCCGAAAGGATTGAGAAGCTAGGCTACGACCCAGATGACATAGATACCACTGCTGCTAAGAAGGTCGGCGGTGTTAAGGCCGAGTCGAGTGGCGCTGGAATCCTGGCGCCTACACCCGTCAGCCCAGCACGTGGTGGATACGGCGCTTCGGGCCACAGCCGGGAGAAGTCCGCATCTGAGATGGAGAGGCTCGGCATGGGCATGGGCAGGCTAGGATTCGGTCAAGTTGGTGGTAACAAGCCCGCCGCGGCAGCCCAGCCAAAGAAGGGCGGTGGCTTCGGATCGGTTGGCCCTATCAAGGCGACTCCGGAAGGTAGGTTACATGATCGTCCCATTGGATGGCAAAGACTGGAAGACTGACAGTTTCTCTTAAATTTAGCCGACGAGGAGAAGTATGCGCGAAGCAAATTCGGTGCGCAGAAGGCCATATCCTCGGACGAATTCTTTGGCAAGGGCTCCTACGACCCCAACGCCCAAGCCGAGGCTAAGACAAGGCTGCAAGGCTTTGAGGGTGCCTCGGCCATCTCGTCCAACGCCTACTTCGGCCGGCCCGAGGAGGAAGAGGTCGAGGAATATGGAGACTTGGAGACCGCTGCTAAGGACTTCATTCGAAAGTTTGGCCTTACGAGAGGTGACGATCTCGAGAACCTCACTGCAGTACTTGGAGACGGCGCAACGAAGCTGCAGGGTGCTATTCGCAGCTATCTCGGCAGCTAGATGCCTCGTTTGTTAACGTTACAAATTCAGTCAAACTGATTTGATATCGGGTTTTAGATTGTGACAACCCGAACGGTTTCGTCGCATTTCAATGGTGCTGGCGGATGCCATCGAGCACAGTTTTTACTAAAACAGTGTTTGGCGGTAGGGCGGCTGCGATTCACTTTAGCAAAGGGGTAGAGCGGTAAGACGACTGGGCAACATCAAAATTTCAGACACTTAATACAGAGCTCTTTTTTCATTTTAGTACATATGAAACGGCTGTTTTCTTTATTCCCGCGTCAAATAGGTCGTAGCCTAGCTGTTAGTCGTGAACCATACGGGGTGGTGCAAGCCGTGGTAGCGCTGGAGAACGAGTCGAACAAGGAAACTGAAACTTGATTATGGTGCATCCAGGTAATCTTCAAGTAGAAATGTCTGAATGTAGCACATGACCACGACGCCATCACTATTATCTACTTGATCATTGTGAAAGCATATAATCATTGCCAGTCCGATGTGTGTGTATCAATGAATCTCATGATCACCTAGAGCTATAGACAGTTACAAGCCAGACAGATACCCACCAACCGGAAAGCTGAACCAAAGACTTTGGGTGGTATATACATAGTAAAAATGGCATTGGACATTAAAGAATAACACATGTCATGAGAAAATAATAACAGCTTTTTTGGTTTGTTTACAACTTGGCCGAGGCCTTGACCATCTGGCCACCCTGTCCCAAGCATGCGGCACCATCATTGACGAGCTCGTCGACAACCTCCTTGGCGCTCTTGAGCTCGTTGACGACGGCGGCGCACTTGCCCATCAGGAACGGCCTGAACTGGTCCATGAGGTCATCAATGTCAACATCCTCCTCGGTCTCGACGTTGGGCTTCTTGTCATCCTTGCCCTTGGCCTCGCCGCTGGCAATGTCAAAGTTGGGGCCCTCCTCGCCGCCCATGATCTTGTCAAGGTCGGACTCGTAGGGGAGGATTCCCTTGGCGGTCAGCTCCTTGATCTCGTCCTGGCGGTCATTCTCCCAGTTAAGGATGTAGGGGTTCTTCTTCACGCGCAGGGGACGGCCCGTGAAGATGACGGTCTTGATGGTATCGTCGTAGCCGGCGGTGCGGACAGCCTCCTTGTGTGACTCGGGTGCGCCAGCCTCGTGGGTGAGGATGAAGCGTGTGCCAACCCAGACGGCGCTGGCGCCGAGCATGAGAGCGGCAGCAACGGTCTGGCCGTTGAAAATACCGCCGGCGGCAACGACCTGGACGGGACCGCCGGTCAGAGGCGACTTGTGGCCCTGGCAGGCCTTGACGACCGAGGGGATGAGGATGGTGGTGGGAATGTTGCCGGTGTGGCCACCGCCCTCACCGCCCTGGGCGCAGATGATGTCCACGCCGAGAGAGAGGCACTTGGCAACGTGCTTGGGGTGGCCGATCATGTTCATGTAGAGGATTCCGTGCTTGTGCAGGCGGTCAACGACGTGCTTGGGCGGCACACCGACGGCAGAGACGAAAAGCTTGGCGCCCTCGGCAATGATGATGTCAACCAGCTCATCGAGCTTGCCCTTGGTGTAATCGTAGCTATGGTAAAGAGAAGTAGAAACATGTTAGCTGATATTGTTCGAAAGCCGAGGAGTGCCCCTCGTTTGACTGTTTGTAGATTAGCGGAAGTTTAAAAAGGCTTACTTGGTCTTGCGCGCGTTGCCACCAACCTGCGGCAGCAACAAGTCAACACCAAAGGGGGCGTTCTTGTCTGTGAGATGGTGCTTCAGCTCGGCGATTTGGTCCTTAAGCATCTCTGGTGTGTAGCCGACGCCTCCGATAACACCCAGGCCTCCTGCGTTTGTGACGGCAGCTGCCAGCTTGGGTCCTGCGGCCACGTTCATGCCGGCGAGCATGACGGGGTGCTGGATCTTGAACAGATCGGTGATAGGGGTTCGGATCTTCTCTGTTGCGTGGGGAATGTCCCCTCAAAGGGCCAAGAGTCAGCAAGTTGACAAATCACCGGTTTGTCTCTCGTCAGCCTGGAATACTTACGTGGTGAAGCCATTGTGATGGTTTGTGTAGGGATGTATACGATGATTATGCCAGATACAAGAAGGCTCAGTCACTATGTCCAAGGGGTATGAGGCTTGTGAGTATTCAGTTGGTTGGCTGGTGTGGAGGGTTGTGTGAAGATAAATGTTGGAGCAAGAACAGAACAGAACACATGAGAATTGGGAGCAAAGTCTAATAACGTCTTTGGAGATGAGGTAGCACTCCAGACAACGATAACCGGACAACGGTGCGCGGGTTAGCCACATGCCTCGGGCAGCCGAGGTCGATCGTTGGAACAGGGAATGCGCTAATGCTGACCTGTTCTGCTGGGGTGTCCTGGTACGCGCCTGCTCTCGGTTCCCTGTGTCGGACTAGCTGCGAAGAGTTTGTTAGAGGGTTCGGGGTTCAAGTGGGGCGCGGGGGTGGATATGCCGAGGCAAAATCGCATTGTATAGAAAAAAGAGTCGTTGCCTTTTTGCCAGGACGACACACCAGTGACCAAAATGAGACAAAATCCTCAAGCCTTTTTTTTCTCTCTCTTCAATTTTCGTTTTTGACCAATTTCTATTCTTCTGTACGCGTCCATCGATCTCGTCTGATCATTCTGGTCTGATCTTACAACTTTCTCTCGTCAGGTTCGGCTATTGCTGGCAGTGTATGATGCTGTAAATAGCTTTCGGTGTTATAATATGCCGCGGCTAAGGCGTAATCCTTTCCCCGATCAGTCCGAGCCTCAGGTTCTAGTGCCGGGCGACGGTTAACCTGGGGTACAGCGCAGTGGTATTATTGGCTCGCACCGTTCGTCAGTGCGAAGCGACAGCGTTGCAAAGGAGGCTTCCATCTTCAGTGGAGTTATCGTCAAGACTTCAGCCACAAACGCACCAACCCGCATCGGGAAGAGAACAGCTGTAAATGTGGCTAGTGCATGGCTTTTTCAGAAGCTGGGACGCTATTGGTGCAAAACATGATGATCAATCTCGCGGATCTAATTCTTCAATTTTGACCATATTGGGTAGGTGCAGGCCTGGGAATTTGCTGCGCTTGCCATATTTCACCTCTAAAATCATCTTCTTTTTCTTCTCCAGCTTACTTTGTCGTGTTTTGTTTTGTTTTTTGTCTAGTCATATTTTCTTTGTTCTTTGCCCATGGTATATCTTCCTATCCTGGAGGATCTGTCCCTTGTGCAGCACTGAAAACAGGTTGCATCCTGTCTTAGCAACCATTACCTTACCGCCATGAACATATCGACCTCGGCTGCGGCGCGTCGGATGACGCAAAGGGCTGCTTGCTCTGCATGCCGTAGTGTCGAGCTAGCCTGTCTGACAAGAAACGTAGCACGTTTCCCCCCTACTGGCAGCTGTCAACTCATCATCAGCAGAAGGTCTTTGTCCGTCTCCCGGCATTTAGCAGAAGCAAAGCCCGTGGCCTTCAAACGTCATGGTCTGCTTCCTCAGCTTCAAACGCAAGAGCATGCTCGGCAATCTGGGTCTGGCCTCGACAAGCAACGGCGCACCGCCTACATTGCCCTTGGAAGTAACATGGGCGATCGCATAGCTATGATTGAACAGGCGTGCAATGAGATGGATGCGCGTGGTATATGTGTGAAGCGAACCAGCAGCCTATGGGAAACGGAGCCCATGTATGTCCTCGAACAGGGACGCTTTGTCAATGGAGTCTGCGCGGTAGAAACGAGCCTGGAGCCATTGGCTCTTCTTGACCAGCTGCAGGATATCGAAAACTCCATGGGACGCCAAAAAGTCATTGACAAGGGCCCGCGGAACATTGATTTGGACATTCTGCTCTACGAAGGCGTCAAGCTCAAGCATGATCGTCTTGAGATACCTCACAAAGGTATCCCAGAGCGAGAGTTTGTCCTGCGTCCCTTGACCGAGTAAGCCGGAAAAGTAACTCCTCGTAAACACAAAACATATAAGAACCTTCTCTGATATTCTCACCTTTCTCACCCAATAGACTCATCCCAGACAAGGCTGTGGATCCTGATCGGCCGTGGAAACTTGCACAAGATTACCTCAACGAACTACCTCTCTCTAGTCCACCCCTGACCACCCTGACGCCTCTCTCGCCTTCCAACCCGCCACTGCAGGCTGTCAAGCCCACCCGCAGGACACATGTCATGGCTATACTCAATGTTACTCCGGACTCTTTCTCTGACGGCGGAAAGCATAACCCAATCGATCAATCATCGCTGAAGTCCACAGTCGAGGACTTGATTAAATCTGGTGCCACAATAATCGACGTCGGCGGTCAGTCGACAGCTCCTGGAGCCCCTGAGGTATCGCTGGAGGAAGAACTAGCACGTGTCATTCCAGCTGTCAAAGCCATACGTGAAGTATCTCGCGACCATGGATTGGACAGTGGACCAAGACGGATTCTCATCAGCGCAGACACTTACCGTGCCGCTGTTGCCGAGGCAGCAGTGTCTGCCGGTGCAGACATCATCAACGACGTATCCGCTGGCGCCCTTGATGCCGACATGCTTCCCACAGTGGCCCGATTGGGAGTCACGGTTTGTTTGATGCACATGCGCGGAACACCTGCAACTATGAGCTCGCTGTCTAATTATGACGGTCCATCTTCATCCTCACCAGACCCGGAGTCAAATGTAAACAGCACGGACGAGGGTGGTCTTATACCCTCAGTGGCCAGAGAACTACTTGATCGCGTCGCCGAGGCCGAGGCTGCTGGTATCAGACGGTGGCGCATCATCCTTGACCCGGGCCTAGGATTTGCCAAGGAACTGCCGGAGCAGAACCTTGAGATTTTGCGGCGTTTAGATGAGCTCCGTCTCTGGCCGGGGCTGGAAGGACTACCTTGGCTAGTTGGACCCAGCCGCAAACGCTTTGTCGGCACCATAACAGGTGTTAAGAAGCCAGCCGACCGAGTTTGGGGCACTGCCGCCGCCGTAGCAGCTGCTGTGCAAGGTGGTGCCGATGTAGTGCGTGTTCACGATGTGCGCGAAATGGCGCAGGTTGTCGCCATGTCGGATGCCATTTGGAGGCATGGCGGCTGCTCGAGCCGCGATTCCTAGAGCTGTTCCTTAAAACGAGGTCACCCTTGGATGAGAGTGGCTCTCTCTTGCCAGTAGAAGGCATTTTACCATGCATACGCCGCCTTATCTGGCGAAGTATTTCGAGGCTTGCGGCCAACTGGATCCGAAATGAGCCACCATATAACCTATCTACTGTAGTCCTTCCAGTGGCTTATTCGATGTCATTTGTCACTTATTCATTGAAGGGACCTATTTGGAGGCAGGAGCTCTCAATTACGGTAGTCCGAAAAGCAACCATGCAAACCCCCGAGACCCCGGAATCAACCGCGTCATACAGCGCCTGTCACAAAAGTCAAGACCACGCCAGTTCTACCTATAGTAATATTGGCATCCTCATAATAGTGTCGATCATCTTTGAAGCAGCGTATCAGGTCAGATACGGCATTCGTCACCAGTAGGATACGAGCTAGGTGATGGAAAGCTGCCGGGGAAGGTCTACCGATACGTGTATACGGTGCGTACATACGAAAATACGGTAAAGTATGCAGCCAATTTCTACAGTTAGGGCGACGCCACTGCTCGGGCGCGCTGTCATCATAACATAATGACGATGGCCACAACTACTGGTCTGGTCACTTGATCGGCATATGGCTGAGAAGCAATAAACAAAAATGTAAGGCGGTGTCATAGGACATGACGAATGTTATTTTGCTGTGTGGTGCACTAGCAAGGATTCAATGCTTCTGGGCCGACGATACTACCCCTCATTTCACAGTAACCAGCAGGAAAGCGACCCGCCCACAGCTGGCACAAGCTCTGAAAATCAGCCTGTCGACACTTGGCGATCGAAGTACTCTCTGTTGAGACTTGAAAGTATTTGAATGTATAGGCCGGGGTCTATCTTTGTACCTATACCCCCCCGTCTCACTTGTCGCCTGTGCCGGTATCCCCCGCTGATGCAGGAGGCCCACAGGGACCGTTCTGTCCTGCCTTGCCTGCGCCCCTCCCTTCTTGTGGGTTTTGCCGGGCTGTAGTCCCTTTTGGTGAAGAAGCAGCAGCAGCATCGGCAACAGGGCCAGCATCAGCGCAAACTCCAAGGCGAAACCCCAACAGCATCAGCAGCAGCAGCGTACGATCGATGCTCCTTGTTGGAGAAGTCTGTCCTGTCGTGCGCACGATACGATACATACCGACCGCCTCATCGGAATACGAGCGGGACCCACAGGTTTCTTGTTTATTTTCGACTAGTGCGAGCGGATTAGAAACCTTAATTGAACCTCGTCGTCGCCCATGGTCGGCAAACAGGATTTTCTTCCTGGCACAGTCGATTCAGTGATTGTTTTGGATCTAGTCTCTTTTTTTCGTCCATACCTATTTAGTAGTTCTTGGTGTGGACATACTTCTTTCGCCCTCACATGAGAATATGCTCCAGGACGCCTGCCCTCATTCCGTCGATCTCTCAGTATACCTACAGCGGGAAATAATACTTGGTGGCTGCAACTCTAAGCCCGGACGAGCTTACAGGCCGGGTCTTGCCAGACCGGTGAGCAGCATCTCCATTATTATTAGTCCAGACAGTTATTATACGTACATTCTGGGCGTTTTCCAAAATCCCTCGAGGTAGTCATGTGCGGCATTGGGTCGTATTGCTGCTGACATTACACCCTGCCGCAACTGGAAAAAATTTCCTTGAACCCGGTCAACCGCTTTACTGGCCCTGCCAATCAATTCCTCAACTGCCGTAGTTTGTTGTCAGTGTGTGTGCCGAAGATCCGACATAGAAGCAAGAGCGAGAGAGAGAAAAGCGGACCAGAGAGAGGTTAACGAATATGGAGTTGTCGACAGGTAACAGCAAAAGCCAAGAAGAAATCGCCGCAATCTGCAGCTTATTCCGCTGGCATAGTCGATAGATCTCTCGTCTACTTGTTACAATACTGACCCCCGCTGCTCTGCCTACCTAGGAACTCAGGGAGCCTTGGGAGCCTACGGAGTAGGTAGGTAACCATTTCCCAAGTAAAGAAACAACCAATTGCCATGGCCATGGGTGGATGCAACTCGCGTTTTGCTTTTTAGATCTGCAACGGAACGAAAATAGAGGCCGGCGGCGCATGACCCCCTCTTTATCTCGCAAGCCATTTTCGATTTCTTTTTCCTTTTCCAGAGCCAAGACCCAAACGGTGGCTCGAGGAAAGTGGGGGTGGGCCTAGACCGGAACTCCAACATATGCCATGTGGCCAAGCCAACGGTGCTCGGGACCGGCCACTGATCTCAAAATAAACGAAGAGAAGGAACAAAACGAACCAAAAAAGAAGGCTGTTTACCCACCGGTTCTACTGTGCTGGCAAGAGAAGGCCACTAACTACATTCTATTCTATATTGATACGGTTTTTTCAATTCGTTTTTGCACTCTTTTACTCGCTTCCACGGCTATCTCTAGTCACAGGGCGGACGGATCTGTGTTTACCTATGGGTTCCCCAATGCCTGCTTCTGCGCCGGTTTCACTGCACCAGCAATCAGCCTCAAAGAGAATCAAAGAAGAAAAAAGTACACACCCGTTTTCCGCCCCCCCCCCCCTTGCCCCACCTCCCTTGCCTTTTCTCTGGAATCCCCTCCCTCATGTTCCGATCAAAAATTTCTTCAACCGTTTCTTTGTTTCTTCCCCCTACCTTTCCCCCCTGCTCAACCCATACTAAGATTGGCGCTTACCTAGTGTTTGTGTGCGTGTATCTGGGTGGGTAGGTGTAGTACAAAATAGCTCTTGTTCGCCATCCATCCTTTTCCCGAAAATAGGGAAACCTGTGCCTCCATCCAAATGGTACCTCCTGGGAGCCGACCCCTAAGCGCCGGCCTGTCCATCTCGCCACCTTTTATTTTCTTCTTTCTGTGGTGTGCCCAAACCAAGGGATGTCAAAGCGCAAGGGGTGTAAGTGATGGAACAGGACAGAACCAAGGGTTTGGGATTAGAAAAAAGAAAAAGAAAAAAAGGATAACAAGTGACAGATCTGTCTGTTGCTCGTCGTTAAAGTTCTCCTATCTAAAACCGGTCAGGTACCCGTGGCATCGGGAACCGAAATAACGCATCGTTGTGGCTGTTACACATGTTAGACAGAGGGAGGATGAACCCCAACAACGCACACACTTAACGGCTACCCTCCCCACAAAAGCATAGCATGTCTTGTGCGAGCCGGGGCAAAGTATTAGCCCGTAGCCGGTCACCGCAAGCTCTCACCTGTCTTTCTAGCGAGACCGGTGTGCTTTGCTAGTTATTGCAGAAATCCCTAGCTTCTAGGTCTCGGTGAGAGCGTTTGTGTAGACAGTCACAACAACAAAAAGTAGCCTTTTTTTTCTAGGAGAAATAACTCCGGTCCTGACGAACGCAGTCAAGACGTGACATGATATGGTCTGGAAGCATTCCAAGGGAGGATGAGCTGGATGCATGTCGTGCATCTACTCAATATACCATGATGTGACGCTCGTTATCCCTTTGCTTGGCAATAATACTATCGTGTTTCAACTATCTAAGGCTAAGATATTATCCTGGATAAACCCAGGTGGCTGCCGTCAGTCCGACAATCGGAATGCCCACGACCTCAAGACTATCGGAAATCCATGTGGGTCACAGAACTGGCTGGACGCCTTGCGAGAAGTATATGCAGAATAACCGTGACAGCGATAAGGAGCTCGCAGGCGAGTAGAGTGTTCTTGAGGAGGGATTCCTGTGAGCGCAGAATTCATCAAAAGGGACGACTGCAGCTGAATGAAGGCCAAATAGAGAAAAAAAAAACAAGGCTAAAAAAAAAGAAAAAAGAAATGAACAAAAGCCAGATGCTCCTGGGTATTCCTTGCAAATGCCACATTTCCTTAAATATCCCGTTCCCTATCCCAAAAGCGTCAAGATTCTGTTCCGTTTTGCCAGCTCTTTCCCAACACCAGCGCCTTCTAGGTGTTGCCCGTGGAGACAAACGTTTTGTTTTGTTTTGTTTTGTTTGGCATTCCTCCTTTTTGAACCCAGCCCATAAATAACCTTAAACAGACAAAGAAGAGAAAGGAAAAAAGGAAAGTAAAATTGAGAACAGCATGCCAAGGAGATCGTTTCCATCATTTCATCAGATCTGCACAGCCAGAAATCGTTGGCAAATCTAGACAAGGGAAAAATAGAACTGGGAAAAGACATAAAAGTAACGAAACGTCAAAAAGATCGAACAGTCTTGGATATTTCATTCCCACAAGCACACAACGCTTTGGGTATCGGCCAGGAGCCGAGAATTCGAATCAAGGTTGCCAGATGATTTTGCAGGAAAAAGAAACTCCACGAGTCGGTTGTGCAGGTGCCGAGCGTCTTCACGCTTGGAGACGCTGCAATTGCCTCAAAGAGAGACATATGGTTGATCATGTAATGTTGAGACCAGATGAGGCAGACACAGGGTAGAAGCCGTTCGATGTGTGCTTGCTGTCGTAGCGCCCACATTGTCCGGAGCTGCTGTTCCAAGAAGTCCCAGGATAGTAAATGCTCGGCAAGCTGCCGTCGTATTCATGCTTCACCGACCTGGAAATGTGATCAGACCCGTGGGCGTCGCTGCTATTGCTGGCATGCTGTTGGTCCCGATTAGGGTGTTGAAACATTTCCACATGAGGACCGTGTTCGTAGATGGAAGCCGGATAGTACTGATAGTCCTTGGAGTCGTGGACAGGCTTGGAGTCTTCTGAGATGACAGATTCCACGCCTGCGTCCTGAGACCCGTGTCGATTGTGTGAATACTGACTGCCGCCTCGCGTGTCGTACGTCGCGTGGCCGCTGAAGTTGGATGAGAGAATTCCGGCCCCGCCAGAGGTGAAATCAGAAGTGCCCATGATGCCGCCACTCCCATATCCGAGCCCAGCACCTGCGTTTCCACCACTGGTGTTGCTGCCTCTCCTTTCGGACTGGTAGTGACCCGGCGACCGCCCACGTACAATCATCTTGGCTGACTTCTTTTGGGCAACCTTAACCCATTGCTCGTTCTGATTGCCACCGACGTCGGCCCAGAGCTCAATTATAAGGTGATAATACTGCTGCTGAGCACGCCTTTTGCCGTTATTCGCAGTGGCTTGTTTGAACTGAATCCGCTCAAACGTGTGTTCAACCGCTGTGGGAGGGGCATGCTGCTGCTGACCGTATCCGCTCGAGTCGTAATGACCCCTCGAGACATCTCCAGCCACTGGGTGAAACAATCCAAGCTGAGGGTGGTGGTGATGGTGGTGGTGTGTTTGGGTTGGCTTAGGTGCCAGGCGAATCTTGTCCGGCGCCGAGGTCGGGCCCTTGTCTCTTTTCGGCGTATGTTGCACAAGCTCGATCGGCTGACTTTCGCTTTCGGCCACGACGGCCGAGATACTCATTGCAAAGCCACAAACAGTAAAAGTCCGCCCCGTACTCTCCTGAGTGAGTTGAATAGGAACGGTGGTAGCCCATGCATGCTGCGGCGGACGGGGGCTCATTGTGTAGGCACAGTTACAGGAGAAGTAGTTGCGTCTGTAACAAGTCCATTCACCGTCGGCAAGGAAGAAGCCCTTATCAATAACGCCTATAATGTCAAACTTGATCGGCGTTCCTTTGGGGGTCCCATCCATGTAGCAAAGGCTCCCAAACGTCACGAGCGGGTCAAGCTCGGGGACCGAGAGGTTCTTGTTGACGTAGCTTTGCTCCATCCTGCTTGGGGAGAATATTTGAGAGTTGGTCGTTGTTGGCGATGAAATGTGGTTTCGTCGGACCAGATTCCCGTTGTAGTTTCCTGCCGACCGCGGCTCGTGCGGCCTCCTGGCGTAGGTCGGGGTCGTAGGAGAGTAGATTTCTCGGAGCTCTCGCGAGCTTGGGATAGGCAATGCTGTGGATCGAGAGGCATGCGCATGTGCCATGCCAATAGGGGGGTTGGCGCTGTCGTAACTGTTATTTTTTAGTCACTGCATATTGTCTGACAAGAGAAAAAACAAATTCTTTCGCCATGGTTTGTCGGCAAAGGTTCTCCTTTTCCAAAGCCAAACCAAGCCAAGCCAGTATCTTTTGAGACATGACCGTTGGAACATGTGTGCTCATACCTCGATGCAAATCGTCTCAAAACCGCCGGGTTCGACGGCAGAGAGTGGGAGGCTCCAGTATAAATCTGAGGTCCGGACGGGTCTGTTGGATAGGCCGTAGAAGAGTTGAAGATGGAGGAAGTTGGACCAGGGTACAAGGTTAAAACTGGAGGCACCTGTGGCTGACCTTCGATTGTACTTGCTGGGTCTTGGGGATATCTGGTGCAGTTTAATTAGCGATGCTGACCAATAGGCTTGCGCACTCCTGGAAATTTGGCGCCTGTCATTGTTTTCTTCCCGGCGACACTGACGCAGCCCAACTGCGTTGCCTTTGCGACACAATGGGCTGGGGATTGAGGGTGTGACGACGCTGTAACACTGCCAGCATGCCATGTCGCACAACAAGCAGACAGAGGGGAGGCTTCGTTCACTGACACAGAGCCCGGTCTCGACAATTGCGTCTGCCGGGAATGCTTGCAGAGCCCGAAGTGACATAGGTACTACCTTGAGTTGTTGCGCCAGCTTTGCAGATTTGCTTGCTTGTTTCTTTCCGAGGACTGATTATCATCCTTAGGTCGGGGTGTCAAAGGCTGGTCTTTGGGAACACGAGAGAAATTTGAAGATGCCGCTATGCTCTTCAGTGCTAGCAAGCAAAGTCTTGGCATGGGGATTGTATAGAGATTGAAAGTAGTTACTTTGGGCTTTTACTTTGGGCTCGCGGGACAGGGGACTGGGTGTCGTATGTATGGAGCTTGGAGGAGTGGCTCTGATCCCAAGTACCTCAACGCCCCCGTCTGATGCAGTGGGCCGCCTGACTGGAATGATTGCTGTGAAGTTTTGTGCTCTTCAAGGGTGCGCGCTGAAATCAACAGTATTGAAAGAGTGTTTCTCAGACTCACCGTAGATCAGAGCCAGGCAATGTAAAGCATTCAAAGGGCGGGCCAAGCGGAGACGTCGGCTCGAAGTCCTGCTGTAAAAGTAGTTGCGATTAGACTACAAACAAGAGCAAGAGATATATGGCGAAGATGCTTCCCGATGTGTATGCCGACTTGTACTTGAATGGACGCTAGAGAAGATGCAGTAAAGAATGAAGCACGGTGGATCATTTGAGGATGTGAAATGGCAAGAAGACGCAGCACGCCCTGCAGACAAAAAGGCAAGAAAGCCCCTCCTTGGAAGTTTTTTTTTTGCCCTCATAGCAGCATCGTGAGATTTGGTAGGCAGGTAAGCAAAGCTGTGGTGGCGCATCAACTGCGAGAGGGCGGAGAGATTGGCAACCTACAAAAACAAGAGTTACTCATTAGTGTGCCGATCAACAATAGTGACCCAAGAAGACACGGCCAAAACTCGATGTGCAGCAACGTGATGAATCAGCCATGTCAGGCTCGGCTGTAAGGGACTATGGGAATGAAGCAGACCACGATGGGAGATTTTCTGGACCTTGTCGGGCTTTAGACAGCCCGGTCGGCCTGTCAACCACGTCCATGCACTCATGTTTGGCGGGTGTCTGCAAATTTGGTAGGGGGTGGGCAGGGGATAGGAGGTACTTTCTGCCTAGGGAGTTCAGAAATGCTGAACACTGTCAGGACAAAATAATCCTCGACAGCCCTGCTTGGTAGGGTGCTTGTATTTAGGATGTAACCCCTAGGTACCTCTGGTAATCCAGGGAAGTACCTCAAGTACATTGCCGGCGGCGAGGACACGGCTGGGAACCGGTGCTGTGCAACCACACTCGTCGCATGCACACCACCCATAGGCTGCCCATCAGGAACAGCTCAAACACAAGCTCCTTCCGGAAAGAAAGCCTCGAAAGGAATCATTGTTCTTGTAAATGTTCCCCTGGAAGGCGTAGCATTGGGCCTTGCATCATCTTCTCCGATGCCCAAGGACGCCATCATTGCGTCAGACGAACAGAAACAGAGGAGCCACAAAGCTCTGCTGCACATTGAAAGGCAACAGTCCCGCAGCATCGATGAACTGATCCGGTAGGAGGAAGAGTGGGCTGCTTCAAAAGTGACGGGGAAATGCACACAACGTTGCCACAATGGACATGGGATAAATGGGTGGATGTAAAGTGAGTGTCCAGGCGACCGGTCAACTGCGATGACCGGTGAAAGAGGGAACGAAGTGATTGGATGACAGATGCCAGGTTGTGTATGGTGCGTGTGGCTTGACTGACTGTTGGAAAATGAACACACCTAAATCAATCCCTAGGCCTGGCCTGGGCACCGTTTCTGCCACACCCGCTCCTCTCTGCTCTGGCGAATGCTGCACTGCGAGGCATGTTTTGGTCTGACCACGATAACTCATTCGCCTCGAACGGTAGGGCTCGCTCTAGGTATCAAGATGCGAAGCAGACCATGGAGCCCAAGTCACCCCAATGCGAAACAGGTCAAGCCGAGATGAATGCCGTACCTGTAAGGCCGCATCGGCAAAGGTCCCGATAGAGGCGAAAGTCCGGCAGTAATGAGCTGCTCAAAAATTCAAGCACTGAGAGCCATCATTTGGTTGTATGCTTTGCTTTGGTATTCGAGTGACAGGCAACCCGGACGGCGGTGGCGTGGTTGCGAGCGTCTTAGAGACGGGCGTGCATCCCAAATGGCACGGATAAAAAGAAAGGGAAGAAAATCAAAAGACATGGATTCTCGGTAAAAAAGAAAGAGAAGCAAACAGAAACAAGTCAAAGAAGGCATCATCGACCAGGAAGGAATAACCAGGTACCTTGAGTTGGGCGGGATTCATAGAGTCGCTTGTGCTGACTGCAGTGGGAGGCCGGCACAGCAGAGCGTCAATATGGCTCTGGCTCTTGTGGGGCTGATGGCTGGCGTGTTAGCTACCTTGCAGATTGGCTTGATTGGATCCCCTCAGGGATGACGTTGCAGGGGTTTATGGATAGGCTATATGTGGAGCCCGCGGGCTGAGGGTGCGTGGATCTTTCCGCACACCCATGGAGGCCAAGAGGCGCGGCAAGCCCTTGCAGCTGTCCTGTGGCAGAGACCGAGACAGGATAGGGCCAGTTCTCCAAGTTCTCCAGCGGCGTTCCTTAGAGACCCCACCGAAGAATCGCAGAGAACAAGGAGAGAGCAAGAATGGTAGAGAGAGAGAGAGAGAGAGAGAGAGAGAGAGAGAGAGAGAGAGAGAGAGAGAGAGAGAGAGAGAGAGAGAGAGAGAGAGAGAGAGAGAGAGAGAGAGAGAGAGAGAGAGAGAGAGAGAGAGAGTCAAACGCACCGTCATCTTGAACAATATTGCGACGCTGCGTGAGCAAAGCTGCTCAGCGATCACAATACCAACAAACTGTTCCTAAACTTTAGTCTGACCACACAACCAGAGGTCAGTCAAGGGCTTAACCTGCCAGTGTTATAAGCATCCTGGTAATCAAAATTTGTATGATAGTTTGCCGGCTCAATATTCGCGAATGGGCTCTTAACGTGCTATCAGCCAAGTGCTGCGTCACCGGCTCAGCAACTGGCTGGGCAGCCATCTGGAATCATTTGATTTTATAGCCCCATTCTGAAATATGCGGTAACATTGTTGCGTCATCGAGAGAAGGGGCTCGGGAGACGTGCAAGTCACTAACCAGGCTGTGTTGCAAAACGTGCGCTTCTATCTATAGGACAACAGTCAGCATTAATTCGATAGTTTTCGTGCATGAAATCATAGCAAGAGATATCATCCACAAGCATCACAGTCCGCGTAGATGGAAGACCCTGCGTCTAGTGGGTTGGGTTGACGTTGTATAGCACTGCAAGACCGGCAGTTGCAACTAGCTTACACCTCCAGCCTGTCCGGGGCTTAGAAGGTGGCCATGCAAGTAATACTCCACCCGCAGCTGAGAGACATGGAAGAGGGTAGTGGCATTGTTGATGATTGCCCGAGGGAACTTGTGCAGCTCTGGGACTCATCCCCTTTACCGACCTCGACATATCATCCGGGGCTCCATTGATCATGGAGCAGTTGAAATTGACTTACAACTCGAGTTTTCTTGCGTTGTTCGCGCCTAGCCGTGTTGAAGATATCAACCGCCTTGCAGACCTCGGCAATAGACTATTAAGACTTCTCCCAAGCTTGAATCGCCGAGCCTTCGTAAAGAGACGATGACTGCTCTGGGAAGCTTCTTGGTTCCCAGTTTCAGGGACTTGCAGTCCTCAAAGCCACTGTAGTCGCGGGGTTTCCGCTAAAAACACGGATCCAGCCTTGGAGCGGATTGTTGAGTTCTCTTTGTAGGTGGGCGGGCGACTTTGAATATGGGGGGTTGAGGTTGTTGATAGCGAAGAACAATGTCTTTCGCTTTGCTTCGGACCCTGATACTATCGCGTTCGGAAAGCGGATACGAAGTTAAAGGATTGCTCCGGATCTGAGGTCGTTTGTGCGAGGCGAGATCTTCCCTTTGCTTTCGACCCAGAATGGTATGGTCACATGGGAAGAGAGTGGTGCAAGACTGTAGTAGAACAGGCCAGGATGGAGGGGGGTTGGATACTTTTTATGATCTCCAAGAGGGGAAAAAAACACAAAGGGAACCCCTTTTTGGCGCGATGGCCTTCCTGGATTAAGGGGGATGGCGGAGGACAGAGAAGAGACAGAGTAGATATTGGGACTTTGCAAGTTCCAGATCGGGCCAGGGCGTATGTCCAAGGAGTCAAAATGTTGGCTGGACCAAGATGGGGCAAAGAGACAGCAAGTAAAAGACCGAGAGGGAGTGGGCGTATTGAAGTACCTAAGGGTAAGAGACGGGGAAGAGGCGTACAACCACTCACGGTGAGGGAACTGAACTGATTTCCGCTTAGCTTCGAGGTGTGGCGGGTCAGTAGCAGATCAGTATTCGTTTCTTGCTCTTGTAGTGGTAGAGGCTCAATCCGCCTCACCTCCAGTAGTGGAGAGCTGGCTTGGTTGCACAAATTTGGCGGCCAAGAGCTTTCCAGCAGCCGAGAAAAACAAGCACCCAGCCTTTTTTTTCTTGGAGCGAGGATGTGGCAATGATGGAAGAGAGGGTCGACCTGAAGCGCCCAAGATGGCTGGCGGACTTGATGGAAGTTGCGGGACGATGGCCGCTTGGTGACTAGCGTCGTTGCGTATTTTTTTCTTTCATTTATTTATTTCTTTGTCTGGGAGAGGGATTACGGTCGGTGGGTCGCGGAAAAGGAAGGAGCGAAGAGAGACTCTTTAATAACAGAGAATCACTTGGATCCTGTGGGGAGTCCAAGACAGCATGGGCTCAGATTATAGGAGTACGTTTCATGGCAGAAGAACAAATCCAAGAAAAGAAGGAATTCAGCGGCAAGATGGGATATGTTCGTGGTTGTAGGTGTTGACTCGACGCGTTGTTGATGGACTACCAATGGAAGTTCACTTGAAAGGAGAGTTTGACGATGCACGCGCGAAGCTCTCTTTAATTTCTTCACAACCAGAATTTTCGTACGCCCCTCCCGAAATAAATCACATATCTCATACATCATTCAAATGCCTGCATCATCCAGCACTGACCAGGACAGAGTTTGGCGAGGAAAGACGGTGTGCAAGCCAACAACGCTCGCCGTTGAGTTGGGGGTTGGGTTTAGAGAAGACGGCGAGTACTGTACATCAAGAGACCTCTGGCCCAAGCGCCCACGCCCATCTCAGTCTCGATCTGGATACTACGTAGACAAGCAGGTAGCCAAGTAACTCCCGTGCTTGGAAGTCACTGCTGAAAATTGAGCATCTTGGTGGCCCGATCAGCCCGTTTGCGTCAACTGACAAAAGAGGAGGGGCCAAGCTGTAGAAAATTCCAGTACGTTTGCCAACATGGAGTTGAGGTACATGGCGCTTTTTCATCAAATCCCAGACATGGTCAATTGCTAGTAATTGCCGAGCGCTAAAGGCAGAGGCTACTGCTTAGTAGCTATCATTGGGCGTGCGCGCGCAGGCAAAATCCCTATTGAGCATGTCTCAACGTCTCCTTATGCCTCGAAAAAAAAGCTTCTTCCGTTGTCATGCTGAGGCGAGTGCAGATTTTAAGCGCTCGCTACTTTGACAGCCGAAGTTCAGAGTCATTCAGGGCCTGGCGATTGTCGTCGCACACAGCGCGACGCTGGCCAGCTCCTCCCCCTATCTGCCGGGGAAAGCTACCCTGGCAAAAAAAGAAAAAAGAATTGAGGACAAAAAGAGAAAAAAAAAGAGCAGGACGGGTCGAGTAGTACAAACGCATCTTCCAATGACTGACGCAAACAGCAAGGGGGAAGGATGTGACGGGTGTTGCACTACCCGCAAAGCACCAACCGAGATACCTCCCAACTGCTAATTGGCTGGGGGTGTATAGTGACATTTCTTTTTTTTGGTGATGGTTGGGTGTGAAGGACTAAACGAAGCGGCAATGAAATAGAAAAACTACAAAGTCTACCTGAGCCAAGCTATACCAAGTATAGGTAGAGGTTGAGAGATCAAAGCAAAGATCAAAGCAAAGGTGGAGAGCAACAAAGACCCCGGGTAAGGCCGAAAAAAAGAGGTACTGCAGTATTTTCCCTTGACGAGAGACAAGAGTCTACACGGTACCTCTTGCTCGTCGACGGACTCCCCAGGGCAACTCGGACGTAGGCAACCGGGTGAGGCCGCAGGATATGACATTAGGGGGAGTCCACTAGGACCCCAGATTACGCCACTTGTCGAGGATCTCACTTATTGATTGGCGGCAGCCGGGACCAAGAGGGGGCTGGACGGGTAGCTGCAGTGATCATGGAATCAGTATAAGTCATTAAACTATTCCTTCGATTTGAGAAAGTCTGAGGCCGAACCTTGATGTCACAATAAGTCTGCCTGGTCGCTTTTCGGTGGCTGCCCATGCCGTATAAAACTTCGTTTTACCTAAGCTCTTTTTGAACGGGATCCTCACTGCCACTAAAGACAAGCCTAGACTGTTGGTAACCTCACGTACCTGTTCAAGCCAACTCCTGTCATGCAGCCAACCTCTCCCACCCCGGAGGGTGGAACAATCCATGAAATGTTTGCCTTCTTGGCGGAGAAGCCCGCTTCATGATTTAAAAGCTTTTCTTTCCGCAGCCCCGCCAGCAGGCCGTTGAGTCAAGGTATCTGATGCTGACTGTAAAGCATTTTTTTTAAATCAGAGGAGATCAATGCTCATGAAAACAGAAATAAAAATAAAAATCTCTCTTGTAGAAAAAATAAAGGAGGCCGGCATGCAGTGGCCCATAGCCGTGCCCCTGACCTCGCTTCTTGACGAGTCGGGGAACCAACCAGATATTCTCCGAATGCACTTGACCGGTGAGGCTACGGCAGCAGTCGGCTGATTAGGATAGGTTCTGGAAGCCCTTCGCCATTCCCGATCGTCTGCTTCCCTTTAGCTTTCGGCCTTATCGTCTTTGACGCCAAGGAAGGCTCGAGATGGGGTAATTTTGTTTTTCTAATGTGAGGCACGCGCGCGTGCGCATGCGTGTAAAGAAGTGATGTTGGGATTGAAAGAGCTCCACTACAGCAAAGGGGTGGAAAAAAAGAGAAAATAAACCGGAAGGTTATATGAGCTAAGGGTAGATGGGCTCGAGCTCCCCCTCACCCCCTAGTGGTGCTGTCAAAACATTCGAGAGGGGCGCTTTTCTTGTCACGCATGGCGGCGTCCGTTTCCTCCCCCCCTTCAGCACGTAAACCACAGACTAAACCCGCCCTAGCTCCCGTGGAGGTCTGCTCTCCGGGCGGCTTTTTTTGTTAGTTTCAAGATGAAGCTCTGGACAGTTTTTAGAGCTCACGTTTGCCACGTGAGTAGTGGTTTTAAGCTTTGTGTTGATACAGATGCGCCAGATATCGAGATGCAACTAGCAGTGTCCTGTCGGGCAGGACTTCCTAAAGAGGCCATAGCCCCCCCTCCCGACCGTAGCCACATGCAAGTTCCAAAGTTGACAGTAGGAGACAGATTTACAACGCTTGCAATAGCATCTTTATCATTCTTGGTGGGTATGTGGGGAAAAAAAGCAGCATACCGAGGCTTGTGGCAGTACTCTCATGCCGTTGATAAAACGAAAATCACCTCATTATCAGTCCTCGCGTCCCGGACCGCCACTGCGCTAGGAAGATCTAGTCCAAAGAGAAAAATAGTCACCTTTTTTTTACTTTCATATGCACGTAAGTCAAGGGAAGCTGCCGGGAGGTAGGTTTCCGTCTTTGTGAAGCAATGCTTCCGCGTCGCGTGGCAAGGAAACAAGTAGAAGACAAAAAAAAAGAGAGAAAAAGGAGAACCCTGCGACCCAGGTAATCAAACCGACCAAGGAATTTTTGGGCAAGGCGATGATGGCTACATGACCGAAGGGTTATGTGTAAACGAGCTGCAGCTACAAGGTCTAGGCGAGCAGCTGAAAATCATAAACAAGGCGAAAACAGGTTATGCTGAGAATTTGATAGATATTGTCTTTTATTTTTGGTCTTTTATCCAATAACCACCTAGCCTAGTCTTAAAGTCCGGAACCAGGCCTACACGCCGACTCTTAAACTGACGCTTAACTTCGACTGTACTCAATGTAGACACCCGGGCCGCCCCTGATTATTGCCTAGTTATCTTTCGGGGTTGCGTCCAACGACGGACTCTACGCTTCATATCAGCCCTCCGGCTTTGTTTCCACAAATACCCATATCAATATGGCTGTTGATCTTCGGAAGGCTCTTTGCCAATGACTAGGCTTGCTTATTTGCAAGAGACAAAACACGTGTCGCCCGTCAGCCCTCAAGTTCGGCTCCCAGGTTGGGACATGCGCCTTTTCTCGTGTCCTCCCATGTAAATTTGATCAGCACACCACACTCGGTGCGGGCTGCTTATAGTAATTTGCGAGGCATTGGCTGGCTCATTGGGACTGCACATTAAAAGGATTTGATGGTGTGGTCCTTTGTGCAGGCAACCGTCTTGTCTGTCCCAGGGTCTCTCCTCAACTTGCATCGTGGGCTTGCAGCTGGTCCAACCCTGGGACTTGCCGATCTTGTTCTAGAGGCTACATGTTTCAGATTTGGAAGCTTTCTTTCGGCCGTTTGCCGTTGCCTCCCATGCCCTAAAGGAGCAGGGTGTAGTATCCCTGGCCGAAGAATTCCGACCATCCATCTGCGCGCTGGTTCCGACCGTATTCCGCATTTGGCCCTCTGGTCCCGCCGTTTCTTTCTTGCTGTGAAATTTGCTGCCCACAGCCCCAGACCATGTTGAAAATAGAGAGATTGATGCCCCCGGTACCGTCGCTTTCCTTTTTTTTTCAATTGAGATGCGGTGACATACACACCCAGGGGAATGTAACACCCCGGAAAAGACCCATCAAGATATTCTCCATGAGACAATTATACACTTGACTGACGCCCAAAGTATCCCCGGCTTTTGTTTGGGGGTGCAATGGAGAATGTTCACGGAGAGCGCTGCCTGAATCCGCCCAGTTGCCCTGACCAAGCTACTCACCCATCATGGCCAAGAATAAACGAAAAGGGGCCGCTGGCCAAGAGGGCAGGCACATGAGGGATTCCCACAATGGAAAAAGGGAAAAAAAGGGGAAAAAGGAAAATCAAGAGCGTTGATTGCTCTCTTGACATTTGTAAATAGAGCACAAGACCATGGTCTCTGGGAGCAGGTCTCGTATACCCTCAGATGCACATCATTGACAGTTATACATCCTGCCGTGGAGGTGTGAGGTATGACAGCCTGACGCCATGCCCTGCCCGGTCTGTGTAGGCCAGTGATTTTCGATCCGACCCAGCACTGGGCTTCGTGGAGAAAGCTGCCCTGATGCTGTAAGTTGGCCGGGAAATGGAAAGAAGAACATGGATACTGGTGGAAAAGGTGGTGCAGCGACCTTCCGCCAGTTACTTGTGCAACTGTAGGCAGACCGCACCGGTCCAGGAATCAAGCAACCCCCCAGTCGCTGATTGTGCCACTACACAATGAGCGAGAACCATTGAGATTTGAGATCTCTGTGTTATGTGACAGATCATGACGGTTTCCGACCAGCCCGCTGTCAAAAGAGGAGAAAAAGAAGGTTGTTACTCCCGTCAAGGAGCTTGGGTGGGTACTCAGGGTAACAATGCTCGGTAGAGTGTCCCCAGAGCACAACATCATGGCAGTTGGGTAACGATTCCTTTTTGACTTGTTCCATTTCCCTTCAGGGACTATAGATTGATATCTCCGGTTGGGATGCTCCAGAATCGGGGTGTTTGTTCTGGTCCCACATTGTGCTTTAATTTCTTTTTTTTTCTTTTTTCGTTCGAGTCTAAGGGTGGATAGATATAATATAGGGTGATCCTTTCTTTGGTCGCCTTACTTACGATGCATGACGGCATCATGCCGAGTGGCATTATTGACTGCAAGTTGAAGCCAGCGAATCGAGATCAGAGAAAAGTGTCTCATGGTCTACTCAGCCGTCAGCAGATGAACAGCTCAACTGCTGGAGAGGAGGAGAGGCAGGGGCCTGGGCAAGGCATGGTCGAAGCTTCCGTCGTCGTAGATAGGATGGAAGGTACCTTGGTTTTTTGGACATGCATGTAGCCGATGCTGAGAATATGACCGCCGTTCGAAATGCAATTTCATCTCGCGTTTTCCCGTATTCCATGCATGCTGGCTGTGAGGATGCAAACAAATTGCGCAGGGGTATTTCACCGTGTGCTGCCACGGCCGGCCACGCTGCTTCCCGCAATCCCTGCCTGGCGTCGGGTAACGCTAGTAGCGGAGTCTCGGAACCTGAGAAATCTTCAACATGTCTGTACTGAATTGAAGAGATGAATTTGGGAGAGAGTCTCCAGACAAGGAATGGGCATATGATGGAGGAAAGTGCCTTCAGCGCCTTCCAAGCTCGCAAAA
Source organism: Pyricularia oryzae 70-15 (assembly GCF_000002495.2). Classification (NCBI taxonomy): domain Eukaryota; kingdom Fungi; phylum Ascomycota; class Sordariomycetes; order Magnaporthales; family Pyriculariaceae; genus Pyricularia; species Pyricularia oryzae. Next base: position 3,711,892 of record NC_017850.1, read on the forward strand.
CAACGTCCGGTCAAGGTGGGCGGGTGAGCAGAGTAGCCCGAATGAATGAGCAAACACCAAAAAATGCCAACCCGGATGAAGTAACTTGCCTACGAGGTAGGTACCTACCTACCTACCTACCTACCTAAGATAGGTAGAACCTAAGAGGAACTCAATGGTCCAACATTTGAGCTTGTCTTCGGTTCCCAAAGAAGGAGAAAAAAGAAAAAAGAAAAAAGAGCGCTTGTAGGGAGCAAAAGAATACGATTTCTAGTAGAGTAAAGTCGCGTAAGAGGCTATCTGGATGGGCAGGCGCGGCCTAAAAGTTTGGAGTGACAGTTACTGCTACTTCCAAAATGGTGCATTCAGTGTATTTTAGGCAGGTGCCTTGCAAAGTGGACGCCATGGATGGAAGTTTGAGACAGATCCCTTCCGAAAAAATAAGATAATGTGATTACCATCCCTAGCACCACTAGTTCCCTCTCTTCCTTTTGCCCCTCGAAGCATTTTTGAATGAGTGACGGACTACCAATTTCCTACTTCCATCATATTTTGGATACAGGGATATGTGGATCTAATACTGCCTGCACGTTCGATGTCTTGCTGAATAGCTATCCTACTAGTCTTTCCAAGCCTGCTTTATTATACGCTATAGCGCTTGAAGTAAGGACGCAAGTATTGGGGGAGGTATTAGAGCCACGAGTACTGGAACAAATAAATGGTCACCCATGACGAAGTTAGTTACGACCCCATAGCTATCCAAAAAAAGGGGGCATCTTTGCAGCTGGTTTCATATATCAGCCGGTATAGACCTTCAAGACGCATTGTTGGGTTTCCTAAATATGTGCCCATAACCAAACCTGGAACCCTTGTCAGTACTTGGTCCTCAATAGGCTCTTTAGTGTGCCAATTTGAAGCTCGTGGGCTTACGAACTGATCTAAAAACATTCCAGTCCTGTTTTGTTTTTCAGCAATCCCTCGCAATTGTCAACTTTTTAGTGTATGTGCCATATATACCTTCAAAAGGGTCTTCTAAACTCGGGGAGAAGTTACAGTGTCTAAAGTTATACATAACCATAGTCACTGTTTCCAGCACCTACTTCCAGGCAGAGGGTGCTTGTTTTGACGTTGCATGATATAAGAGCTTGTCATTAGACACTTTAAACCAATGTAACTAGCTATTAGCAGGTGTAGATGCAAGTTAAACCAAGACCAAGGTATCCAAGGCAAGCATGAATTTATTGATATCCAAGTCTTAGTATTGGGCCGCCGTGCTACCGATCTAGTCCACGCCTGGCTGCCATGCAATACCGTTTTGCGGTGTCACCAGTATCATCGAGTCTAGATGTCACACACCAATATTAAAGCGGGTAGCATCAGACATGCTATCGAGCTTCCCTATATTGCATTAGTATTCGGTGTGCCCCCTTAGTCCTGTTGCGGGACACAGATATGTTCATTTGAGCACAACTCTCCTCCGCGGGAGGCTCTGAAATGGACAGATATCCCTAGGAAAACCCCTATGAGGCAAATGTACCACGTGGTCTCGTCTGCATGCAGCTCAGAGGCAGTACAGGTTCCAGAAACACGCCGGTGGCAACTCATCTGCCCCAAGAATCGTTCAAGCTAGTTCTAGACTAGTCCTGTGTATGGTGTCTCTCCCGGCCAGTTTCCATGTCAGTTGCAACCATGAAACGGGTAAAAAAATGCCGTAAAACTAATTCTATGGCCCAGTTAGGATGAGCTCCTGTAGATAGAGGCCCCTATTCAGGTGTTGCGTGAACCATCAATGCAGCCGAAAAGCAGTCTTCCAATATTGCTGGAAGGTCAGATATCAGCAGAAAAGATCTGGTATTCAGACAGTCCCATTAAGCAAACACTGAGAAGGTCAATAGTGATTTCTAGATTTTAGAGACCACCATTACTTTTAGCCCCGTAACGTACCATCTGAGTAAGGCGTTGAAAGCATTTTGGGGCCACACCCAAATCTAACGCACGTAGGTACAGCTGGAACAAATGGGTCAATACTCAACGCCTTGCCCCTAATCAATGCGATTCCCTTTCTCATTTGCCGAGTTAGGCCCAGGAAATAAGCCAGATCTTGGTCAAAGGTCCGCCCGCTATGAGCAAATAGTCAACGCTTTCCATGGTACGTAGCTTGTCGTGACTGTGCCTCGTGTGCGCTTGTGCTAATAGCCACTGTAACTCCCTTTAGCTAGACCCGGAGTGACAAAGGTTAAAAGTTCCCCAGCTCCATGACGTTCTACCTTATTGCAGAGTGGCAAGTCTCCAGAACTTGCACTCGCGCAACAAAACTCATTGATGTGGCGGATCATGTTTGCCATATCCAACCGTACCGTTGATGCCACAAAAGCTTATTTGAGGATCATAGATATTCTTCCACCTGTGCTTACGGCAAACCGTCCTTTGTGCTCTTTTGGCTCTGAAACTTCAGGAGCAAATTGGCTGCTCTTGGTATGTAGACAACTTCACTTTGGGCGCTACACAGGCGGGCCAAGTGCCGCTGACATTTCTCTGGAAAAGAGCGCAGGCAAAGTCCCACTCAGATCACGACATACGCCCAGCTCTCGTTGAAACAGAATCCCAAAGTGGAAGTAAGCCCCATTGTCCTGTCGTTTCTCGCTCCGACTTAGGAGACTAGGCTTGCACGACAGAGATGTTGGCCGCGTATCAGACCGCCAGGCCATCAGGGATTTGTTCACGCCCCCTCTCTCACCAACGCGTCCCGCGTCGTTGTGGACCGAAAACAAAGCACGGTCTGGGTCGCCTGATGACGACGCCCTCGCCGCAAGGGGTGAGGAGGTGGCGAAACCAGAGCAACCTTGATGGCCTCCTCCCCCAACAGAAGATGACGACTGGCTGATCACTGCCGTCATGATCTGGGCCTATGAGACCCTGCCCGTCGACTCAGCAGATGTGCAAACATTCCTGCAGCCGGACCATTCCCTTCCAAGGTTATTCGAGGCGAGCTGCCTCCGTCACCAGGCCAGAGGCATTGAGGAGCCGTACAGGCGTGTAGATAGACTATATGGGAGGGGGAGTAGACCAAGGCTTACCCGGAATGATGAGACATGTTTGGTTGTTTGCCTCCGTCTCGATGCTGGCGTGTCACGCAGCTAGTTGGCCCCAGCCATGGGTTTGCTTGCACACGATCGTTCCTCCTTTCTCCACTCGTTCATTGCTACGTGACACAAGTACGCCCGTGACTTATATGAAGACTTGGACCGGGTGCAGAAGGTCGACTTGGCGACGGAGGCAAGGCGAGGTTGATTAGAGGACTAGACTGATGAAGAAGCGTGATGGAACGGTGTGCTGGTCAACCAGCCTGGACCTCCATGCATACGGCTGCAGAGAAGCCAATTGTTGGGAAGTAAAGAGCCTTCTCGAACAAATCTCGCCGCTTGGTCGCCTGCATCAGCAACTGTCCGCCATCTTGTCCAGTCATCCGTGCTGATGACTGTTTCAAAGTTTTGTTTTGTGTATCCGTTTCGCCTTGGTACCGCAGAGACTGCTAAGTCAGCGGCAGAAACCAGACAAACACGAGTATTGCAATAACCTCCCCAACCGGCCTGCACAGCACCACAAGCATGTTTAGCGTGGCATGTTCTTTGGACCGCCTAGCTCGCCTTGCAGGGACCTAACACCCGGGGCTAGACAGGACCGAAGCTGCTATACTAGCTGACCCTTGCCACATGGCCACCTTGTCGATCGAGCCATGGATACATCATCTATCGGAAGCACATTCATGCAGATGCTTGTGGGTCTCACCAGGGTGCTCTTAAATGGCAGCCGAGGGAGAGCCAGTGCAAAGGGCGGCCCTTAACCCTTTCTTCAAGGCCAGCTACTAAACAGTAAATGCCTCTGGCAGTTACACCAGCCTTCAGGCACCCAACCCGCCTGCAGACGTCCATATCAACTTGATGGAGTTCAAGAGCGGTAATCCTTGAATGTCAGTGGCGCAAGATAACTGTCGTGCAAAGTAAACGGTGGTCCACTTGGACTAGTAAGCTCGATGCCCAATTTTGGGGGCCAAACTGGAGATTTGGTGGCTGAGAATGGTACGATATTGAGTATCCAAGGTTGCGAGACTAAAGCCACGGCGTTATGCCACCGCCCATAGACCGAATCAAGATATCCAGATTGCGAACATCTTGGCCAAGGAAACACACCCGCAGCGCAAGCAAAGTTTCATGAACTGGATGCCTCCAGTAAACTTGGGAGATCTTGACTAGGTAGGCGCGTAGATCAGTTCACTAACCCAGTCCTGTCCTCATTTCAACTCGCTACCAGTAATAAATAACCTGCGTAGATCAATAATCAAAGTATGTCTCTGCCAGAAAATGCGTCAAGGTCAGAGAATTTGAGAAGGCGTCCAGTGGTGAGCGGCTCCTTACGTACTTTTACTGCGGCTAAGCAACAAGCTGGATTTGGAGTTCCATCTGGAACCGAAGAACATTGAGTCGAGTACAAATTGAACTGATGGCGATGCCAGAGAGCAATGGCATACGTTAGATTCCTGTACGAAAATTGGGTTGAATTGCGTGTAAGATGCTCTTGTCAGACCCTGCCTCACTAAACCTAGACGTCGAATACGCCGCAGGCTTTTTTTTTTTTTTTTTTTTTTTTTTTTTTTTTTTCATGCATCCGACTTGGCCAACCAGAGCAGTGAAAATGACGATGAAGTGTGACAACAGAGGGCAACGAGAAAAAAAGAGAGAAAAAGAAAGAAAGAAAGAAACAAGGCCGCTATCAGACGTCCAATAAGGCTTTTTCTCATAGGACACATCAAACGCCAATCCCCTCTGGGTATCAAGGCAGGTACTTGGTATTGGGTCCGACTGAATTGCCATCGTCGATCCCGCCAGATGGAAATCCTGTGGACGAGATGAAATTTCCCTAAGCGAAAGGAGAGCAAGCACTTTCGGCAAAGACTGCCGTCAGCTTTAGTCTGAGATTGTCAGCAAACAATGTGATTTCTTAGTAATGAAGTATCGCAGGCAACTGTTTTCATGAAGCAATCGGTGGATGAAGCGGACCACGGCCGGTGGGATTGCTTCGCATGCCTAAGTTACTGTGGTAGTGAAAGATTGAGCGAACGAGAGGGATAGCTCCCGTCCCCAAAAAGGCAAGTTCCTGCAACGATGGCATAGCGACTATCCCTACCTGATTGCTTGCTTATTAATAGAGGGGCGGTGCCCCACGAGTAGTGATGAATTGTCGCTTAGAGCCAAGTCGAGGTCCCCTGTACCCGCCCACATCTGACGCGAAGAGTCATCGTTCGCATTTATCGATGACTGCAACAATGCACTGCAGAAGCTAAGCTATAGTTGTCGCCTTTGTTTATGAATCTTGCCGCCAGTGGTGCTTCCCTCGAAGCTGTTTGTGGGAATATGGCCGCATTCGACCTCCTCCCCCATAAAGTCCAAGTACTCCATCAAGCGCTGCACAGGGCGACTTGAGCAAGCAGACGAGGCTCCACTCCAGCTGTCAGTAGCCAGCCGTTCGTGATACACGTTCCCTTCATCCTGACTTGGATATGCCGAAGAAAAGACACCAAACACACTATTCGAAACCGCCATCGACCCCTCCTCCTTCCCTGGCTAGTTCGAGGATCCGAAGTGCAGATAGTGATGGTAAGTTATGCGTGCATTTTGTGGGCATCATCGGCCGACCGACATCCCTCAACAAACAAACGTCGGAGCGACCGGTTGGTCCAAGTCGTGCAACATCGAGACAGCATTCCAGACGCGCCCAATGAATAGACGGCCGAGCAGATTATGGAACATTACACCGCATGCAAGCATACTGCCATTGTCAACACGAAACACCCGCGGCACATTCCAAGCATTCTCGAAGCGTCTTCTCTTGCCTTCTGTCCCGCTTCATGTGCTAATTGTGTACCTCTTTCCACAGCACAAACCAAAGGTGTCAACGAGCTGCTTGCCGACCTCCGAAGGGTTGGCGTGAGCAACAATGGCGCCAGCCCGAGTACCCAGATAACGCCCATCGATGCAGTTCTCAATCCCATACCCAGTGTACCACCCGCTTTGCGTCAAGTCCTCCGTATCCCAGAATCCCCTGCGCCACAGCAACGTTCGCGTCGCTTGGTCGATGCCCAGGGCCGCCGTCTGCCCCCAGGTCCCCCGGCACCTCGATCTTGGCTAGCCCAATCTCGCCATGCCCCGACAGCCCTGAAGGGCAAGGATCATATCGGCTCTTGCGCTGTCCGTGGCAGCGATTTTTTCATACACCCGCTACCAGGTGTCAATGTTCCGGAGAGGGGCAGCTTGTTAGACCTCGCTCTGTCGACCATGGTTGCGGACTGGGAGTACCAAAGGCACTACAACCAATATTGGCTATACACGCTGCCGGACCACCTGAGGCTGGCACTCATATGTTATCTGGGCAGTTACAGACCGAACGGCGCATCCCCAGGTGACCTGAAGAGGTTACTGTTGCCGCCCCCAGATCTTGACCCTGAAGACGAATCGCCCAAGATGGGACACACTCCGAACGAGGGGATTCACACATTTGATATGGTTGATGGATTTGGGAAGGCGACTGATTTGAAGGAGCTTTCCGATATACTGTTTCCTCGCCGTCCCGCTGAGGTGACTCATTTTGCTCTGCAAGAATCTTGGGATGCACCAGCAGACACCTGGAGTGCCCCAATGCTGGTTGCAGATGTCCGTCCCTCACTTCTTCCGAGCCTTACACGTGTCTCCTTGGCGGTAAATCCGTCAATCGCACACAAGATGTCATGGAAACACCTGCTTTCCTTCTCGTCACATTTGGCTACCGTCACACATCTCAGCTTGGCATACTGGCCAAGGCCCACTCTGACGCCAAATGCCGTTGCATCTGTGATTGACTCGCCTAGCGGGTCGATTCAGTATGGGGGTACCGGCTTCTACAGCCACTCACTTGATGATGACTGGACCGAGGCCATTTTGTTGCTCAGACGCCTGAGCAAGAACCTCTACGGACTAGAGTATTTGGACGTAACAGGTTGCGCTTCGTGGACTGAGGCGCTGATCCGGAGCGTCGATCACGATTCGGTCGATTGGCAGGGCGCTTGGGGTAAAATTACCGAGTTGTTGATGTACTGGGGCTACCGGACCCCCAAAGCTGACGAAGAGCAAAAATACTCGGAATTCTTGGGGCACATCGCACTTGCTACTCGGGTCGAGCGCCATATAATAGGCAAAAGATCTGGACGCGGACGGTTTGTCGAAGTTCTCAGGGATGCTGTTCCGGATGAATAGAAACTTGCTGTGCTTGGGATATGGCACCTTTCCGTCACCTCTGTGCTGTAATGAGCTCATCCGCTTGTTGGTGGGGATGTCTTCAATCCTGAGAGGTCTCAATTATTTGACCATTCACAATTAACGCTAAGCGCGCGCCGTCCTTCTTTGTTAGAACATTTGAATGCAACTCCTACCAGTTAGCACAACAGCCAATCAGTTGCATTCCTAGAAATGGGCGGCGCGGTAGTGTATATCGGCTACGGAACAACAATATCCTCAAAGCGGCAGATTAATGGTATGTGAGACAGATGCTGGTTCTGGGTGCACATCTGTGGCAGCCATGGTTAAGGTATGCCGCATTGTTCCAATATGCCCAGCATCTCTCCCTACAAGGAATGATATCGATGCATTGAGATAATGTGGAGAAAACAAACCGATCCAGCTGGGATACTGGTTTATATGGTGATATCTAACAAGCTGACATGTCATTTGAGCCATCGCTATGATATGCATGAATCTATTATTCGCCCCCTCGAGCTATAATATTCGTTCCTGCTCAAACTGGAGTATGATACTAGTTCTAAAACTAGAACTAGATGCAAAGCAGGGCCCATCATATTCGAGCAAAGGCCACAAAGAAAAGTTGAGGATTGACGAAATAGACAGGTTCCGTATTCATTCTCCTCTATCGTTTCTCACCCCTGTTGTCAAACGTCCGTTTGCCTACATGCGAGTACCATATGAGGTACTGATTGCCTAGGTATGGTAATGTAGGTAGGTAAATTATGCAGTCCTTTGTCCAGAAGCATTCCTGTTCCAACTTTGTGGACAAAGAATAGTTGATTATATAGTCCGCTTGGGCAATTGCGTCAATATGAAATCGTGACTTCTATCATCAGTGGGCTCATGCGTCATGAGCCTTGTTCACAACAAAACCACCATAGATTCCACCGAGCAGTACCCCAAGATGCATGCCTTATTGGGTTTCCTGTTCCCCATCCTTCTGGCCCTAGCGGCCTTTGTGCTCTCGCTGCTTGCCTCGCTAGCCGGAGTCAAGGCGGGCTTCATGCCGGACTCCAACATCGCGCTGCTCGACACTAGCCGCATGGGCCTGGATGCTGTCCTTGTCGGCAACAACGCTCCGTCTATAGTCCGGAGGTCCCTGGGCATGGGCAGCGGCAAAACCAACAACGAAAACAACAAGCTCATCAACGGCACAAAGGACGAGGTCGCCAAGGCCATCAAGGATGCCGTCGGCCTTGACCAGTTCTACGCTGTCCACGCTTGGACCATCTGCTCCGGCACCTTTGTGAATAAGAACGACCCGAGCGGTGGCCTAGACGTCAGGGTGTGCTGGCCCCTGTATCAAATCAACCTGACCGATCTCTTGGAGATGGACCTCAAGCTCTCCGGCCCCGTCCGAGGGGCCATCCGGGAGGTGGGTGCGGCTGCGCCCCGGATCCCGAGGGTGATCGGCGACCTCTTCACCACGGCCTATCTCCTCTGCATCTTTTCGGTCTTGCCGTCGGTCATCGCGGCTCACTTTACCTTGCCGCGAGGGCCCGGAGGCGGCTACCACCGCCCGCCCTTCTGGACGCACGTTCTCAACTTGGCGGCCGCGGGTCTGGCGTTTGTCATGCTGGTCGCCGCCAGCGCCGTCGCGACGGCTGGGGCCAACCGGATTGCTCGGGCTGTGCGTGACGAGGCGGTGTGGCTCGGCATGCGGGTCGAGGCCGGGGCCAGGTTCCAGGGCATGGCGTGGACTGCGACTGCGCTCATGGGCGTCGCCTCCTTGTATCACGTGCTGGCGGGATTTCTGACCTCGCGCAATCGCAGCTCAAAGTCGAGGGTTTAGGTATCCTTTGTTTTTCTCTCTCTCTCTCTTTCTCTCTCTGGGCGGGGACGCCACGCGAATGCCAACTCATTGTCGCCTTGGAAATGCGGCCTGATCACGGCCGTTCTTCGGCGTGGCGTGCACCTGGACAAGCGCCTTGCACAACAGCGATGCGCGAAGAGTTCTTGGAAAATTAGATATGGTACTATATGTGACAATCAAATGGTGTTTGGTACGAATCGGTTTAATGTGCCGAATCGTCCCCGTTGCTCGATCCCTCTTGGTGCCTCCAATTCCTCAGGGGATTTTATTCTAAAGTATGATATGGGGCCCTCGATATAGGTACATATGGACCCCCTATTTTGATCTGCAAGTGGACCGAGATAAGGTCGGTACTTGGACCCGTCTGCAACCAAGTGTAAATGTAAATTGCTTCTGTATTTGTACCTGGCATACCATACTTGTTATGCACTTTTGCATTTAAATCTACGGTTATGATTTCGCAGAACCAGATAGAGACAACATCTACTGCATACCAACGCAGGTTTTGATGCGTTTCTATTCACAAAAAACTTGTTTTGTCTTGACTGCAGGTTGTAAGTTGCTTTAAGCTCATAGTCGAAAATATTGAAGATGAAAAGAAAACCAAGGATGATGTCATTACCAAGCCTCCCAATTGGCCCCTGACTGCCACGAGGCATCATCCCAGACGCTACTCCATCCCTTATCCTCCCCCTCAACAAGGCCCCCTCAGTGGAGAGATCCACCAACATTCAGCTGCCAAGCACCTACCTTAACCACCTATTTGTTGCAGCATCAAAATTCTAGTTGTTACCAGCCACCTGGCCAGCAACCGATTCAACAAGCGCAAAAACTTCTGACGAAGCTGCAGCTTGTCAAGTTTTGATCGCGCCCCGTCTGAAGCTGGAGCTATCAATTCCGCTTGTCCACAGTATTCTGTAAACCGGTTCCCCCTCCTCGCGCAGCTGATACAAGAAACTCTCTCTCCCCCGTCATCCCAAAATGCCGGGCAGTTATCGTGATGATCCCCCCAGCGATGACGAAGATCAACGTTGGGCTGAGAGGTTCGAGGACGGTGAGAGGCGCATACGTCGCGTCTGGGATGGGTTTTTGGATTTTGCGCTCCAGGGAAACATTCTCGAGATCGCTTTTGGTTTGATGTAAGTGCTGGCTCGTTGACCTTAAGAGAGCCGAGACTGGGTGAAATTGTTGCTGACAGCCATGATAGACTTGCCGCCGCATTCACCAGCATCATCAACTCTCTTGTTTCTGATATTCTGCTCCCTCCCCTGAGTGTCCTCTTTGTAAGTTGGCGAGCAGAGGAGAGGCCGTGGCAGACAAAAAGTCAAAAGGGGACAAGACTTGTTATGGCCCATCCAAGCTAACCAAACACGCAAGCCTCTGAACAAAAACCTCGACGAGAAATTTGCTGTGCTCAAGCCAGGCCCAAACTTCGATCCCGCGAATGGTGGCTATCCGACTATCCAGTTGGCACAAGAAGACAGTGCCGTGGTCATGGCATGGGGGTGAGTACAACTGCCACCATCTTCATCAGAAAATCATGAATGATACTGATCGGGCGATCCTTTGGACATCAGATCGTTTGTCAACAAGGTCCTGAACTTTCTTGGTCTTGGCGTCAGTCTGTATGCACTTGCAGGCCTTTACCAGTACTTCTCCAACGGTAAGCTAGTCCCTGCATAAGGTAGTAAGAAGTGTTTGATCTCCACTAACGTGCTTCTCTCACATAGACCCCATAATCAAGCATCTGAAAAAGTGCCAATACTGCAAGAAGAGTATTAATGAAAAGGTAACGTACAGCCACCCGTCCTGTTCAGAACCTTGATCGGAATTTATCATACTAATAATTAGTTCCAAACAGTGAGTGCCCGTGTCTGTTCCATGAGTATACATACGGCCACTCTCGGCTTGTCAATAAGCGGCGAATCTCGCACTTTTCTTTATCCGCTTTTCCCTTTCCAAAGCCGTTTACTAATCTGATAATTCCTACCGCGTTTCCAGGGCGAAGCGCTGCGTCAACTGTACAAGCTGGCTTGATGGAACTGAGGATCGACGCCACTAGTGTTCTGCTGCCAGTGTAAGACGCCGCCTACATAGTCGCCGACTTTGTGGGGTGTATGCACACTGGGTAGCGCGGAACGACCCCGGGCACCGGGACATGTGTGATACCATGACCTCGGAAAGATTTTGAAAGTTTATATAGATACTTGGCAATTCCGTGGAGATGGCTCGCTCCTTTAGAGAACAAAGATCTGCGGCATTTTTGAACTGATTGCCTCGTGTAGCGTTGAGCATTTGAGTGTTTACATCCTTCTAATTACAGTTTCTGTCTTGTTGCGTTGGATACGCCCTCGTGGCCTGTGATTTGTGAATTCTGTGCTCGTTTATAACAGAAGACATTTAAAGATAACCTCTCCAATGCAACCTCTTGATCCCTGGCCTATGAACCTGCCCTCGATGCCCACAGGGCTACGATTACGAAATGGCCCCTAATGCGCCTTCTGTAAACTAACGCCTCCTGATGGTGCAAATAACGAATGCGACCGAAACGCAGACAAAGAGCACGCTGCCAATCACTATGCCTGCGATTGCCGGAGCGTCCATGCTGGAAAGTACTGCTCACGAGCGTTTTTTAGAATGTTCAACCGAGGGGTGATTTGTCTGTTGATGTGATCTTGATTATTATCTCTCCAGTGTGAAGCCGTTGTTTGGTTGGTGAAATTGCAGTATCGAAAGGCCTATCGGTATTTGGCTGTTGTTGGCTATGTTAAGGCTCGACATAGCCATCGATGTGTCCAGAGGTCATGTCGCTGTTTTTCATTTGACTTGGGGACTGTTCTTTAATCGAACACGCATCAAGAAACATTGACGACCGACGAACTAGTCAACCTGAATTGCCGTCTCACCATCTGGCACAAAGTCACCAAACAGTCATGACTCTACTAGTTAGAGCAACCCAAGTTTATCGATTCAGTGGTATTTTCAAGTCCCAGGAAGCCCAAAAAAAAGAAACTATTACATATACAATTCAACTCATATCGGCTTGCGCTTTGGTAGATACCGCTGGCTTATATGCATGATATCAAGCGTCGACGCCCCGAGATATCCTGAAATAAAACAAAACGTTGCTGTATAGAAAGATATCGTGTAAGGCTGGTCAAGTCGTGACAAATACTGGTCACCGGAGGAAGGCGTTTGCGTCCCACAATAGCACCCTCTGATCCCAGGCACAAGAGGCAACCCAGCCGCCGGCGCCAAACAAGCACCAGTCAAGGCCGGTAGCGAACTCAGTGTGACGGTTCATCAGTCCCAACTGTCTACCCTGAGCCGCAACCGGCGCACCTGGCAGAGCAGCGGGCTGCTGATTCGAGCCGTCAGACCAGAGGCGCACCGTCATGTCGTAGCTGGCACTGACGAGCAGATCGCTGACGTGCGGACTCCAGGCCAACCGGCGCACGGCAAAGTCGTGGCCCTGCATTACGGAGATGGGACCGACCGAGTTGACGCCGGCGCGAATATCAAAGGTGCGCAGGACACGGTCGACACCGCCGGTCGCGATGACGGTGTCGCGGTACTTGTTCCAGTCATGCGTCAGAATTTCGGCAGGGGGAGACGGCTGTGGCCCGCCGTGCACTGGGATAGCTGCCACCTGGTGGTACTTGGCCGATACCGGCGTTCGGAGGTCGAACAGCCGGAGGTGTGAGTCTGTCGACACGGCAGAGATGAGAGAGGGGTTGAGAGGGCAAAAGGACGCGCTATATGTGCAGTTGCCTATTGGCAGCGTCTTGAGTGAGTGGTTACGGGTTGGTGACCACTGTTCGAGGCCTGGTTAGCTGCTGCTGTGTTTATATCCAACATATATAGACACATATCTTGTCGAGGGAAGCCGGGATCTCACAAGTTTGACAGTCCCATCCCATGAGCTTGACAGGAATGTATCTTTGCTAACAGAGTTCCAGCACACCGAGAAGGCTTCCCTTTTGTGCTCATGGAAATTCATGACAGGAAAGTCGTTCACGCCTAAATCGAACAGCTTAATGGACCCATCTCCACAGGCCACGATGAGTTGGTTTTCGTTCAGTTCAGACCATGCCAGGTCATACTGAGCATCGTTGGTGTCAAACCTGTGGCACAGTAGGATGTGTTAGTGAGTAAGCAGAAAGACCCCCCACCAGGTTGCCAACAGTGCCGGAAACAAAATGAAATAAAACAAGGCAGAAACTCACGTCTTTTCCACTTGTACACCTGCGGCATTCAGACCCAGGGCATATACCCTTCCATTGCCGACGATGCCATAATTTGCAGAGCTTGCAACAGCTATCCGGCTGTCATAATAGGGCGAATATTTGACGGCGTAGGGGTTGAAGCCCTGCGTCCGGAACTCAAGCATAGGAGCACTCATCATGAATAAGATTTTTTTTTGAAAAAAAAAACCGCTTATCGTAAGCAGTAGTCCAAAAATGAAGGATAGTGTTGCTTCGCACAACACCCTCTGTTGTTCTTGTCCGTGTTCTTGTCCTTTCCCCTAGGCCTGGACGGACGACTGCACCACCAGCTCCGAGACTAAGCCAGCACTATTAGCGGCTATGGTTTGGCGTTGGCTGTCGTCGCATTTGGATCCAAACAAGAGTCTGAATCTTCATCCAAAATCGAGCAGTCAGGCAATTATGAGCAACAGTTATGTCACTGATACCCCTGCCGAATTTGGACCAGCCCTGAGGTGAGATGGAGTCCAACTTTGGGAAACGAATGTCCGGCTTCACGGACTTGGCCAACCGACATAGACACAGTGCCTCGGCGGTCGGCTCCCCTCCAGGTGGGTCCCGTGCCTCTTACTGCAAAAACGACATCCGAACGAAGCACGTGATCAGGCGAAAGGGACGCGACAGCTGCCCACTCAACCCCACGTACTCCAAAAAACCTCCACAACGCGTTTTCTCCTCGTCACCGATCCCCTCCCTCAACATGACTTCCCTCTTCCAGTGCTTGATCGAGACTGCTTGCTGTTTTCTGTCCAAGTAGATTGACCTCTGGGCTAGCGATTGTCTAGTCTAGCTCGTTGATTGATCGATATTACTTGTTCTGACAACCTTACAGACACCCAAATCTGCCTCGTTACGGACAATGCAGCCATCCACACATCGTATTTTCGATATCAGCTTCATCAGACCTGTCAGTTGGCTTTTGTCAACGTCTATGACTAGATCAGAACCTTTTTTGGCTTGAATACTAAATCTGGGCCAGACTTTCTATCCCAAAAAAGATCGCCCTCTAGGCCTATTCCACATGGACGCCTTTGTCACCCGCAAAAAACGAAAGTCGAGCCCAACGCCGTTAAATGACTTTTGTGAAGACGGTGACGGCGACGAATCTACCGATTTCAAACTGACTCTCTTAAGCTCACTTCATCCCGATCTTGATCACGAGGCTCTTCTCGACGTCTTGCTCGCCCATGAAGGCTGTGTCTCGGATGCGTCTGCCGCCCTCTCTTTGCCGCAGAAGCAAAATATCACAAAATATTCAAAGCCGGGAGCACAGTCGTCCCTTCGATCTTTTGCTAACCCCGTTTCGGGAGACCTTTCTTCTCCCGTCCCTGCCAAAAAATCCAAGCTATTGTCCAAAAAGGGGAAAACTCTGTTCCTGTTCGACCCCTTGGATATTGCTGAACACACCCCCTGTACCGTTATCCATAACTTCTTGCCACCCGAGGCGGCAAACGATCTGCTCAGGGAGCTCCTGTTCGAGTCTGAAACATATGAAAAGATAACATTCAAGCTGTTTGACAATGTCGTCTCTAGCCCGCACACGTCGGGCTTCTACGTGGGCAGCGAAGAAGAACTCAATGACCAAAAATATGAATACTTGTACAACGGCGCTAGACTTTCTGTATGTCCGCCTGAAGCCAGCTGAAACACTTGAAAAGCACCCAGCGATACGAGACTCGCTAACGCGGCTGGTTCTCAGGACGTGAGACGCTTGACGCCCCGACTGGAGGCGGTGAAGCCCAAGGTTCAAGAGGCAGTCAACCGCGAGATTCAGCATCGAATAGCAACGAAATACCCAGGCGGCAAGAAACTCAGGTACCAGTGTCCGCGGCCCTGGGCCCCCAATGCCGCTTTCGTAAACTGCTACAACGGGCCACAGCAAAACGTCGGCTGGCACAGCGATCAACTCACCTATTTGGGCCCCCGAGCAGTCATTGGGTCACTGTCGTTGGGGGTTGCCCGGGAGTTTCGCGTGAGACGAGTCCTACCTAGGACTGAGATGCATCCGGCAGGCGACAGCAGCGGCGCCAAGACTACTCAAAATGCTGTAGCCGACGAGGACAGCCTCCGCGGCGACGCCGAAGGCCAGATATCCATTCACCTCCCTCACAACTCACTGCTGGTGATGCATGCCGAGATGCAAGAGGAGTGGAAGCACAGTATCGCCCCGGCACAAGCCATCGAGCCGCATCCTATCGCCGGTAACAGGCGTATCAACGTCACGTACAGAGACTACAGGCCCGAGTATCACCCAAGCCTGACCCCCAAATGCCGTTGCGGAATTGCCACTGTAATGCGTGTTGTACAGAAAAAGAAAGAAAACTGGGGTAAGAACAGTCTTTTCTTCATCCGAGCAGCTCCGGCTACTTCTACGTCTGCTACTATGTTGGTTGGCACAATACTGATGACTACAAACAACGGTTGGTCTCTTTGCAGGCAAGTACTTTTGGATGTGCCACGCTGGAAATGTTCCTGGCAAAGATGGCTGTTCTTTCTTCCAATGGGCTGAATTTGACGACGACGGAAATCCACTTCTGAAAGCTCAGCAGGCCGTCGGCACGACAAGATAGATAGATTATAGGTAGGCAATTGTACACCAAAGAATGCCTTTAAGCTAGCTTAATACCACCTATCCAGTTTCTGTCTCTATTCTCCCTTTCTCCCCCATTTTCACCGGTGACTATATAATAACTGGTTCTCGGTGCGGATAGACCTTGTTTTGGTCTTACTATTACCTACGTCATGTCTTTTGTGACTGATTATGTGTCTGCTTAGGCCTACGCCTGGAATTCGGTTACCACCAGCCACCCCATCCCCACCGCCCACCAGCCTCCCGCTTTCCCTTGTTATTGTTGTTGCCTCTCAGACTTCGGATATCATGTTGGTGTGAGTTCTGCACCAACGGCTTCTGGCTGCCGTTGTTGCTGCTGCACTCGCTGGGCACGAGGCTGCGCAAGGTGTCCACCCCAAGCGATCTCCGGTTGCGCAGCGCTGTCTCCCGAAGCGACTCTCGCCGTGCGTCAGGATCCCTCTTTCGCCATGGGATCGGCGGCTCGGTAGTTGGCCCTTGGCTATTCCGTGATTCTTGCTGTCTCTGCTGGAGCCCCTCGAGACGGCTAGCCACGATCCCGTTTGGATTTTTTGGTCCTCTCCCACGCACAGATACCGCAGGTGTGGACAAGAGCTTTGTCCCCGGCGCTTTGGTCGACGACGCTCGGCGAATCTGGGACCAAATGCTGTGAGCGGGATCAGGGGTTCCCCTCTCACGCTCGCTTCCGCTATCTGCTGTCGAGTCTGCCCTAGCCTTCCGTAGGCTAGCACGCCGGGCGGGCACGGTGGGTACGGCGTTACCTTCGATGCTGGACAGCGGCCGCCGGCCCATCGAGGACTCGGCAGGCGATCGACAAGAGCGACTACTGGCCTGTGACTGCCGTCCCACCGACGTACGATCTATCACGTCCCGGGCAGCTGCTACTCCCCAGCAAGAAGCTACGATCTGAATCAGTGGGTTTGGCATCGAGGCTGGAGATGGTGACCATGGTGAGGATGAGCTACGCCGCTCGATGGCTGCTATCACATGCGTCTCAATCTTGTGAGTGTTCGCCGTTGTTGTGGTCGTTGAAGACATCAGCGAATCACCACAATGAGTATCCTGTCGTTGCTGTTGCGCCTGCTGTTGGGGGAAGCCTGAGTGGCGGTAGGTCAGCCTCACGCGTAGGAACTCCGCCTGCGTGCTACCTAGCTGAAGCTCGAGATCTCTTATGAGCTCCTCGGAGTCGTGTCTTCTACCATGCTGTTGACCTGGAAAGTTGGCCAAGTCCGGGCTTCGAGTAGCTTCGAGCTCGACATGGGCCAGAGCAAGAATCTTGTCTCCTGGTACCAGGGTCCTATATATTCAGGATACAATAACCTGTTAGGGAAGTTCCAGGCTTGTTCTTCCTGACGTTCCGGCTTACTTTGGTGCTGTTCTGTCCATTAGGACCTCCATTAGGGAGCTGCCATCTACGGCAAATACCTCAAGACTGATATCGTATAGATAGCCAAATTGATGAAGGCCTGATTTGCAGATTGATATGGTAAATATCCAACCGCTTCATTGACCACAAATAGGACGGTGCTTCGGAGGAAAGCACTCACCTAGCTCGTCGTCATGCACAACCCTCGGCGTCACCTGAAACTTCTCTCCTCCGTTCCAGACATCTCCGAAACGATTCCTGGCCACCATGATCTCCGGCCGAGTCAACTGTGTCGAGACCTGAACAGCCGCCCAGAAGCTCCGTCTGCCAGCATCGATATCTTTGTACTCCGGTACTACGGTGACACAGGGTACCAATACCGAGGGGTCTGCTAGCGGAGGGCTCTGATGGTATTGCTGTCTTCTAAACGGTGCATGGCTGACAAATGGTAGGCAAGTATTGGCACGTGAGTACGGATCGCCGCTGTCATGTGCATACGGATTATAGTAGGGAGGTGAGTGAAGCCGCTGCTGCGTTGCTTGTAATGACTCGCCCGAGGGACTTCGTGAGATGAAGGAGCTTCCCGTCTTGTTCTGCGTGAGCACGACATCTGGTACAGGTCGACTCTGCAAACTCGGCCTTGCTTGTCCAACAGCCGAATCATCATCGCTGTCTACTTACAGGGACATATGTCCTCTGGTTAGCCAGAGAAGCACCTACTCGAGGCCTTTAGAGGAGGTGCTTGGACAGGTCACATTCGAAAAGATGGATTATCAAGAGCAGGTACGTACCGTCATAGGCATCGGGTCCAATTCCAGAAAGCCCACCTCCCCTCACACAGGGCGACCACGTCCAGCTCGAGGAGATCTGGGACCTTCTTACTACGCTCCCGCCGCCGCTCGCGCCGCGCCTGCGCTTGGGTATTGTCAGCGGGGCATCGCCGCCCGGCAGCTCGGGGGCGCTGCCGCCACTCGTGTCTGTATCGCCACTGGTCCTCCTGGGGCCGCCGCCGCCTCGCCCACCGCAGCGTCCGACCGTGGCTGGTCCGCGCAGGACGCTCTCACGTCGCTTGACGATCTGGAGGGGCTCGGGCTGGACGGTGTCGCCCAGAAGACCCAGTCTGCAGTCGGTGTTGCTCGTGATCTTGCTTGCGATGCCTGCTCCGGCGAGATAACCATGAAACTCCATGTCAGATTACTTGCACGGGGCGGTCGCCACACTGGCAAAGTGACGTCGGTTGCTTCTGTTGTGGCGCCGAGAACTTTTGTCGATGCTGACGTTCCGATGCTGCCCAGGTTGGACGGGCTGTCGAGTCCGCGCCAGGAATCTGCGGCAAAGTAGGGAGGTCTTTTCGGTGAAGAGCTGCGGCGGTTGTTGAGACGACGAAAGCACCGCTCAACAGGATTCAAATGTAGACGAAGGCCGCGTCTGAAGTAAACGACCGCTGCAACGACTAGCACAATGCTGATGAGGAGGAGTGATGTTCCGATTGCGAATTCCCTACTCATTATTCATAAAGAAAATGGGACCGAATGCTGCTATTTCAATCAGCTATTTAAAAGAAAAGGCCACCTTAGAACAAATCTGGCAAATCTTGCTTGATACGTTGATCTTGTAACCCCGAACGGATTTTGCAGAATCCGAAAGCCCCTTAGGCAATTCTCTAGGATCTATGATTGCGAGAGATAGCGCCCCGAACACCAGTGCCTCAGAAGCATCGCATGCAGCTGGCACTGGCAACAGAGCTAACAAGGAAGGCAATACACCAGCGCACCTGCCGCAGATCCCCCTACTGTGAAGTCACAGAAGGACCGAGTGTCTTGAGTAAATTCTTTCTAGCCGTTTCAACATCATCCTTCTCCATGTTGACAAACCGAATCTGCAATGTGTAAAATTCGTCAGTAAACCGCTGTTAGAGAACTCGAGTTGGCTTCAAGTCGTCGGGTCAATACATACCACATCATCAGCGGCACCACCAGCGTTTCCAAAGAGAACTGGCTCCGACAGACTTGCTGCGATTCCTCTCCTGACCCTTTCCTCCCAGACTCCCTCCCAGTTCCACTCTCCTGGTTTACGAGCGCCAGCACCCGACCCTGCCTCTGGGACGTCATCGGTACCCAGTTCTTGAGATAGGGGTACTCCTTGCGCGGTCTTGGGCGTACTTGACCCTCCTGGGCCGGACGGAGAGGCGCGGTCGCTTGAGCTGGCTGCCTCGCTCTGGCGTGTCTTCCAAGCATGCCAAGCGCCCGGATTTCCGGCGGCTTCAAGAGGCACCGAGTCGAGAACGGCAGCGTCGTCGAAAGTGCTGGCGATGTACCGAAGAACTTCAAATGTTGATATCTCCTCGCTCTGAATATCTGTCTGTAGGTGCCGGTGCGGGCCACCTCCCGATGACAGATTCGACGCTGGGGTACCACCATGGCTGGTTCCAGCCCCTGACGGCCGCGGTGGTGTTTGCAACTGACTGCTACCACTCGCGACCCTACTGCCGCCCTTACCAGGTCTTCTGCGCCCACCACCCCTCCCAAACCAGTCAGGAAACCCGTGCCGGAGACTGAAGCCCCCCGGGGGCAGTCGCTCCTCGTCGGTTGCGCTCACTGTGCCATTGTCGTGGATATCGGTCGTGTACATGTAGGTAGTCAGGGGCGTGATCAACGGATGGAAGATGTCGGTCGAGAAAGTCACCAGTGGTGGCAGACGCGGGTAGGTGTCGGGGAATGATATTTGGAAGCGGAGAATTGCGGTTTCGTATGGTCCTGGTTATAGCAAGCCCATTAGAATCCTGACATGGCGGTGACGTAGACCACACCGATTTACTGTTCGTACCCTTCCGTACGAAGATGACGCCTGACCACAGTGCAGGATCACCGGGCGTCAAGCTCATGAAGACACCATCCGGGCAAGCTTGCTTCAGGCCTGCACTATCGCAAGTGTACTCCAGTTAGCTACCTATGTACCTGGGTTGGGCACCTTGGACAATGTAATCTGGCCTACGTACAACTCGGCGAGGAGATGCTGTCTCCTTAACGCTGGAAGCGTGGACATCTTTGTGGACACCATATTGGAACTGCTTGAGCAAATTCCCAGAATCTTCAAGCTTTCATGATCGATTATAGAACATGATGAACTTGAGACACGAAACTATCATCGCCTTGTTCATGCGTTTCGTTCTCTCCCAGACCGCGACGGATTGAGCCGAGGGCGGTGGCACGCGTCAGTATATTCAGTCGACCCCTGTCCCTTGCAACAGCCCCTCTTCCCGATGTCGGAATGCCGTCATGGCGGGGTCAAAAGACAGTCTTGAAATCAATTGTTGACTTGCATTGCCCAGGTATGTCATTTTGACTACCGCCCAATATCTGGTGAATATAGGCGCAGATACGAAGCTAATAATGAAGCTTGCACTGGGCCCGATCCCATTTCGCATCTAGAGTATAGATTTAGTGTCATGTTCTATTCTATCACTATAGTCGTGGATTCAAAAGCAAAACAAACAACGAGTTTCGATAGGGAGAAAAATACAGTGTTCTGGATAACGACCATTGTGCAGTCATAAACATCCAACGTCTGATGAAGACATCTAACTTTTCCAACCCCTGACTTGTGCTTCTGATAAATAAGAAGAGAAAAAGTGAATGCACGCAAAGCTTGTGGTATAAAATGCTGTGCTGGCTAAAGAAGAAATGATCCAGGAAACCCCTGGCAACAAGAGCTTACTCCGTAATATACGGGTCGGCTTGGGTCTATTTCTTTTCGGTCAGCCTGCCCTCGATCTTGGCCTTCTCCCGCTCGCGAATCTCCTTCAGCTCTTGCTTGGAAGTGTCGTAGTTGGCCGTAACCTGGTTGAAGGGGTTCTCTGGGCTCTTCTCAAATTCCTTCCTGATCTTCTCCTGCTTCTGCTTGAGTCTCAGGCCTGACATGCTCCCGTCTGCCTCGGCCTCCTTGAGTCGCCTCTCCTCAAACGCGGCGTAGGCGGCCTTGAACCTTCTCTCAGGGTGCCTGTCAATCTTTGCCGCGTCCGACGACGACGTCAGGGACAGGGCGTCGAGCGCATTGTCGATACCGGTCGCGTTGAGGGCCGAGAGCGGCTTGCTGTCGTCACCGTCGAGCTGAGAGAGGTCGAGACCTCGTGACGGGGCACTCGTCTTCTTGACCGCCGATTTGGCATTCTTGGGATTCGACCTCCCGGGGGTGTTCTTCTCCTCCTCTGCAAGTAAGGCGTCCTTCTCCGCCTTCTTTCTCGCTGCCTCGGCCTTCTTTGCCGCCTCAGCTTCCCTGCAAAGGAAAAAGAATACGGCGCAAATATTCCGTCAGCCCATGTTTCTTGTTTTTTTTTGGTCGTCTCGGCGCAGAACGCCACACATATAGCCCCGCTTGATCGGAGTGTTTTAACTGAGAATAGGAGGGTTAGGGAAGCGGTGAGTGTGAACAAGGAGCGGGGGGATGGGTAGGTGCGTCGACTGAGAATACAATATGTTTGGCTTGGGCTTTCGACTGACTGTGCGCTACATTTCGGGGGTTTCCGATAGGAGCTTTGTCTCATTTCCAAGTTTCCCCATCGCTCTCCTGGCACTAAATGTGCGCAATGCAGATAGAACTACATTCCTCTGTAGGATGTGGCCAGTGACGGCATCGTAGAGGGACAAGTCATCACCTCCGCGGGAGGTGCACACCACAATATGGTTGGCGGAAGGAAAAAACCAGTAACGGGAGCAAAAGCATCTTACTTTTTGGAGTTGTTCTTTGCGCCCTTATCCCACTCTGCTGCCTCTTTAGCCTCCCGACGGGAGTCCTCAGCTGCAGCTTTCTGCGCCGCAGCTTCGGCTTTGCGCGCGTTCCCAGCAGCCTTCTTGCTGTTCTCCCCGCCGCCGCCGCCCTTCTTGCCTGCCATGTTTCGTATGTGTGTCGTGAAAGTGACTAGTCGGTTTTCGGTATCTGTTGCCTGCCGGGTTTTTGCGGAGCGGGGCCTGATGTGAGTAACGAGGGGTGGGAAAAAACGGGTTCCTGGGAACGGGCGCAAACTACCAGGTCGAAATACAAAGTAAACACGTACGAGGATGCGCCAAATGGCGGTGTTACGTCGGATGGAGGGCTGCCGTAGCACTGAACTGTAGATACAAGTAGTGATAAATGAAGAGGAAAATAAAAACACAAATTCGACCGCGGCAGTCTTTTACGCGACGGAAGAGTGACGCATGGAGGATCGACTGTTCTGCCCCACTGTGGAGTGAGGTGCAGCTTGGAGCTCCTTGTGTATCGTCAGATACTACCTAACTCACTACCTTGGCCGATGAGCGGAGGGGCCAAGCTAGGTAGTCGCCAGCTACCGAGTTTAGGATCCTTCCTGCATGCCCAAAAATGTCTCTATTTACGGATAGCTAACTTACCCCAGAGATCTCTAGCTACCACTGCGGAGTGCTTGGGAGGGCCATAGCTCGTACTTGTTATACCTACCTAACCTAGGTACTCAGTAGACCCAATACCCACTCAATCACCTGCCCCTCAATCTCAAGCATATTGCTGTAAAACAAAAGAAAACAATTCAAGTCTACCAGACTGGTTCATTATCTGGTTGATTGCATCTCGTTCAACCTGGTACCATCTGAGACGGCCTTGGATGTGGCCTGGTAGGTATGCATGCAACAGCCCTGATGTTACAATGTCGATGTTGGCAGAGACGGGAAGTTACATATCTAGGTAGTTGATAGCATCCGGGCACTAGACTAGTCTAGTAGCCAAAAAAGGGCAAGCTAATATCGGGAGTCCTTGGACTTAACTACGTATAACCTTGCCTCCTTTGCATCCCGCTCGCCTCGAAGATGACCTAGTCTAATCTACTCTAGAAACGGACGGATAGGATCAACTTCCGGTAGCTGGCTTTCTTTTATCATATTTTTATTTCATTCTCTGGTTGATTGTGTGGTTGAGATCAAAGCACGACATAAAAAGGTGGCTTTGTTCTTGTTCTAGTTCCAAAAGTCCAACCTATCGCCTGAGAATCCGTCTTCCTAGTGGCGAAATGTCATACAGCATACGCTTATGAAAAGCAGCGACGTTACAGTGATGAAAGGTGGATGGGTTGGATGGGTAGGAATCAGCACCCTATCAGGTCGACAGAGGGAGATGCACCAGCGGTAGCTGGGATCGCTGCCGTAAAGGTTGTCCGGGTATCTGGGATGGGTAGTGTAGTGTAGTGGGCCAGCCCCCCCAGCACGAAGGGGGCGTGTGATGTCCGAATCCTTCTCAGACCCTATTTACGTATGCACAGCACTTGGTCTTCATTCGCGCACTTTTCTGGAGAGGTACTTATAGTCATAAATATACCAGAAAGAATCATCATTATCTCCGAATCCCTTCTGGTGATGCGGGTTGAAGGACGCCATCATGTTGTGTTCGGGAGGAAGTCTCCGGCATCACATCGCGGTCCGCCTCGTTTCCACAGTACTGTTTCCTTTTATCGTCCACTAGATTTTTGGAGTAGCAGCAGGAACTTATTGCCACCCCACGGCTCGCCCAGACCGGTGTGAGATCCAAGGATCATAAGACCGATAGTTATAGGCCATTAGGTAGGGACAAATGACAATCTGGCCAAGCGATGTGCGAATAGGGAAGAGCCCTTCATCGCAACCACAATATGCGAGCCATGGATGCTGCAAATCGTTTTGCAAGAAAATCGACCCCTCACCGGCTTCCAGGGTGTCGCTCATCATCGGGTGATCGGGTTCCAAGGTACTTACATGTTCGAATTGCTTCTTTTCATAAACCTGCTGTTCAGAGATGGGGTAATGGCACACTAATTGAGATCTCTTGGGGAGGGGTGGGTATGTTTAGCTCCCGATGCTCCAGGGTACACGCAAGTAAGGTATCATGTGAAAGAACAGCGGTCGAGTATTTTTTTAATAACTCGACCACAGCTGAGCATCCGTCAGTTGCCAAGTAAACTCGATCTAAAAGCCACGGCGGTTTGTCTCAGACCGGGACTGTGATCCGATATACCGTGATATCACAAACAGCTTCCGGGACCACGAAATCTGCTCTTATCCTGACTTTGTAATGGGACAAGTTTTGGTCTGTGGCACTTCGGAGAGACATTTTGGGATGCTGGGATGCCTTGCATGCTACACCGCCGACACTCTCTCCATGATACAGGGCGACATTGGTGTATGACAACGTT
Source organism: Pyricularia oryzae 70-15 (assembly GCF_000002495.2). Lineage (NCBI taxonomy): Eukaryota > Fungi > Ascomycota > Sordariomycetes > Magnaporthales > Pyriculariaceae > Pyricularia > Pyricularia oryzae. Next base: position 3,736,410 of record NC_017850.1, read on the forward strand.
GCTGTAAGCCTGCCGCGCTGCTATGTTGCCGGCCAGTTTCCGCGCATGCTTGTGGGTAGGGGATGCACACGAAAAATGATGTCCACCCTATCGCGTTGCTCCGTATTTACACACAATTGCCAAGATAGCTATCTGTTTGATTGGGCGCTCCGTGGTGCATACAGAAGACAGCATGCCACGCACACCACATCCCTTTCCCTTCCGGGGTGCTGACAGCTCAAACTGCCTCTCTAAGCAGCCATAATAAGACAGAACAATAAATGCATATTTATGAAAGGCAGTACTTGTGTCTCGGTCCTCGGCGAATTTTAGAACCCGAGTTGTCAGCAAATCAATGTCACAAGGGGAATATGTGCGGGTGATCTTTGCGTGGCATCCATTGTATGCTGTGATACGTTGGACAGCTGCTGCAGTCGCTGCCGTCATTGCCTGTAAGTACAAGTGGTGTCAGTGGTTCGGGCAAAATATTTGCGTTCCCATTCCAGTACTCGAGTGCAAGGCGTGCGTCGGGCAGACGGTTGCCAACTCATCAGTCTATGCAGCCAACCTATGACAAGGCCATTTTGACCTCAACCGGTGAAACGACTAGAGAGAAAAAGGCCGGTAATTGCTATCACTGATACTATGGCGTGGGTAGACCAGAAACTTTTTAGTTTGGCTGGCGAGGGTATAGTTTTCCTGTATGAATCGAATAGGGGTTTAGATTGGAAACTGCTGTGGATAAAATTCGAGTCTGAATATCATGATCATGATCATGGCACAGAGGCGAGAAACTATGGCTGTCTTCCGGCACGTTCGGCAAACTCGGTTGCGGCCAGTCTGCTGACTATCGTGATACCTCGTCCATACCCTGTAAGCGGATAAGAGAGATGGATTGTTGTGCATGCAATCGAGTCTGCAACGGGTGTGACCAGCGGCACCAACCACCTGCGATCTGTGGGCTGTTCGGTTTTCGCGTTCTCGATGCAGAACGCAAGCTACTCTAAACAGTCTGTCAAGACCCAGTCAACGGCCCGATTTGGGTCGAGATAGATAATCATGCAGCCAAGGGCGTCTTGAAGGCATCGTCATCACACTCGGTGAGATCACTCCATGGTTCTAGGCTTGCCAGGCTCTGGATCGTATGATGTGGCGATGCAACTGTGGGCATGCAGAGCCTTTTGTCTGCAGTGAAGTATGATACCAAGAGGTACCTGATATTGACCATTTGTCAAACAACGGGTATCATCTTGGTATGCGGCTTGCTGCGAGGAGCATGTCCCCTGTCACAATAGCCCTGCGGCCGCGCTATGCGGTATTAAACCGACCAGTCCCAGGATGTATGAATGCCGAAATAGTGACATGAAGCCCACGCTCGTGCTGCACTGTGTGACCTTGCAAGTTGCAACGAGGTTGGTTCTAGGTAGGTAGGTAGGTAGCTGAAAGCACTCGACTGGCTTGACTGGCTCTAGTCGGGCTGAGATGGCAAAAGAGTACCTTAATTGTGCGAAAAAGCAAAAGCCCACGAAATGGATGTATGATGTATGGTATTCTGTAGTATTATGACCGATGAAACGAGAAAGGAAAGTAAACCAAGCGATTGTCGTGTAGTGACCTGAACCATGGAATTTCAGGGAGGGAGGGGACGGGATATGCGGAAGAAAATGCCCGCCCATTCGTACCTACCTTACTGGGTTTTCAGCTTCGGCAAGAAACATCTACCCATGCTGCATCTCGCAAGAAGATGCAGCCCAGCTTGCCCAGCTGCATTAAGACCGCAAGTACCACATCGTTGTGGTTGTCGCCAATTGCTAGCTTCTAGACAACTTGGATCTGCTGAAGGTACTTCGTAGGTAAGGTAGGGTATAACGGGGCGTTTCCGCCAAAAGGTACCCCTACGAGCCGCATGTGTTGTGAGTAATGTCAGGTACCTTGGTTAGTTGCTAAGGTAGCCTGGGTAGGTAAGGTAGGCAAGGTAGGCATGTAACGAACGGCCAAAAAGAAGATAATGTTCCTGCTGTTCCTGCGGTTCCGCTTTTGCTTTCACAAATATTACTTCGTAGGTAGCCAAAGCCTTGCGGATACAGTGCTTCGTACAATACCGCGTATTTACCGGGAACCGGCCAGCCGGTAATAAGGAGCCCGCTCGTCACTCAAACACGAAGCCGATGGGGAATATTACAGAAAGCAGCCTAGCGGGGCCTTGATTTCAACTACGATGTGAAAGTCGTCGATTAAAAGTGACGCAACAAGACGGATATGCTTTTTTTGGTAGGCATGGGCACAAACAACGTACAGAGTACCTAGATAGCCAAGTAATTATATATGCACAAAGATCGTTCAGGATACCGGATCTGTTTCTCCAGACCGATCAAAGACCTGAGGAAATCGAAAAGCAACATCGAGGGGAGACAGACAAAAAAAAAAAAAAGGCATGACCAAGAAGAAACGAACGGACCTTGGCAAAAAAAGATCATGTGCCACTTTACCCGTCCCACGGCAGTGGAGTTTGCGTATCGGCAGTAACCTCAAACATCCTCTCAAGAGCGTTACCAATTTGCTTCTTCCAAAGATCCACTTGCTTCCATTTGAGTTTCCACCGTCGGCATCGCCGGTTCGCGCGCGAAATTAGAGGACTCTGATGGGCGAGAGTATCCAGCCAGGTACATGGTAATAACTGTAATCACGGAATCAAATTGTCATCAGAGACATGTCACAGCAAGATCCACGATCTGGTGGGCGCAGAACCATAAAAAAGCCAATCCCGTTTGGGGGAAGCAGGGGGGTAACGAGCTAGGTACTTCGTAGGCAGGAAAAAAAAAAGAAAAATCAGAGAGAGAGAGAGAGAGAAATAAAAAAGGAAACCTCCCCCTGTGGCCTGCAAGGAACCATGCAAGCTCATCAGCTTGCCAGGGTGCAAAGTGTGGAAACCCAGGTTTTTCCAGAAGAAACAAAGAAGAAAATTACTGTGTAATTTCTGCGGCACAGAGTGACAGGACTACAGTGGCCCCTGGGTCCTCTCAGGCTCCTCTTTTTTTTCTGCTTGCGCTTCGTAGTTCATACGCGCCCGGGGAAAACATGTTAGTCCACTCAACTCTTGGACATTGGACAATGAAAAGAGGGTCTCGTCCCACGCACGTGTGAGCAGGCAGATTCAGTTTGGGAGAAAGAGAAGAAAAAAGGGGAGAAGAAAAAAAAAAAGGAAAAAACTATGCCCGGGCGCTGCGCACGAGCCCAATTCCTGTACAATTGGAAAAAAGCTGAGCCTTGTCGCAATTTTCCCTGACGTTTGGCAGGAAGACACCCGCGGACCAGTCGGAAGGCACGAGGCGTCTTCCGCGAGAGTTCCACTGTGCCACGCGGCTCCCTTCCCCGGAAGGGGCAAGCCAGTCGGGGCTCGTCCGACCACCGTTGGCAAAAAGGCTCACCCCACACCAACAACTTAAAGGACGAATGGTTGGCTGATGGGACGACCATCAGGCGCCACCCTTGAGAGTTTGGACGGGCTGCTGGGCTAGGGGATTTAATTAGCGAGGCTTGCGAGGGCTTTCTTCAGTAGCTGTACTGTATATCCATTTTTGTCTTTTACGGTTTCTTCTTGTGAATGCACAAGATGCACTAAGCGAAGAAGAAATGAAGGAATTAATCACTTGATCTGCGATTATTCTGCGATTGGACACGGCAATGTACAACCGTTAAAAATTTTTCTTAACGAGGCAAAAGATGATTAAAAATAGCATAAACAGACCAAATATAAAGTACCATGTACATTCTACATCGCGTATCTACTTAATATATACTGTAAAACGGTACAGAGAAACAAAAGGCCGATCATTCAAGCACATCATATTATTCCCAACCTTGAAACTTGCCCGTACGATGGGTGACCGGTCCCACGGAATCCACTTGCGAAATTGGAACTGTTTTATCCCCCGCCCTCGTGCTGGAATTATGACGAAAGTTGAGATGCTGTAACATGAGAATTTTTGCTCAACCAGCCAGGGGCTAGGATGACCGGTTGCAACATCCGGGCTCAAAAAACCCACGCTTTTCTTCCGAGAGGGAGCCGGACTTGCAGCCTTTTGCGCACTAGAGCGACTGGGCAAGCCGGCTGCAGATGCAGCTTGTACAAGGTCCGAGGTGCCAAAAACTCGCGAATCGATCTGAATCTCATGCTCCTACCTGCCTATCCAGAAAAAAAGTCTTCCCGACAACCTAGAGAGACATGAACCGTAAACCTGGGACCTGACAGTAGATTCTCGGGTGTGTTATAGCTGCTAGCACCTGTTGGCGTTACCTTAATTGCATGTTCCGTGCCGTAGCCGCGCCGCCAAAAAAAAAAAAAAAAAAAAAAAAAACAAAGATCTCTGATCCATTTCACCATTCCAGAGCAACCCAGTTTTGGGTTATGTTGATCAACAAGTCCACTGTATTACAGAACTTCGTGATTCATTATGTGATGTGACGGCCAATTTCCTATGATAGAGGCGAACACGCCGTCGTGCTTCCATGCTCTCATCTCCCATGCAAAACTTAAACAAGGTTCTCCAAGTCGCTTCGCTGGGTACGTACTTTTTAGTAGAGAGCGTACACTAAATTACTGACTGGCTTCCAGGGTGATGCTCTGCTCTTGTCACGAGTTCTCCCCAGACCCGTGAGCCCGGCTTGGGCACCACCTCGCGAGATTGTGGATATTCCTTGGTGGAGTGCAGCCAGGGGTTAAGCTCCATGTGTGACCGCCTTTTCGGCGACGACTCTCCACCATTGCTACCATCGCATAATCTGCTAGACACTGGTACTGTGTTACGTTGGACATTGTCTTGGGACCGGCAGTGCTCGATAGAAAACCCGCTCGCATGGGAAAGCAGCAAGACAGAGAGAGAGAGAGAGATCGAGTAGATATACGGTAACATGCCAAGACTACTGCTACGAAGAGAAGGTCCTCTGCGTTTACTTACGCCTGGCATGCCTAACAAAACCACCGGTAGGCTCGCCTAGATCGTCACTGCATTAGCGTCTCTTTGGCTCCCGCGTGGGCTCGGCAGCCATGAGATCTCAAACCTGGCCGCTTTGGCATCTTTCGATCATCCTTCCAAGCCAACAGCCCACTCTATTGCCAACTCGGGAAAACTTCGGTCGCGCGGGCAATACGTACCTGTTGGCATGTCGTTTGTGACAGACAGAAGTGATCGCTTTTTTTACGATACGATGACAGGTTGGCATTTGACGTCTGGTACCAAAGTATTTCCAGGGCGGCGGTGAAAAAGAGGTGGCATGTGATCGCCGGGCGGAGTTGTTGGGTCCCGAAAACACTGCATTCTGTCGATCTTTGGGGTTCAGCAGGGCAGATAGATGCAAGGGTATGTACACAGGGTATGACTGAAAGCATCCCGCCGCCGTTGAACCGAATTAATGTATGTTCAGGCTGAGAGGGAGGAACCATTCAAAATGCGGCAGACACGTTGTGCAGTCTCACAGGCTGCAAAACTGCGCGTCAAACCGCCGCGATGGGGCAAGATTGGTGACTGTCAATGTCGGTGAGCTGAAAATAGTCCACTTGTCCTAGAAGGACTGGATAACATCAAAATGCCCAAAGGCTGAGCAGAAACGATGACTCTTTTTTTTCTCATGCGTGTAATCTTAGAAACCCATGTTTCCTACGTTGATTACTTCGTACATAGTGAAAACCAGGCGCTGCCATGGCGTCGGGCGTTGATGTGTACCTTACCCACCCGCTGTAAGGCGGTCGTCGTAGGCTTCTGGAAGAAAAAAAAAAAAAAAATAACCAAGGCTTTTCACGTTCCCACCCTTGATTCACCGCTTGACATGCGGTGATACTGACGTTACGTGGTATACGTGGGAAGGAGTTCAAAATTCACGGGGATGTCCCACATAAGGCTGTCGGGTCCCACCAACAGTCCGAAATCTCCACAAAAAGCTTCGATGACAACAGAAGCTGCCCGGGTACCTGGGCTTGTCAGGGAGTAGGGCAAGGAGGGCTCCTGGCGAACCATTGTCAAACTTGCTTGCCAAGCGAGGCAGGCACAGGGCGAAAATTGTTAACAGTAACCGACCACGCGGTAAAAAAACAAGAACCTGAACCAAAACACATACAAATTCCGCGAGTCCACATCAGCCGACGGATAACATTCTTGGGAGGAAAAAAAAAAAAAACCTATAAAAAACTTGAAATTTGCAATGACCGCATTACTACGCAAAAATTCGGTCTGTACCGTAGCTTGCCTGACTTTTGGCCCTTCGAAAGAGAGCGACCCTGTGCACAGACAAGAGATAATAGTAGACCCGACTCTCACGGTATAGCTGACTGATCATGTCCGCTATTACTCTTTAGAGACAAGACACAATTGGTCATCATCTTTTCTTCGTGGGTATCAGAAACTGAGAAGAAGTAAAGCGTAACCCCGTGGAGAAGGGGTAATTAAGTGGTACAATAAATACCACTGCCCAGGTAAATGCCCGCCCCGTCTTGCCCGGATTGTTGGTAAGTAATTACCTTGTAAACCGATCGCACTGCTTCTGATTACGACGCACAGCCGCATGCACACTGTGAGGAGACCCGCTCAAATGTACCAGGGTACCTGAGAGGGCAAAGGTAGGAATGGCACACCGGGCAATCGGGTGGGTTGGCCCCGGCTGGCTGCAACGCGACGCAGGCCAAAAAGTCAAAATGAACTTTTTTTTCTCCCCTTTCCTTTTTGTTTTCTCCCTGGCGTCCCGTTAAAAAAATGAAGAACCGGGTCGAGGGTTCCAGGGGGGTCCCCCCATGCCCATATATCCCTGCACTCACTCTCCAAGCCCCATGTCTCTCTTTTCGCAAGACAATCGTGGCAATTGGCAAGGAACTGGTAGACCGGGACCGGCTTGCATCGTCGGGCACTTGCCGCCCAGTTACAGTTAGCTCTGCCCTGGCTTCTTTGCTAAGGTAGGTACCTCCGAAGGTTCCTGGAAAGCAGCGTGGAGCTACCAGCTTGAACCAGCGCCGGGATCCCTTCGCAAGATGACCACTAGAACCTTTAATCCCTTCCTGAATCTACCTAGTCAGAAGAGGATCTGCTTGTTCGCCTTTGGGTCAAAGTGTCAACGCGACACCGCCGTTTCACTCCTCCCAATTAAAAAAAAGAGGAAAAGCAATGAAAAAAAAGAAAGGAAAATACCGTACATCTCCTTTCCCCCTAATCCAGGTACCCGCCACACCTCACAACAGTAGTAGATAGACCTGGTGACCTCGCACCTCTTTTGTCCATTGCCTTTATTTATTTTATTTTATTCTCCTCTCTCTTCTGGCCACGCCCATCTCTTCCACCTATCCAAATTGTTTGTTCTGTACACGCCTCCTCCGTATCTCTCACCGGCTCTCAGGACGAATTGTTTCTTCCTTTTTGCTCGACTACATAAATGAGGCTGCTTGCTTCCTGTTACATCACATCGCATTTTACTTGCCCAGACCCTTGAGTCTGCATATCTGACCATCCTTTTCTTTGACGATCACTACTACACGGTCAACAAATAAACTGAGGGCCATCTTGCAGTTAAATAGATCTAACCGGTGATTCGCTATTCAACTACCGCCTTCAAACTCGGACCTCTTGAGAAACGTCTTAAGAGTTCGAGCGTCCTCCTTCCCGACCAGTTCACGGCCCTTGGGAACTGGTCCCATCCTTGACAGAACGTGGCCCACAGACATTAAGCTCACTCCATGAGCTAACGCTTGTTCTCTGTCCTTGCCTTCCTGCAGAATTCTTCTCTCTTGCAACTTGACATAACAACCATCAATCGCACCCATCACACACAACGCATCCCTAGACTGTGGTGCTCTTTTCACCACATCTAGCCACCCCTGTCTATAAACAGGTATTCAACCCAAGGGTAGGACCCATCAGACCCCGTCGTCCTCACAACGATGGGGAGGTCTTGTATGAGCCTGAGCAGGCGTAGCTCGGCAACGGCTGCGCCTGCAGCTTCAAACTCGCCGCCGTTCCCAAAACAGCAGCTTCTCGTTCTCGGTATGTGATCTGCCGGGCCCCGAGGGGGGTTGCCTTCACAAATGAACATGTTGAGAGACTCGTGGCCTGATCATCTGTTAACAACGACTTGCCATCCATATAGCATTATGCAGGATATGCGAGCCAATCGCTTTCATGGGGATATTCCCTTACATCTACTCAATGGTCCAGGATTTCAAAATAACCGAGGACGAGAGCGCCATTGCCATGTACGCCGGCATGGTCACCTCTGCATTTACCTTTGCTGAATTTTCGACGGGCGTCTTATGGGGACGCCTCAGCGACAAGGTCGGAAGAAAGCCGATTCTGCTCATGGGGCTGGTTGGAACGGCGATCAGCGTCCTTCTGTTTGGGTTTTCACCGAATCTTTACGTTGCGCTTTTCGCCAGAGCTCTAGGCGGGTTTCTCAACGGGTATGGAACTGTCTCCCTGGTCTTGGTGGAGTGGGGATATCTCCCATGATGGAACTCCAAATTTTCTAACTTGTCTGCAGTAACATTGGTGTCTTGCAAACGACGGTAGCGGAGTTGGTCAAGTGCAAGGAACACCAGCGTAAGTCCCCCTTATGACCTATACAGTGGGCGCCTATTTTTACTCATATTCACTAACACGACGACAGCCCGCGCTTATACTATTATGCCTACTGTATGGTGCTTAGGGTAAGCTGCGAAAGTTCGATCCATTGGATTATTGCCAAGTGAAGCTGTAGCTAAATCATCACGCAACTCCAGGTCAATAATCGGCCCGGCGATTGGCGGCGCGTTGGCCAAGCCTTGCAGCACGTACCCCAGCCTGTTCAGACCAGGTACCATCTGGGAAACGTACCCTTATCTGCTGCCCAATCTCTTCAGTGCTGGGGCAGTCTTCATTGGAGTTATGATCGGTATCCTTTTCCTGGACGAGACCCACGCCGAGAAGAAGAAGGAACGAGACCGAGGCCGAGAGCTCGGAAAAGCCTTGGTTGCCAGACTCCAGTGGATTTGGGCGTCACGAACGACCAGCTCCCCAGTGGATGTTAAAGGGGAGCAGCAGCCGTTGCTTTTGCGCCTGGACGATGAACCACTCCCTGGCTACCAAACACAGGAGAGCTCGCCGCAGCTGTCCTCTCAGAAGCCTTCGGATTCGCTGGACGACCTGGACTTGTCGGCTGCAACAATCACTGTCGATGACGCAGAGCAGGTCGAGACGCCCAAGAAGAACAAGACCTTCACCAGGCCCGTCATTCTGAATATCATCGCATATGGAATTCTGGCCTTGTAAGTTCCATCCGTTTCGGGCGACTGTAGTATGTAATCACAACGATGTGGGCTAACTTAGCTGACTCCTTGATAAGCCATACCATGACCTACGACCAGCTCCTGCCCATCTTTTTGAGCACCTCTCCACAACATAGACCGGTATCGCTACCTTTCAAGTTTTCGGACGGATTCGGCTATGACACTGCGACTGTTGGTGTTATCATCGGACTGCAAGGCATCTACGCCATCCTCTCAAACCTAGTCATCGTGCCCTTTGTGCTCAGTCACGTCGGCTCCCTGCGCCTATTCAGGCTGACCTCGCTCTCGTACTTTGCGCTGTACTTGATCACGCCGTATCTGGTGCTCCTTCCGGACCACCTTCGGATGTACGGAATTTACGCAGCCTTGGTATGGAAGTGCACATTCTCGACAATCGCGTACCCGAGCAATGCGATTCTCCTGGCGAACTCAGCTCCGAGTTTGCTCGCTCTGGGCAGCATCAATGGCGTCGCAGCATCCACGGCGAGCTTATGTCGTGGGTTCGGCCCGACGATATCTGGTCTGCTGTACGCAGCAGGTCTCAAGATGGGCTACTCTGGCCTGCCATGGTGGTGCAGCGGACTGATGACCATCGTGGGGGCATTTGTAAGCCTTCAGATTACCGACCCTGCAGACAGGACAGACGAGAAGCAGGAGGACATCGAGACAGCACCAGACTCCAGTTGATCAGTGACTTTTCCCGACCGATCAACTATCCATGCGGAAAGCACTTCATGGGAAACAAAAAGCCTTTCGCATTTGGCTCATCAAACATTCTTAATTCAATTCTTGATGAATCCTTTTTTTTCATTATATTGTTATTAAAACCTTCTATCTTTTTTCTTGCTTTTTTGGTTTTCTATTTTTGTTGGTTTGGATAATGCAATACCCCCATGTTTCTCAAATTTACTACTATGGTTGGCCGGAGCTATTTTGTCTTTCTTACCATGTCCTCATGTCGTCATCTTTTCAGCATATTAACGGTGTTTTCAGCGGAAAGCAATCTGTTTTGTTTTTACGAGGCCTCGCTTGGCTTCTCTGGGCAAACTTAAAACCTCTCATCTGGCAGGACGCGTGAATTGGCAAGGGTTACATGGCATTAGCCACCAGATCTTGATTTTCAGCGTCACTTTTTTCTCATGTTTCTTTCCTCTTGGTTTGCTGTTTCATCGTCTAATTGCATCCCTCATCTTCTTCTCTGGACATGACAAATTTCTTTTGGTACAATCTGGCCCGGGAGGTCCAACAAAAAGCAACAAAGACGCAAATGGGATGGCTGGTTGGATGGATACCCTGGGTTTCTCGGTCAATATTTGCTTTTCGGTGTCCTTTTGGTATGGTGCATAGGTACTTATTACTTGCTGTTCTTTCTCTTTTGGAGCGTTCAATGCCAACTTGATGACACCCTACCACAACCATGCCAAGCTCTGCTGCTATTGGTCACCCGACGCGTTAGTTGCTTTGTCGCCCCCGATTTCTGGCGCTAAATTTTGGGGGCATCGTTGTCTTTTGCCTGCCTCTTTTCTTTGCCTGTTCAAATACGGGGAAGAGGTTTGATATGGTTTTTTTTTTTTTTTTTTTTTTTTTTGTAAAAGGTTGTTTTATGTTTTCCCTCAAACTCATACTGAGAATGGATCGCTTGGCATGCGGCTTGAATACTGTTCTTACCTAAGGTAAGGTAAGTACCCAGGTAGGTATCTTAAGTATTTATCTAAGATTAGATAAGGTACGGTACGGTGCGCAGGTCGGCATCTACGAAGGAGGTGGTTGCCAACATCCGGACGGATTACGATTGGCCACTTGCTCTTCCTGGCAGCTGATTGTACAAGGGAAATCCCTGGCGTTGCGATTGTCTTTTTAGGCAAGAGTCACCCCTAGACAACCGACCTTTTACGTCCGTAGCACATCAAACACCGCCACATACACAGCTGCGTTGAAATGGGAGAGCGCGAATGTCAATTAATGGACCCCCAACGGTGGCCCCTACCTATAAACTGCCTTGATGTGGAAGACAAATTGTGGGAAACCAAAAACAAAGGGGGGAGCAAGCAAAAGAAGAAGAAAGAAAGGAAGGATGCATGCCCAAAGCCGCCTTTCCTCTATTTACCCGCGTACCGTATGGTAATGCATCTATGGTACCTAAGGTATCTTATGTATGAGGTAGGGTTTGTTGAGGAAGACCTGGGGGCTGCCTGTTTTTTTTTTTTTTTTTCCTTCCTTCGTTCCATTCTGGCACATAACTGGTTGGCTTGCTGCAAGTACCCGGCCACCACATTCCCCTCTCCTGCTCCTAAGAGCACACAAGCATCATCTTTATGCTCAAAGCAACCCGATCCCCATACTCTCTCTGTCTTGCCTGTCAGCGCAACTGGCAGGGCTGGCTGTGTCGCTTGCAAACGCTCAAGTGGAGGTCCTCTCGTTTGCTAATTTGTATTTGATTCTTCTTTCATTCTACCTTCCCCCCTTTCCTATTTTTGGGTAACACAGCATCGTATCCTTCTGCCTACCTAATCGATTGGATGCAACACCCCATTTCCCTGAAGCCTGCAACGGAACATGGGGCCCGAAACGTAGACGCACAAAGAGCTTGGCTTGGTTAGGGTAGCATCCTTCAACGCAAGAGAGAAAGAAGAGGCTTTTCAAAGCGGGCGGCTTCGCCTCTCCACCTTTTCTTCTAGTTTTCCGTCTATCCGATCGCTTGTTGTCAACGTCTTATTTGATCCTTGTGGTTTTTTCTTTTCTCACTTTTTCGCAATCGCTAATGTGGGAGGACAGATATCCTCTGCTTGCATTCTTCACCGCGGGAGCCATAATCTCTGTCCATCCTTCATATCAAAGAGCAAGCTGTCTTTTCGCCTTTCAGGGTTCGAAATCAGATAGATACTTGACCTGGTCTTATCCAGTCAGGTAAATGCCCAAACCGATCCATACACCCCTAGGTAGATAGAGGTGGGCATCAAAAGGTTTTACTCTCGACCGCCTTGAGGCTTGAGCTTTTCTCCGTGTCGGTCTCGGTCTTTACCGGGCGAAAGGACAGCACGAGACCCCTACGCCCACTACTGCTCCAGCTCCAAAAGGCATCCTCAATCTGACCGGGGGAAAGGTTCCAGACTGAAGTACCTACTGTCTACACTAGGATTATTACAAGAAGCCCTCGAGAGTTTATTCTCAATTTGGTCAAGGCGGTTGTGGTACTCTTTTGTTTTATCTCCCGCTCTTGGTGTCGGAGGGGCTAGCAACCCGGGCTGGGCCTTCACCACTATTCATCGGCCTCAGTTGTGATCCCTATCCTTGCTACCCTCTCTGTCCACCAGGGGCAGCACAGAAACCATGTCGACATCACCTCGCAGTCAACCTCAGCAACTGCCATACTATAAACAAGAACAACACCGCCACTACCAACATCAGCACCCACCACCGTCGCCCCGTCAGCATCACCGAGCGAAGCGCCCGAGACCTTCGTCTCCGGGCCCAGAGACGCAAGATACGCCGCCCTCAGCCTCAGCCTCGGCCAGTGTCCCTTCACCCGGCAGCGAGGACGTTCAAGGTGTCAGCAGTACCAGTGGGTCTGTTACCAGCATACCCGGCCAAAGCAGCAACTTTCGCAACGTGAGCGCCTGCTCTAGATGCCGCGCGCGCAAGAATCGCTGTGATCAAAGGTTGCCCAACTGCACGGGCTGTGAGAAGGCCGGCGTGGATTGCATTGGTTATGATCCCATAACCAAGCGGGAGGTCCCACGAAGGTTAGTTAGTTCATTTTCGAAACCTAGTACTGTGGTGCCCACCCGTTGATACTATAAGGTACATCAACTTCAACAGTGTCTTTTCCGTTATTGTAATATTTTGCTATTATCGACAAGCATTGTCGTGTACCTGCCACAGGCCACATCAACTCTTATTATAGGATGACGAAAAGCCGATCGACGTTAACAATCTGAGCGCGCGTGTAGTTATATATTCTTTCTCGAGAATCGTGTCCTAGCACTCGAGACTTTACTAGAATCCAAGGGAATTCCGTTCCCCAAGGCCGATAAACTCAAGATGTTTTCCAGCGCAGCCGACAGGCCAACTCCATCGACACAACCGCCAAATCAGAATATACAAAACGACGCCTTGCCGTCAAGTGTTCACCAAGTTCATCAAAAAGGTGTGCGATGCTGTAACCCGAGCTGCCAAGGTCAATGCCATGTCAAAGTTCCAACCTCTCCCTCCACAACCGAGGCAGCAACGTCGAACCACCGTTTCCCTGGCGCCATGTTTACGACCAACCCACCTGAGACTGCGCAACCGGCGCGATCTCACTGGCGCGGATTTCCAGAGCGGGACGAAGGCGCTAAATCCGTCAAATCTGTCGTCAAGAGGGAGCAAAATGGCGGCGGATCCATGAGGGACTCGTTCTTTGGGTTGCATACCAAGTCGCCGCGCCATCCGGTCCGCCAGGCCGACTTCCCAGGCAAAGAAGTAGGCCTTCGTTTAGTCGAGCTCTACTTTCAGCACGCTAACCCTCAGATTCCCATCTTACACCGTGTTGAATTCATGGACATCTTCCATCAAGCGTACACTGCTGAAGGATCGGTACGGGACCGAGAGTTGTGCTTGCTGCACATGGTTTTTGCGATTGGCAGCGCCCAAAGTCTGGGAGACTCGGATGACTCGGAAGAAGGCGAAAAGCAGTACCAGCCTGAAGAGTACTATGCCAGTGCCAAGGAGCATTTTCAGACATGTTCAAGGATTACGGGCATACGTGCGGGGAACGACACTGAGCGGCATTTGACGGCCCTCGAATACCTCCAAATACATCTGCTGAAAGCCAGTTTTGCTCTCTTAAGGCCAGTGTCCCCTGGACTGTGGTACATCACTGGTGAGGCGATGAGGTTGGCGGTCGACCTCGGTCTACATTTTGAGCAGGGCAACGAGCCTCAATTCAGGCTCGATAACGCAAGGAGGCAGACCGATAGAGAAGCTGATCGGGATGGAGGAGCACGAGAGTACATACGTGACCGGCGGCGCAGGCTCTGGTGGTGCGCCTATTCTCTTGATCGACTTATAAGCATTTGTGTCGGTCGGCCATTGGGAGTTAGTGATCGGGTCATCACCACCGAATTCCCCTCTCTGGCGGATGACAGATTCATCACTCCACAGGGAATCACGGTGCCATCTTCAGGCGAACCGGCCGTACCGAGCTACAAATTTGTTGCTCAGCACTACTTTCGGCTGCGACTGTTGCAGTCGGAAATAGTACAGGCGCTACAGATACAGCAAGCTCAAGCAGCCCGCCAGCAGCGCATGGATACCAAGATGGCCTCACCATTTCCGGCTCAGTTTGCTTCATTTCGAGATTGGAGAAGAGATATTGAGAAGCGTCTCACTGACTGGAGGGATAGTGCACCTACAAAAGAACAAACTGGAGTTGACTTTTCTACAGAGTTCCTTGAGGTCAACTACTGGCAGGTCATCATCTTTCTCCTCAGACAGAGCCTGCCTGTACCCAACGACTTCCGCAAAGAATACCAGATCTTCAAAGAGTTCAACAGCCCAAGCATGCACAACGTTGAGCTTCGGGAAGATCAAGAGGCCGTATACGTCAAGGTTGCAGAGGCCGGGGCCAAGATTTTGAAGCTATACAACCGTCTTAACCAACGAGGAGTCGTCAACTATACTTACCTGGCCACCCACTACGTCTACATGTCCGGAATATACTACCTCTACGCAATCTGGCACTCGGCTCAGGTTAGAAGCAATACTGTGAGTCTAACCGCGTGGAGACCTCTCTATATATTTATTTGAGACAAACATGCACGAAGTTAACATATCTGGGCGCCTGGTCAGTTGATAGATGAGGTAAACGATACGATTGCCAGAGGGCATACCGTCTTCACTGCTCTCATCCCCAAATGTCCCCCCGCCGAACGATGCAGAGATGCGTTTGATAGAATGGCAAAAGCAACCGTCAAGATGGCCATGATGCAAGGTGGCTTTGCCCCAGCTCCTGGGAGGCAAGCGGAGACTGAACGGCAACGTGGGTGTCAGCCAGGGACTACTAGTCCAGCACATAGCTCACATGCGCTTAAAAGCGAAGAGGCGTGGTCGACACGAACCCACAGTCCCGCACATCTCCGCCGCATGGGGGAGGCAAGCAGCAACACACCTTACAGCCGCTCTCATTATCAAGAGGGCAGCTACATTGCCACAGTGCCCTCGCCTCCAGGACACGCTTTGCGGCTCCCGCAACCACGTTCAATGCAGTACGATGGTGTGGTGAAGCTTGAGAACGAGGTATTCGGGCCTCCCATGCAACCATCGAGCAGATTACGCAAGAATATGGACTCCAGACACCCACACGACTTTCAAGGAGTCGGCGAGGATGCCAAAGCAGTCGCGACAGCCGCAGACGCTATTGTATCGTCACTTTTCTCCCAGCAACAGGCGCGGAGACACTCGGCTTCGTCTCCCACTGGGGCGCCGAATCTACTACCCCCGCCAACGCACCAGTCGGCACCACACTCGGGATTGCCCAACGGGATGGAAGTGCTGATGGTTGCGCCACAAATCCAGCTCCAGCAGAACCATAACCGCCACCATCACCACCTTCCGCCAACGCCCAACAGCTATCAGCCGGGAATTATCAACTTTGAGGAGCCGCAGGGCATGGATTTTATGCAGAGCCTCATGGCAGTGGCACCCCCGGGCAGCGATCCCTTCCTGGACCTCCAGATGAACTTTGGCTTTGGTGCGGGCTGGGGAGGCCAGTATCAAGACTTTAGCGATGGCTCGCAGGTAGACCTTCTGGGTGGTTTCTGGGCCGATAGACAGCAGGGTGGTTTTGCCGGCGGTGGAGGGCTTTGAGGTGCCTGCCAGGTTTTGTGTTTCTATTTGTTCTTTGGGATGGGCTTTTTCCCTTGCTTATTTTGGATATGCTCCTGGTGTCTTTACTTGTTGATGAGACTGTTGTCGCCACTCCTGCTTGTGTTTTTTCATATACCCTTTGTGCGTCCTGTCGGATCTATTTGTGATTTTGGGCTGCATTATCGCGATTCTGGTTTGGCTTTCATACGGGGGTGCTGGTTATAGAAGTTATTGACGTACATATTGGTTGAAAAGACGTCAAATGTGAACGCATTTCAAACGAAGACATCCTTTCGCATGATAAATCAAGCTCAATCGATTAATAAATGAGACTTGGTATGGTTAAATAAGGCTACGCTCCCCAATCTTTCAAGTTCTTTCTCTTGATTACTGGAATTTGGGAATAGGTATCAGAAGCCTAACTCGGTCTATAATGAAAACTAAAACGAGTCTCACAAAATGTCCATCTTTTCTCAGACAGTCACCACAGAAACAAGACAAAACTGATGAGTCTTCTGGATAAAATGAAGCCAACATCTTGTTAATGGAACAGCAAGAATTGTCAAAACATGACAACATCGTAGAACACCAAGCCTAACACCCATATAACTCCAGGATACCCGTCCTTTTGGTGTGCGGATCAACTAGGCGAGTTGTTGTTCTATACGTCTTTTGAGCTCTAGTGTTTAATCGCTACACTCGGCATCGCACTTGGTATCCTCAGTCTCGCCGGCTTCGTTGCCGAAACTCTCCTCAGTGAAGCGAACAGATTTGGACTTGGCGGATGCGCGCTGAAGCGAGCTGTTCAACTGTTTGAGTAGGTTGCCTTGTGTGTACCTCATGCCGTAATTGGCATCCATAAATTCGTCATAAGTTGCGCCCTCGAAGCAGGATTCCGAGCCGTAGATGTCAGCATCTTCCCGTGGGAGATTGTCGAGATGGGCGTCTGCATTGGTTACCGACTCAACGACATTTGCCCGGGCCTTCTCCACAGCTCTCGCCATTGCAGGCTCATATTCCTCAGGAAGTAGGGCTGTATCCATGGTCTTTGTATCGGCAGCCGCGCTTGATGGGCCGGCGTAGCTTTCCGATACTGGATTGTATGACTCAGCACGGGCAGAGGCTGACCTGCCTGGCCTTGGTGCCTTGACATGAGCTTGGTCATGGAAAAGCAAGGCTGACTTGACTCTCTGGACAAAGTAAACGGCTGCCTGAAGCCAGTTGAACGCCGCGATGGCCGGGAAAAAGAGCATGCACAGGACAATGTCCCGAGGCTGCATCATATCCTCTTGCGAACAGATCACCCATCGGGTAGTCAAGGCCGAGCCACTGCCGGTGATGCACTTACAAAAAGCACTGGAGATGTGTCAGTGATACCCAAAGAGTTGGTAGACATTGCGCTACACAAATAGGAGCGGAGTGTAGACAAAAATGGTCAAATAAACAGCAAAACATACCAGGATCCGCCACAGACTGCATCAGCTGAGTAGCAGCAGCTTTCACCTGAGCCTGAACGGCTGTCAGTAGTTGGAGCAGAGCCATCAAGCCCGAACAGTAGAGCATCGACTCCGCAGTCCTCAATACTGACACGCCCAAGTACGGTCTGCTTTTCTTTAGTGTAAGCAGCCGATCCATTGGCGGTGCCTTGAAGCTCCTCGAAAAACGCGGGTCCGGAATACTGATTGTGCATTTCGCTATAGCTGTACGTCTTGCATTCGTTCTGCATTCTGTCGCCGTCGGAAATTCCATCTTGAGAGTTTGAAACACCAAGCTGATACGTCAAAGCAGCACTACGGCTGTTGGAGACATGGCCAGAGCTTTCACTTGGCATGGTCTGGGTCTGGTCGTTCAAGTTGATGTAGATAGGCTTTAGTTGCAAGGTTGTGGCAACCTTGAAGTGCAGCGCGTTCAAGATCTTGGGCATGAATGCTATGTCCAGCTTGTGCTGCATGAGCACAAAGACCTTGTTTGACTTGGAATCGAAGCCTGGTAGTAACTCCTCAGTAGGTAGTCAGTTTCACATCTTCTCTTACGAATGGCCCCCCGGGGACAGACGCACCAGAACCCTCTGTCTTCCAGACAGTCTGAGGGAACAAGGTCCTCTTGGCTCGGAAAACCAGCTTGATGGCCTCCCGAGAATCGAGATTGTCGGCCAGCGGGAGAGTAAGGCCCCGCAAGTCGACAGGAGGCACATAGAAAAGTGGATGTGTGTAGGAGCAGTCTGGGGCATAGCTGCGGTCGATCATGACGGCCTGGGCATATGGTTGCAATCGGAGGAGCACCTCGAGAAAGTATGCGCTCGCCCGCTCTGAAAGACGAGACCAAGATTTTCAGATTTGGGACTTGACATCAGCTTTTATTGACCCAAATCAACAGAAAACGGGAAGCAATAGCTGCAAATGATCAATGCATCGTGGGAAGCTGGCTATCAAGAAAAGGCAAGAGACTCACCGGGAGAATCGAATCCTACCATTTTCCCCTTCGGATCTGACATTGGGGGCAGCGTTGTTTATTGCTGTTGATGGACTGTCAAAGATGAGTTCCAACAAAGACTGGGAATTTCACGTAGAAGTCGGTCCTTCGCGTACTGGTGGGATCGTAGATGCAAGTGTATGTCACAAGGTCTCCAACGACTGAGCTCAGGGTTAGTTGCTAACAGGACAAGTTTTCGTAGATGATGAATCCTCTAGCTTTCTTGTCTGGTGCGTGGTGTGTTGAGCACTGGACATTAACCCGCCCGGATCCGGGCGAACAACCCCTTGGAAGACACATCCGTGGGATGCCATTTCAAGTATGCTCCTGCCGTTTTGCGCAGGAGAAATTAGTTTCTGGGGGGGAAAGCCCAGTTACGACCGTCTCCAGCTTGTACACAGTTTCCACTCCGAATGAGATGGTATCCAAAGTCTAGCAAACACACTGCGCCCCCGCTCAAAATTGATACAATGGAACTTGGCATCTGCCCAAGACGCCAGATGGAGTATCCTAGCCGAGCCAAAAGAGAAATAAAAAGGCGATAATGTGTAATTTAGGGAAGGTAGCTAAGTAGGTACGTACCTGCCAAGGTATGTAATAGTATATCACGTAAAATTTCAGGTACCTTACTCTACTTGGTACTGACACCCCTACGCATCTGGATCAGGAAGCTCCGTTGATTCCAGGTAAATCAGGGATAGACAGAAATAACAGGAACGTCATCTCTGAAGTGTGGCCAATAGAGTCAATCTTAGAACAAGACCAACGAACATACAAAAAAAGAAAAGAAAAGAAAAAGCTGAGAAACGAAAAAGATACATACAGTCGTAAAAATACCGAAATTGCATGCGCTATCCTCCAATGCGATTGTTTCCCTAACCCAGTCAGCCCAGCCTTCAGCGCCAATCAGGGTCTGCTCCATCAGATAGAAAGTAAAGGTATCCAAAAAAATAAAAAAAATAAAATAAAGACAAATTTCAAGTATACAAATTTTTCAGTAGCCCAAGAAACCAAGGGAAAAGAGGAAGAAAAAGACAGAAACGAACCCATCAATTCCTCAACTAAACAAAACTACCTTCTCCTCGACTCGCTATACCTCCTCTCTTCGTACGCGCTCGACCCTCGTCTGCTCCGGTGCCTCCTCTGCGGCGGCGACCTCGACCTCTCCTCAATGACGACAACTTCATCCTCGCTGCTCTCATCGTCGCTATGCACAATTCTCGGTCCGGGTACCGGCACGCCATAAGTGGGACCTCCGGGCGGAGGCGGCGGCCGACTCCCCGAAAGCCTGCGCGATGTGGACGTCTCCAAGACGACGCGCTCGACGTGAGGCCTGCCGCGCGGGCCCAGTTCTGAGGGCTCGTCCACAACGACTGGGACCACGCGCGCCGGCCGCGAGGTCGATGTTGTGCGCACCTCGATCCTGCTGCCGCGCCGGCGGCTGTGGTGTCGCGATGAGTGGCGGTGGTGAGAGTGACCGCGCGTCTTCCTCGTCACGACTGATGCCGTCCCTCCGTATGAACTCGTCGTCTCCGCGATGCCCGGGTTGCCGAGGTTGATGCACGTGTAGATGATCCAGAGGATGAGCAGAAAGCCGGCCACTGACCCAAGCGTGATCCCCACCACAGTTCCGGGATCTGGACCCGTGACGCTATACCCGCCGGGGACGGTCTGGACAGGCACCGTCGGTACGGATTGTGGGTTTTGTTGTTGTCGAGCGAGGATGCGGCTTGGTGAGTCGTCGAGCGTCTGCGGGGGAGCAAATGCGTCGGCGGCGTAACGGTCGGCGCCGCCGAGCGACTGCACTGCTCGGGCGCGAACCAATTCGGCGACTGTTGATATTAATGGAGCCATGGTGACGGGATGGCTGCGATATGGGCACGATCGTGCCGGCCGGCCGTGCGATAGGTCGAAAGAAGTCGATTCTGATGGGATGAACAGGTTTGCTTTGATGATATTTTCCCGATTCGTCCTTGGGACGAACACCTCCGACAAGCTGACAAAAGAGACAAAATGGCGTCCAAACCCGACCAACTTTCGTTTCGTCTGTCTTCGGATTTGCGCCAAGAGTTTTGTCGCAATCCAACGCTTTTGTTCAGCTCTCGCCTTGGGTTTGTGTTGCGCCTTATCGAGGGCTTGAACCCAGCAAAGTAAGCTACGTAGGTTTGCTGTTTGCTTCTGAGCGCGCGCTAAAGACGGTTCGAAAGACGGAGGCGATGGCCACAGCCACTAATGCACAATGGACGACGGCTTGTCATGCCAAAGCAATCTTTCTTTCTCTTTTTTTTTCTTGTTCCGAAAGACACCAATTGGGGCGCGGATCGATTGTCCGAGCACAATGAATGGGTTTGAGACGACGCTTGTTCAGGAAAGCGCATGTACCAAGAAAACACTCTCTCTCACTGTCACTGCCATTTCGAGACTTGGAATTGGGAACTTGCAGCGGGGTGGGCCTCGACCATTACTAGTTGTGGTTGCCACGGTGCCCATAAGCAAGCGAGCGACAATGGAGGGAGTTCTCTGCGGCCCCACACTCTAACCTGGCACGCAACCAATTAGCCATGGACCCAGCAGATTTTAGGTTTCCATTCCATGCGGTATACAACGCGGCAAGGTGGGTATTGTATTAATTACCTGCTTCGGCGGAATTGGATACTGGCTCCTGGAACGAACCCTAAGAAGCAGTATACATAGTAGGCACGGAGCGGAATGTCTCGCATTCATTGCGTCTGTGCGCACCAAGAGACGTTTGTCTAGGCCTCGACGGAACACAGGTCAGTCGTTAATCTGGAAATCTGGACCCTCGATGGGCAGATATCCTCCCCCAAATGCATCCCGCCCAAAGCTACGTGCATTATCCAGATCTAGTCTAACATAGCCCCATATAAATACAAGTCCAGCTCATATACATCCCGCCAAGAATAATAATAGTGGTAAGTAGGATATACAAATAACAACAGGTTGCCCTGATGAAAAACATCTGCTATGTCATTTTTTATGTACCTCCTTCGTTGTGATGCCACCAGAACCGACACGACCCCCCTCCACTTGTGTATCATTTCCCTCGTGTTATACAAAACCGCGGATGCCTCTGATACCGCTGGTTTTCTTATCCTTTTTGTCCTGGTCGTCCTTCTTCTTGTCCTTCCTCTCTTTTCGAATCGTATTTTGAACACCACCTGCATTCTGTCAGTCAGCACAGCCAAGATGATGCCGAGAGGTTATATCCAAAAGCGAGCAGGGGTTGCGTACCTCTAGGGTAAATTCGTTCGGTTTGGGGGCTGATGCTGCTTGCTCCTGCCTCAGACTTGGAGGGTGTGTCTGGTCGGTGCACTGTAGTGCCTGTCGATGTCCCCGATCCAAAACTCTCCAACTGACTGAGATCATTTGACTCCGGATCCGGACTGGCCTTCTGCACCCGCGCTCGCTGGCTGAACGAAGGACCGACTATAGCTGATACTTGGGCATCTGCCTCGGCAGATCCAGAGAATTCAGGCCTTTGATGCGCTCTCTCGCTCATTGTCTTCTCTAGAAGTTGCGACTGCAGCTTCGTGTGCCGTCGGAGCAATTCATTATGCTGCTTCTGTAGCTCGACCTGCTTCGCCCGACTGGCTGCAATAGCGCTCTCAAATATTGCCGTCAACTCCTCGCTGCCTTTGCCTCGGCTTCTCTTCAGCGCTTCGGCCAGTTTGGCGTTCAGCACTACAATCTGAGACTGGAACTGATCCCTGGTGACCTGCAGTTCATTGTCCAGCGATGCGACCTTCATTTCCAGAATCCCGGCCTTGTGCTCTGCCTCTGCTGCAGCGTTTAACCTTGCCTCCGTCTCCATCTGTTTTGCTTGGTAATCCCTTTCAGAAGCCAACAAACGATCAAGTTCAGCGCGCAGCCTTGTCATCTCTGCCATGTTGATTTCGAGCGACTGCATGGCCTGAGCTGCGTTCAGTTCCTTGACCTCAGCCTCGCCTACCATAGCTCTCAGCTTTTCGCACTCCTCCTTTGCCGAGTTCAGCTCACGCTGAAGCGACTCTATTTCCGAAAGCTTGGTCTTCATATCGGTCTTCAGATTTCTGAGCTTGGTTGATAGTTCAGCTTCCCACTTGTGCGCAAGAACTCGACTTTTCTCCGAGTCCTTCTTGACTTGCAACTCGACACGTTTTGCCTCATCCAGACGGTGCTTCAGATTGCGATTGTTCATGATGAGGTTCTGAGTTTCTGCCTCGGTTGCCGCTTCTTTCATGTGCATTCTTCGCAGCTCACCTATGTGTGCCATGTGCTGGTGCTTCATATAACGTTCGAAATGAAGATCGTTTCTCAATACCATGATCTGGCGCTGAAGACTGGCTACCTCGTTGCCACCAGCTGGCAGTGGAGAGCGAAGAGAATGCTGCGAGGCGAGCGCCGAGACGTTTGGTCGCTCCGAAATGGATTCGTGGTGGCTAAGTGATAACGACGGCACACTGTCATTGGCAAGAGACTGGCCTATGCTTGGTTTGATTTTGTTTGACCGTATCAAGTCATGGAGATGGGACTGCGACGCTGACGATAACAGCAACGGCGGCAAAGTCGGGCTATCAACGCTCGCCCTGTTGTCAAACGACTCTCGAAATGAGGGATGACTTGACTGCGAGCTCTGCCTGACTGAAGAGTGCGCTCGGTCTCCGGCAGGCAAGTCTATTGTGGTCAGGCTATTTTGCCTCCACAAAGCGCTGTTTGAGCCGTGGGTCGGTGAGAGTACTCCGGATGTGCTCGACTGGGCCAGTCCATAACTACCCTTTTCCGCATCATCATGAATGTTGCTTGAAGCTCCTCCAAGTGGTACGGGTGCATTATGGTCCATTTCTGCTGTGCTTGATACGCAAAGTGCCATGCATTCGGCTACTACCACAGCCGGTTCGCTTTTCAGCCACCTGCCAAAGTCCGTTTTCTCTGTCTCAATGGTCAAGGTGTAGAAGTTAGGATGCAAGAGATGAGCCTGCCTGAATCTCTCCGACCGGTATCTCATCTCTGATGGTTGAACATCAATGCCATTCGGGTTAGGGGCATTGACGTGTCGGAGCCAACGCTGTGGCTTCCGGATATACTCGGTGAAATTGATGGGATAAAGCCCGTAGAGAATCGTGAAGTAGTTCAAAAGCTGAGGGATATCAGTGCCCTCCATCTCCGGCAAGAATGGCAGGACCTCCCAAGCATCATCCTCTTCTTCCGACTCAAAGTTAGGCTGCGGCTCAGCAGCGTCATGAGATCTCTCCCTGTCCCAAAAGAGCAATCTCGCATATATGTTGAACAGAGTTGGCAAATGCGGAACGAGAGAGCTGGGGAAATTAGGGAGTAGCATGGTAAGAGCTGTCAAAGTCAGGCTGATGGCTGTTGTTGATTTGTCCCTCTGCAAAGAAGTAAAAATCTTCTTGAGCAGTGAAGCCTCGGCTGCTAGGTGCAGGTGTGGCGGTTGACTTTGTATGAACTCGCAAAGTATGGTACTTGCCCGTGTTCGGAACTCGGCCTTGGAGAAAAATGGTTCGACAATTTCCATGAAGAGCTAGCACGATATCTATCAGCAATTTTACCCACCATCTATCATCGTGCCTGCTCGCCCAAAAACTGGGAAGTATACCTTTGGCGATTTCTTTCCCCAGACTAGCATCATGTCTCGTATTCTGTTCTCCTTGAACCTGGTTGCAGGGTCGGCACTCTGCCATGACACGTGCGCATATTGCATCCAGCGCTCAAGGCAGCGCCCCATGATATTCGCTGTACCATCGCGGTCTTCTGTGCTTGATTTCATGACGCTCTCATAGTTGACGTTGACCTCTTTTGTGAGAGCTTTGTTTTGCCATATGTGGTCTAAAACGTCGTCGACGAGCACATCAAACCAGTGGGCGGCGCGGGGCGAGGTCCATAGCTTTGGGCGTATGGACCTAAGGATGGCTATGAATGGTGCGATCCGTGGAGCTTGTCCGTGGACGAGCTTTTGGTAGAGCTGCAGAAGCTCCTCCTGCAGCCGTTCGTCGGCCGCATCATCCTGCCTGTCGTGTTTCGTTCGGTAGGCCTCGATTACTTGAGTTATGTTGTCGGGGAGAGGAAACGCCGGGGATGGAGCAGAGAGATAAGTCGTGAGAGCCTTGGTGAGCTCTTTGGTCGACCTGAGGAGAGGTTAGACCAGTCAGTGTTTTGCTTGGTGCAAGGATTTTGGCCAGTCATCGATTCCGCTTGGATCGATGCTGGGCAACCGACGCCGTTGCTGGCCTCCGCGACATATCACGAAAGTCGACTTTCCACTTACGCTGTGGTGGCCATTGCATCTGATGTTACAGAGACTTAACTTCGGGGAGCGCCCCGCCGCGAGCTGATTTATTGCCTGAGTCGTCGTTCGAGCCAGAGAACAGGCGGATCATGTCACCGGCAGTGAAAATCTCCACACAGTGATTGCAAGACGTCTGGAAATAAGAAGAGACGGTTGGTTTCATGGGTCTGCTACTGTAAGGCTGAACACTTATTTACAGTAATCAGATCTCCTTTAAAATATATCAGTCGCCTACCTACTCGCACACGGGTCACATTAGCCAATCTCGAGTCGGAGCTTGGATTAGTTTGGCGCGTTTTTTCTTAGGAGCACGAGACTTGAATTTCGCGGCACAGCATTGACAGCGGCAGGTACACTGTGATAGTTTTCATTAGTACTGTGATGATCAGGCGAGGGTGAGCTCATTGGTCGGTCAAACAAGGATGCTGCTGCCATAGCAGACCCCTCTTACGCGTGCCTTGTTCTGTCCCGCCGTACCCCGCGTTCTTTGTGGAGCTACAATGCTCCTCCCGTGCAGCGACCCGCCACATCGCCTCGACCCACTGGCACTAGGTACGATATGATCAGGAGACTGAGAGCTCTGTTCGATGGATGCAGGGATGTGCGTGAAGCTCTGACGATGGGGTGATTAATGGCAAGATGTTTGATGGCTAATTGAGGCACCGCTAGGTCTTTTCATCTTTTGTA
The DNA here is from genome assembly GCF_000002495.2 of Pyricularia oryzae 70-15. NCBI lineage: Eukaryota > Fungi > Ascomycota > Sordariomycetes > Magnaporthales > Pyriculariaceae > Pyricularia > Pyricularia oryzae. Next base: position 3,761,999 of record NC_017850.1, read on the forward strand.
CGAGCCGTCTCCCAACGGCTCAAGCCACCCCTAGAGCTCCGATGACAAGTTGCAAAACCAATCCTTATTGGACAGGAAGAAGTGCGGGCAGCTAGTAGCATTGAGTTTGAAAGACGTGTCCGATGTCGATGTAGATCCATCCCCGCCCAGGGACCTGGCGTCAGAGCTTGATGTGGTCATACTACCAACTGAGATGTGGGGTAAGTAAGGCAGGTACTGGGAAGGGGCAGCCATAGGTACAGAGGAATGCGCTATGCACAATTGAGCGTCTCTACTAGGTACCGTACTTGCCCAAGGCAGGCAAAGTAGGCTGATTATCCAAGCTGCTCCAGGTAGCTCCGTCGATTCTTAAAAAGCTGTTCGATCCCTCTCTTCTGCCGCAGATTTGTTCCAATTCCCCGTTCCTTCCATCTCTAACCCAAGCTTCACCTCAGTAACCCAGACCATAACGCCAAACACGCGCATTTCCCAATCTCAATCCTTCTTCACTACTTCCCAGATCAACATCCCTGGGAACTCAACTGCACTGCATCAAACACTTAGCCTTCAGATTCACAGCCACACCACCACCCATCATGGCACACAAGACTTCTGCAGTGGCGGGCGAGGAGCCTGTCGACGTGCTCTTCGCCCTCCAAGACAAGTTCGACCTCATGGACATGGCTGGTCCCCTTGAGACACTCAAGTGGGCATTTCATGACAAGAATGACCCCAGTGTGTACCTGCCCTTTCTCATCCAGCAAAGCCAGATCAATGCCTAGATCTAGTTTGGAGCCTCAATGGAGCTCGTCAAGCTAACAAGGACCCCGCACTGTCTATAGACTCGCAAGCTTTTGAGATCACCATCGCTGCGGCGGAGCCCAAGGTCCTCTCCGCCCAGGGCGTCATTATCGGCTCCCAGGTCTCGTGGAAAGAGGCTCACGAGCGCCTTTCAGACTTCGACATCCTCGTCATCGTCGGCGGGAATTCAGATGCTATAATCAAGGCCAAGGCTGAGCCACTTGACCTTATCACCAAGTTTTCCGAGATCCAGAAGGAAGATCCTACCCGGGAGCGTACCATCATGTCGGTCTGCACTGGATCCCTCTTCCTCGCCCAGCAGGGCATCCTTGCCGGTCTGTCGGCTACTACCCACCCAGACTACATGACGGCCTTTGAGAACCTTTGCAGCCACGCCGCTGTGAGGAACGTGGCCGAGCGTACCGATGTTATCGAGGACGCTCGTTATGTCGTCAACAACCTTCGTTTTGACATTGGTGACGAGGACGAGAACCCATATGTCCACAGCAAGTCCGACGGTCGTCGCCCTTCCAATGCCCGGTATGTTACATGCGAACTCCAAGCTGGCTTGAAGCTTAAAAAAAGTGATACAGCGTGCTGACATTCCCTGACTGCAACCGTCTAGCAAAGGAAGCATGTCATTCAAGAGCGCCAACTCGCGTAGAGAATCCATTACACGGCGTGCTGCAATGCGCCTCGGTGGCCTTCGCGTCATCACGTGCGGGGGCGTCAGTGCTGGCGTTGATGGTGCTTTGTATCTCATCAGCGCATTGGTGTCGGACGAGGCCGCCGATGAAGCTGCCAGGATGATGCAGTGGACCTGGACAAAGGGACTTGTTATTGACGGTCTGGATGTCTAAGCAGTCTCGAGGGGTGTGAAAAATGGCCCTGTTGCCGAAGAAAGACGGCTGAACTGGCCATGATAGCTGAAAGGTTTTTGCCAAGAACTGTTAGTGGACCTGAAGGACATTTCCCCGAGAGACAAAGAAAAAAGAAGAAAAAAAGATTGAATTCAAAACCTGGGTGCCCTTGTATAAATGAATGTGAGAACTTATTAAGTGAGGACTTGGCCTCCTCGCATTTCCCCAAGTCATGAGAACTGGCGTGCTAAAGCACGTTACCAACAGAATTCAATAGGGGCCACTACTCGTTGTGTGAGATATGTTAGCCTGGGGCATTCTTTTTCTTTACCAAAGTAGGTCAAAGCAGTTCTCCAGGTTCATTGTTACACACAACGAAATGCAGCCTCTTGCACGCAACGCCAGTCGACTCAGGGAGTGGGAACTATTCAACGTCATCACGTGATAGATTGCCGATTTACAGTAGACCAAGACGGAGTACCCACTTTAGTTCCCTAATTGGAATTCGTGCTGCACGTCCCCCGTTAAGGTACCTCAAGCTCAAAGCATCCGAATTTTATGTGGGCCAAATGCGAATTTAGTGAACATTCGTTTGTGACGGCTGGGACGAGAAAGCTACCTAGGTATCTTTAAAAAACTTGTTGCGGCGCTTGTGAACACGCCGCCCCGGCCAAACCTTCGCGCTTGCAATTCTCCAAACTTCCTTGAGTGTTCTGAGTTATTATTTTCAACCCTCGTCCAGCTGTAATATCGAAGCTCAAACTATTCGCCAGATCTCGCCGCAGAATGGCGACGGCAGCGGCCAAGATGGCCTCCCAGGCCGGGCCTACCTTTAGAATAGGCGGCAAGCAGGTATTCCTGTAAGTTTTTCCCAGTGTCTTTACTCTGCTCGATCCGCTATTCATCGGCCACTGACCAAACATGATCTCACGTGGTGTAGGCCGACTGCACTTGTCACATATTTGCCATCGCAGAGAGACCCGAACTTTGCAAGATTTCAAGTTCCCATGACCTTTAACAAGCTCGACCTGAGGGATTATCTCTACCACTGTTACAATGTCGAAGTCCGCTCGGTCAGATCCTTCATTCAGCAATCTCCGATCAAAGATAGGGAGACGGACATCGGTAGAAACGGCAGACCCATGGGGGTCAAGAAGATGCGGCCCCAGTCGAAAAAGTTCATGATCGTTGAGCTGGTCAAGCCGTTCATGCCCCCATCGGCGCCGCAGGACCTGTCGCCTTGGGAATTCGAAACCTTCGAGGCAAGGCAGGTCGAGGTTGACAGGATGGAAGAATACACCGAAGCCATGCAAAAGAAACCCGGCGTCAGCCCGCTGAGGTTGCCAGTCACTTCATCAAGGATTCTGCAGGCTCAGCAGGCACAGGCGCTGCGGAAGGGTGGGGTCGATTGGGACAATCAGGTGAAGCTCGACGAGAGATGGCGCGAGGTTGAGATTGGGTGGGAGCAGGCGCATGAGAAGGAAAAGGGCCAATAGAAGGATCCGGCCATCTCATGACATTTATAACTAAATACTTATAAGCTCTTCGGCTTGACACTGTACGATTATCTCTCTTTCTACCATAAAGTAGTGGAGCATGGTGTGCAACCTTTTGGATACATCTCTTGTGTACAAATTTTAACCATTTACTGGTACATGCGAACCAGCTGTGGCCCGATCGAACTCCTCACAACTACTCGCTTTAGCAACCTGTTGCAGGACTTTTACTCTCCGCCATAACCCAGTTGCTGCGCTCTTGGAAATGCAGTACGTCGTCTCCCCAAGCCCACCAACCGGCCGTGAGATTTCTTGCAAAGATCTCGAGCCCACGAGAGCGCGGCGGCAACATAGGGTTGACCAAGTCGCGAATATTGGGCTTGCGAGAGTGCGTATCCGGCACAGACACTATCACGCGCCTGCGCCAGAATGGTGGGAAAACCCTCTTGGAACCCTTCCGCTGCGCAATCAGCAATGGCTCCCACGGTTTACGATGAGCGGAATCAATGGGCAGTATTGGTTCTGCAGAGGTGGTGATTTTGAGCCACGACCACTCCCCTACCAATTCCAACCCCCACTCGCTCAGAATCCCGTCCCTGGGCGAGGTCAGCATGTCTAAAAAGGCCGGCTTGTTAGTCACCCAGATGGCGACCAGCCCATCTCGAGCCAGCAGGGATGGGATCGGCACATCAGACAACAGGGCGCGGATATCATCAGTTGTGGTGGCCACCTTATAGCCCCCCTTCTTGCGTTTGGCAGACCGATTTGGCCATGGGGGATCCAAGACGATCACGTTAAAATTTGGTGCGCTTTGTAAGAGCAGTGTCTTGGTTTCCTGAATCGTTCCGAGGACATGATGAGACTCGGGAGGGAAGTAGTATCTCCCTTTCGTGGCATCCTCTGCGGTGGTTGAGCAGCTCTCAAGGTCACAAGCATGAGGGGATTTATAATCATCCACAGCTTTACCACCATCTGCTATCATACGTTGGGGCGACAACTGCCGGGGCAACAAGTATGGTCCTGAGTAGTTCGTCCTGAGCTCCTCCAATGCTCCAGTTACAGAAGCCTGAATCATCAGCTGAGCTACCTGTGCGGCAGCTGGGAGTGGTGAGGGGCCGTTCTTAGGCTCCGGAGTTACAAATGGAGTCTCCGGGGGCGGGCTGGAGATAAGCCGTCTCGTCCATGAAGTTCCGTCACGACAAGAGTTTGTGACCAGGCTCGGAGCTTCGGGGAGCGTGACAGCTGCGGGATGCTGCTGAGCATCTTCGATAGACCTTGGCAGGTCCAACAGAACCACAGTCCCGTCGGTGCTTTCGAACAGAGTTGCCGCTGTCATTTTATGACGCCCATGTGACCTAAACAGTCCATTTTCCAGGCAGTGGGTTGTTCTCGAATCTCGACACCTAAACGTGGCCGTTTTCGCCGAAAGTTTAGGGGGTTTAGTGTAGGTATTGCGGGGCGATTCTTGCCAAAAGAAGCGTCCTGTTTGGCCGAATGCCTGGAAGAAGTGGGTCCGACTCTCACTTTCGGTAAGTCCTCGGCTGGCGACGGCTGCTGCTGGCTTGGGGGAGTCTGGGGGAATTTCAAGGGTAGAAAGGCGTGGGCACACCGCTCGGCATCGGGGAACACCCCCCTAAGAATGACGTTCATCTCCCGCATTACCGGCGCCGTTGCTAGAGAACAGGAACTTATTCTAAGACCTAGTTCTAGAACCAGGCGCTTGGACTAAGGGACAAAACAACTTTTTCCTCGACGGCGCACACAATAGAAAGAAGCAACACTCTTATTGCTCGTTGACAAATTAAACCCCTACCTCGGAATGTTTGCATAACCGTCGTAGTCGCCAAGGTAGCACCCCTCAAGAGAACAAACCTTTTGCGCGCCGGCTCGTCCCTTCTTTTTTTTTTCTCATATCTGCTGCATCGGATCGACGGATCCAACGGGTCGCGGGGCGGAATGCCGCCTGCGCATGCAAACCATGCCTCAATGCCAGGTATTACACAGCAACACCAACCACCAAAGGATATCGATTATGCAGAGGTGATCGCGCAACCGCTTGCGCCCAAGAAGCGCGTCGTCGATAAGCAGAGCTTTGAATATGCGTGGCGATCTGGTGTCGCCGGTGGGCTTGCCGGCTGTGCGGTGTGTACTTATCAGCCCCGTCTCTTTGTTGCACGCTAGCTAGTATTCATCTGTCTGCGGAAAAGGACATGATATACTATTTTACACCACATTCATAGAGACCAAATGAACCGAATGCTGACGTCCAGGACGAAAATAGGCGAAAACAGTCGTTGCCCCCCTCGATCGCGTCAAGATCCTCTTTCAGTCGAGCAACCCCCAGTTCGCAAAATATTCGGGTTCATGGGCAGGAGTCGCCGAGTCGTTGAGGGTCATACATGACCAGGAAGGCGCGGCTGGCCTCTTCCGCGGCCACTCTGCAACGCTTATGCGAGTGTTTCCGTATGCCGCCATCAAGTTCCTCGCCTACGAGCAGATCCGATCGGTAATAATCCCGGACCATAACCACGAGACCCCGCTCCGCCGACTGGTCAGCGGATCACTGGCCGGCATTACATCAGTGTTTTTCACGTACCCTCTTGAGGTCGTGCGGGTGCGCTTGGCGTTTGAGACAAAGCGCGAGGGCCGCTCATCACTCCTCGAGATATGCAAAAAGATTTACCACGAACAACCAGTCGCACCAAAGCCACTGGCCTCCAACCTGGCTGCATCTACAGGTGTTCAAGCGGCTGCAGCGACTCAGTCAGTACTGGAAGCGGCGGTGCCGAGGTCTGGACTGGCCAACTTTTATAGGGGGTTCTCCCCGACCATGCTGGGCATGCTTCCGTACGCCGGCATGTCGTTCCTGACACACGACACGTGCGGCGACATTTTGAGGCGGCCATTCCTAGCCAAGTGGACTACTTTACCACAACCGGACAACGCCACGCCGGGCAAGCCGGCGCCGCTCAGGTACTGGGCAGAGCTTCTGTCGGGCGGAATTGCAGGTCTCGTGTCGCAGTCGGTCTCGTACCCGTTGGAAGTCATACGACGGCGCATGCAGGTTGGCGGTGCCGTAGGAGACGGGCGCAGGCTGCGCATCGCCGAGACGGCGGGCTTGATCATGAAGGAAAAAGGTATACGTGGGTTCTTTGTCGGTTTGACGATTGGCTACGTCAAGGTGGTGCCCATGGCTGCAGTGGCTTTCTACACATATGAGCGTTTCAAGCTTTGGTTTGGGATCTGACAATATCGTTTTCCTTTGTGCTTTTACTCGGTGCAGGTGCAGGGATATATAGAGACTTGCTTTCAGAGTGGACTTCCAAGTTGAATATGGGAGGGACATTTTTGGCGTCTGTTCGAGAGAGGTTGAGATATAAAGATGCAGCCGGATGATATCTACCTAGACTAGATGCCTAGTATATGGACAGGCTTGAACACAATACCTAGAAGCAGACTGAAACGCCAAAGCCCATAAACATGCATATGAAGCATAATTATCTCCAAAAGCCAGCTAGGTATGAAACAAGAAAATATAATACATGTTCACAATGACCTACGCAGTAACTAAACTACCCTGGAGTGCTTGCTCGAGGAGCTTGGGGTGCAGGGGTGGGCCGCTCCTGTGAGGCGTTACACGTGACAACGATCCTATTTCGCGTCACTGCTGAAGTCCTGGTACCTGGCAGTGGAAACGCGGCATCGACAACAAACCATCTCACGTCGTTTTTTCTTGCTTTTTCTTTCTGGTCAATTGGCAAAATCGATCATTGCATGGCAATTGATGTAGCATTTTATCCTTCTTAATTTCCCTTGTCTTCAAAGTTTCTTTCTTATCTCCATCTCAATCGGGTGTCGTCGACCACCCATCCATATTGACTGGACTACCTACAAACCCCAACTTTGCACCACAGCGATAGCTACTACTCCACTTGCCATAATAAAGTCAAAAAAAAAAAAAAAAAAAGAAGAAGCCATGGTCTCCAGCTCAACACCCACACGGGCAAAGCGAGCACGCCAGGAGCCGGAGAATAACGAATCGCCACTGGCAGCATCCATCAAGCGACGACGCCTCAATATCGCTGCCCCACCGTCACCCTCAACGCCCAACGCGTTGGATGCCGTCAGCTCCGCAATATCGGGCGCTCTAGGCAAAGCTCGCCGTTCGTCCGCCCGTCGCGTCGTCAACGCTCTGGGTGCAGGGCTGAAGAAGCCGGCGACGGCCGTTGCAGGATCTGGAGAGGTTCCGGACTCGGAGGACGATCAGCCGGGGACCCCGTCTGCCAGGAAGAAGGCTGTCGGAAGTGCCAAGCCTTCGGCACAGTCTGTCAAGGTGGTCAGTAGTAGCATCTACGACTTTCCCGACTCTGATGATGAGATGAGTTCGACGACGGGTGGGGGGAGCTTGGAGGAGAGTCGCCCCAAGGAAACCAAGGCACCACGGAAGAATTCAGTTGCCGCGAAGCTCTTGTCGTCTTCATCAAAGGCGGCTCGCTCCAAAGGCCAAGCAGAAGGCACATCTGGCACTACGGACGAGTCTGTGATTAGGAGACGTCCTGGCGTCAAGAGCAGGCAGGCTCCGACTACCTCTAGCAACACGCCTCAGTTGAGGGGTATTTTGACACCCTCAAAGAGAAGCGAGAAGCGTGCACCTAAAAGTGTTGCCTTTGACGGTGAGGTGAAGGAAGGCCGTGGTCGGGCTGAAGATATTCACTTTGACGATCTGCCTGGGAAGTCGTCACATAGTGCGTCCAAAACCAATGGGCTCAGGGTTCCTAGTCTGGGGCAGAGCAACAAAACAAGCAGCAAAACAGAAGTCAAGGGACAGGAGGTTCAGGCTGATGATGATGCGGATAATGATGATGAGACTGTCACGGACGAAGAGGTATGCGTGATCTGCTCCCTACCACAATCCGAACCACCAAACGAAATTCTCTTTTGCGACAATTGCGACAAGGGGTACCATCAAGAGTGTTACAGTGTTCCTATTATTCCCAAGGGCGACTGGCTGTGTCGGGATTGTTCTGGAGAATCCTCAGAGACGACAACTACACACCAAGCGGCTCAAACAAAGGGTGCCAAGAAACCAACCAGCATCACCGCCAAAAGAGATCCGGTTCCAGACATACCGAATTTTGAGGAACATCTATGTGCTATGCAGCGTTTGTTACTTGACCGCTGTACGGGGAAGAGACAAATAAAGCTCCGTGGGCAGGAGGAGGCGTACGATAAAGCGTTGCGTCTTGTGGAGCAGACTGTGGTGGCCGGAGAAGGCAACTCCATGCTCGTTATTGGGGCGCGAGGATGTGGAAAGACTGCGGTAGGTCATGGCTATTTGCCCAAACCCATACATTGGGGCTTTGAGGCAGGCAATTTGTACTGACTTAGCGGAACAGTTGGTTGAGAATGTCATCTCCGAGATTGCCGCTGAGCACAAGGACGATTTCCATGTTGTGAGGCTGAATGGCTTCATACACACGGATGATAAAATTGCGCTCAAGGAAATATGGCGGCAACTAGGAAAGGAGATGGAGGTTGAGGATGGGCTTATTAACAAGGTATGTTCACCCTCTAAAGGTTGTTCCGTGTCAATAAAACATGGGTTTGACCCTAACGTGGCCCCAGACAAACAATTACGCCGACACGCTCGCTTCGCTTCTCGCTGTTCTGTCTCATCCTTCTGAAATCGCAGGAGCAGACCCAGGAGTCACGTCAAAATCGGTAGTTTTCGTCATGGACGAGTTTGATCTTTTTGCAACTCACGCCAGGCAGACACTGCTCTACAACCTCTTTGATATTGCACAAGCTCGCAAAGCTCCCATTGCCGTTGTCGGGCTCACGAGCAAGGTAGACGTGGTGGAGACACTAGAAAAGCGCGTCAAGAGCAGATTCAGCCATCGCTACGTTTACTTATCACTACCCAAGACGCTCGGGGCGTATTGGGATATCTGCAAGCAGAGCCTCATGGTTGAGCCCGATGAAGTTATGCTTGCAGGGCTGAGCGGTCCTTCAGCTGGTCGCAAAGTCTTCAATGATTGGTGGAACAAGCAAATCGAGGTAAGAACTAGGTTTATGTCACAGATCCCATTGCTTTCATAACGCAGCGCAAGGCCAGCTGACATTCTCACGTAAGACGCTCCGTGAGGAACCGAGTTTCCGAGACCATCTCGAATTCCACTACTACAGCAGCAAGTCGGTTACAGCATTCTATAATTCATGCATAATTCCGTTGTCGCAGATTTCGGCTTCGCAGCCGTGGTTGACGATGCCTTCAGCAGAGGCTGGACTTGCACTGGAGGCACCAGAGTCTAAGATAGTGCTCCTCGAGTCGCTTTCAGACCTGGATCTAGCGCTCCTGATTGCGGCGGCACGGCTGGACATCGTAGCGCACACCGACACGGTCAACTTTGCCATGGCGTACGATGAGTACACATCCCTTATGGGACGGCAGCGCGTAATGTCTGCAACGTCTGGAGTGCTGGCGCTCGGCGGAGGAGCAAGGACTTGGGGAAGAGGCGTGGCCGGTACGGCATGGGAACACCTCATCTCTGTGGGGCTGTTGACGCCGGCCTCTGGGGTCGGCAGAGCAAGTGCGGGAAACATGGGTCTCGAGGCCAAGATGTGGAAGGTTGATGTGGCGCTCGAGGAGATACCGGTAGCTCTCAAGCCCAGCAGCATCCTCGCCAGGTGGTGCAGGGAGATATGAAATGGTTTTTAATCGTTGGACTGGGTTACACATGCGATAAGAAGCTTGGCGCAAGACCCTGCCCTACGAAGGAATCGTGGCGAGGGAGCCTATTTTTTTGCCCCAACAATCCCTCTTTTTAGCCAGAACCGGCGCGCTGTCAGTGTGTTCATGTCGTGTCATCATCAGTCAACAAGGGCGAAACAGGAACACAATAGTGCAGTGTGGACAAAGCCTCCACGCTAATCAAAATACCGGCATGACTGCCCGTTTTTGGTGCGGAGAGGCCGGTAGAGAGCTGGAGAGAGGAGACGCCTGTGCGGGCATCACAGCTGCGCTGCGCTTACCTACAGCTCAAATCCGCAACACCAGCCAATCACGACTAGCTCATATGTGGCGCTAAACCAAACGCCAAGAGGTGTTCGGCTCACGTGTAGGCCGTTCGTGGGTGGATAGCCGCAGATCCGATGCACAGCAATCGCGTGGCTAGGCACTTAGTTTGCATACATTCGGGCAGGGGTTTTGCGGGCCCCCCTCAGTGGAGGAAGTGGCTTCTTTTTTTTAGAAAGCCCAGCCGTTGGGTATTCCATTTATTTCCACGCAGACGGGCGGTTTGTTTGTGCGCGGTGTGCGGTGCAGTGCAGTGCAGTTGCAGTGCTTATTACCTAAAGTGCAGTACAATACCACGTTGAGGTGCCCAATTATAATTACAGTAGACGCTGGCTATTTGCTAGCGAAGGCTTGGTGCCGATTGGGTTCCATCTTATTGTTTGTTGCCTGCACTGCCACCCCTCCCTCCTTGCCCATTCCGGTTTGTCAACCAACCTTTGATGGGGAGGATCCAGCGCAAATCCGAATCCTTCCCGCTCTTCCTTTTTTTTTTTGCCAACAATCCTCTTTGGTTTTGGGCTATGTAATGGATGGGTCACCTCCCGGGCCCGGCTGTTGCATGCCGGTATAAGCGTCGTCATACCGCGTTCCCTAGTTGGGGAGTCATTTTGTTGGAGCTAGGGTCGAGCGATTCTGCGCCTTGCTGGGACTGGACGTGTACAAGAAGATAGTGGCCGCATGTTCTTTCTTGTCCACCCAACCAGTTGGTCCTTTTTTTTTCTCGACATACATCTGCAACTCGAGCTGACTGTTAGTCTTTTCACCGTTTGGAAATACATAACGGTAATCACCATCCAGTCACATAATTCATCGGCCAAGTTTCTTTAATTACAGACAGACCAACCAGGTGTATACAAACTATATCTGTTCACACTTGGCAGAAATGTCGAAACGAACGGTATATACAGAAATTAGCCCGCTCCCACCCAGGATTTCTCGGGAGGTTGTTTTGGACTTTCTCCATGATCATTTGGGCATGATCGACTTGAACCCGCTAGTCAAAGAAAGACATCCGATTCCGCCACCCGCCGGCGCGGCACCGGAAGAGAAATACCTGAGCTGGTATTCGTTGACGGACAAAATATCGTACCTTCCGGGCGGCTTGGCGACGGGGGACATTTCATACACGGCCGTCTTCAACGACCTCCCCAACGGACTGCAGACTCACTGCTGGGCGCCGCTGGGCGTCGAAATCCGCAGCAGATGGACCCTCAACGGGACCTTGCCCGGCGAACCCCCTGAGAAGGTTGAGTTGGGCATCGATGCCCCATCGACGGGGCTGTATATACGAGAGGACGTCGAGCTACGCTGCAATATTCTCATGGCCGGTTTCATTAAGAAAACCACCAAGAAGGCGCACCAAACCTTGGTGGAGCAGGTTGCGTCCAAAGCACAGGCTTCCGCCGACCTGGACGCCACCACCGCCGCCGCCTCCACGCCCGGCTCGTCTTCTCTGCGTGGAAAAAATGCACCTCGGTTCAGCGATTATAGCCAGGTCCGCAGCGCTGCAGGGCATGCTCCTGTCGACGCCGCAGGCCTGGGGCGGGATACCCGAGAACAGGGCAGCTGGCGGTCACACGGCCACAGCTCGAGCGAGGGCGACTTGAAGAAGATGATGCCGGAAGTCATCGAGCTGCCGGCATCGTTTTCTTTCGGCTCTGAATTCCGACCCTCAAACACCCCAGCCTCCCAACAGCCGCGGCGTTTCTCCGCCATGCCACCACCATCCTCTAATACATCGGCGACGGCACCCCTCCCATCCAAGCCGTACTTTTCCCCACCAAAGCCCGCGCACCAAGAAACACGACAGGCGATGCCGCCACCGTCTTTTCTCTTGCCGCCGCGGCCCCCCGCTCCGCAGAACCTACCCAGCGGCGCGCAGCGCGTTTCCTTCGACTCCGGGAAGGAGAAGCTGTACGCGCCATATAATCCGGCCCAATCGACGACGGCGGCCCGGGCATCGGCGCACCTCATGTCTCTCTTCCCTCCCTCGCCGTCGACCAGCTCCAGCGCCGACAGCGAGGAGGACTACCTCGGCGACGGCGGCGACTGCGTCAACCGGACGGCTCTCTACCCGGACCCTTTGTGCATTCAAAAAACACCAGCGATCGCGGAACTCCCGGCCGCTCCGGCTGCGGCTGCTCCTTCTTCCGGCACCCCAGCCATGCCAAAGTCTCCAGCGTACCCGGAGATGAATCCATATTCGGACTCTCCAGATGACGAGAACGGCAGCATGTCGTTACCGTCACCGCCTGCTTCCGTTATTGCTGCTGCTGCCGGTGTCGGTACGTACGGCCTGCACCCGGCGCCTCTCAGGCCAGGCTTTAGGGGGGCGGTACCGCTGGCGCCGGTGGCGGGCGAGGTCCCGGCTGCGTTGCGTCCTGGGGCGTCGCCTAATATCAACTTTGGGTCCTCGTGGATACATGATTTGAAATGATCATATGCGGCGTGAGCTTTACTTATTTATTTTTATTTTGCTTTTGATGACTTTTGTTTTCTGTGGCTAGATCGGTAGCCATCGGCCGGCTTTTTGAGTTTTATGGCTTGAGTCAAATGGAATTCGGGATACACTTCCGGGCTAGGTATACAGTGCTTTTTTTTTGCGTCGTGGAGTGGCTCCAAGTACAATGAACAGATGTTTTCCGTTGTATATAGCGGTATTTCTGTTGGCGTTTTTGCTGGTGTTTTCTGGTGTAAAATATGCTGGGCAAATATCAAGTCGTTGATCTGTTGGTCTATCTGGCCTACCATAACCGCCGGTCCATGAAATCGCTCGCTTGTCCATTGCACAACCACATTGTATTCCAACCAAGGAAAACAGCCACTATACTTTCTCAGTCGATTCACTATGGGTAGCAATACTGTCATGAATATCAAAGGCACTTTGTGTACGCCAAAGAGCGTGAACAATTAAATTCCCGACGGTGAATATGATGGGAAATAGACGTTACTTGATCTCGTCGACGTCAATCATGGTACATTGAAGGCAAAGCAAAACCTAGGGGAAAAAGAAAGCGAAACGAGACCCAGTGTCCAAAAAGGTGCATCCCAGGGGAGAAAAGACTAGACATCCGTCCGAGAAGCGCCCACCCAGCTCTATAAAAAAAAATGAAAACAAAATCGAGCAAACTGCCTTCCTTGTCCCGTTGCAACCAAGACAAAATAAAAATGATAATAATAATAATAACAAAAAAAAGAAAAAAAAACTCTGCAGACATTTGATCCACTCCCTGGCTTCTCCCGAAAGAAAAGGGGCTGCATGTTTCCAGTCCTGTTTACCCAAGATTACAGGGCAAGAGCACCCAGACCAACAGCAGCAACGGCCAGGCCAAGGAGGCTACGGCCGGCATCGGCGTTGGGGCCGGCGGCGGCGGTGTGGGTGTACTCGGGCGTCGGCGGGTGAACGTAGCCACCAGTTGCGTCGGGGATAGGAACAAAGGGGTGGGTAGGACCAGCAGGGATGGTCTGACCGTTTTCGGGGAAAGTCAGAATCATCACACACTCCGCTAGAAGAAGACAGAAAAATAAAGAACAAGAAAAAGGAATGATGTTCAGAAACTCACAGTTGTAATGGTGCAAGGGCAGTTGGTAATGGTCAGAGTGGTGGGCTCGGTGACGGTGTAGCACTCATCGTTGATGGTAATCACCGTCGGCTCAGGGCAGTACGTAACAATCTCGTCTACGACCTGCGTGACGGTTGTGACGTTCCTTGCGCCGCCTGCGGTGCCCGTCTGGGCGACGGCAGCCGCGGCAAAAAGGGCCAAGGTCACGATGAAGTGCATGTTTGGCAGACCTGGTGTATATTGTAGGGGGTCCTTTTTTATTTCTCTTACTCTCTCCTTTGCCTCGTCTTCTTTTTGCTGTCCAAAGAGTCAAAGCTTCTAGTTGACTTGGTGAGATGAGAAAATGAATGGGTTTCTTTGAGGTCAGGGGTTGGGATTTTCTTGGAGGGCTGAATAAAAGCGTTGAAAAGATCAAATGAGTGACGACCTTGATGTTTACAAGGCCTATAGTTGGTGTTTAAAGTCTGATGAACGAATGACTTGAAGTTAGAGGTGAAAATGACGGGAAACGTTGCTGGGTGCTGTACCGGTGGCGAGATGTCGACGCTGCTGGCTGGGGGAGGAACGGGGAATACAGAGTGATGGTCTTGGTAGACATTATCATCCACTTTTATATCTGTTTTCGGACCAGGCAAATATCTGAGAGATGTCAATATCACGATGATGCCATTTCATGTCATGTCAACAATCCAACCATGACTGCTGCCAGGGAGCCGAAGCCTAGATCGGTGGACGAATCCAAACGACTGCTACCGCCAAAACAAAACAAATGGAAAGCATCACTCACCGGCATCAAAACAAAATCTCCCATTCACGCTTGACAGTTGAGTAAGAATGGAATGGCGTCAAGTCATCCCGAGCCTCGTCCCATTCCAAAACCGTTACCCCAGGAGACTCACTTAGCACACGTAAATGACCACATTCCTAGCACCGACACCACGTGCACTTCTGGCCCCCTTCCGATCGATGCTCACCCGCTACTTTCACCAACAATAAACATCACCAAGACAATGCAGGTGGACGAAATTACATGCCGTAGCGTCGCAGTCCTGTTGTAATTTGTCGTATATACATCCTTATGCTGCAGTCGCTCATCCCCAGGAATGAACGAGCTCCCTCGCCGTGATTTCGTTTCCAGGGCTGATATGCTCGCCACATTAGCATCGCTGGATTTAGAACCAGAAAGAATAATCAAGAAATTTGCCTAGAATGCCCCTGGAACACCATCATCCGTCTTGACCACTCCGCGCAATAGTCTTGGCGTACGTGAGCCTTTCCGAGCATTCCAAGGTTGACCCTTCCATCCGTCTCGTCACATCATCTCGAGTAAAAAATAAAATAAAAAACAATAAATAGGAAGGAAAAAAAAGGAAGTCTGGGTATGCCCCCCATTTTTTTCTTTCAAAATCCAGGGGGATATCTGCCCGGGGAATCCATATTGCGCCACAAAGGGAATCAAAAACACCGGGTTCATGTCAGTTGGCCGCCTGCGATGTCTTCTCTATGCTGAAAATAAGACGTAACAAGAAAAAAAGAAGAGACCCAAAGTGAAATAAACAGGATATTCGAACCAGATACTCAGAAAACCCCCTCTTTTGGTAACGCCGCAGTTTCCAGAAAAAATGTCCCCGTTTGAGCATGTCAACAAAGAAAAAAGGACATAGGGTTAGAGACATGGCGAAAACATGAGCATCAAGGGAAGCTCAAAAATCATGCAAGTATTGGTATCGATCAACTCAAATTAAGGGCCTGGCCTGCTCCACTAAGGCGATAGATAGACGTCCAGGCCATGAGCCTCCAGTTGTGCAAGGCAAGGCCCATAGGTCCTGAGGGCTTCCATTAACTTCATCTGCATTTTTCTGCACCCGGGGTATCCGATATGCCTGATTCAAGTTTTGGGCGATTAAGTGCAAGAAAAACCTGACGAGATGAGCCTGTCGACCTTCATCCGGCGACTGGAATGTCAGCTGACAGGCGGCACGGTCCCTTGGAGATCGAAATGGCTGGATTAATTTCATAACCGTTGCGAGCGGCTTTGGCTGCGTTCGGGTACCCGCGGTGATGACTCTAGAGACACTGAGTCAAAGTCGTAGTTCTTGAGTAGATGCTCGTACCTGCGGCTGCGAAGGAACTTGGGCACGGAATCCTGTATAGTGTAGGAAAACGGGTCAGCATCGCCATCGGCACCCCAATTCTCGGCAAAACAGCTCAAGATCCAGAAACTTTACTCACGCTAGCCATCAGTTTAAATACGGCGTTTTGTGCATCCTCAAAAAGGGCCATAACCTCCTGCAATGTCTCAACCATTGCCGAGTCTTGACCAACGGCCTTCGTCATACGTGTAGCAAGGTTGTTCCGTAATTGATGATCAATGTTGAGCTCACATGGCGATCCTGGGGCGAGGAACGCATTGTATATACCGTACGCCTGTGCCATGACCTCTTTGACTCCATCCAGCGCTTGCTTCTTAGCCTCTGCAGAGTTCGCCGGCGAGCTTTGGGCCAGCTGTGCCTGGCGGACAGCTGAACGGCAGAGCCTCACAAACTCCTCGACATCCAAGTAAAAGGAAAGATTTTCCTCGCAATGCGTCTCGCGGAGGTTCTCTCGAAACAGTAGACGTAGTGCTGCGTCGTTCAGGATCTTGTCCATGCGCTGGGTGTTCGAGTCGCGGGCGACTCCGTGGCGGTGGGTTGCCGAGTGTGTAGCGTCGCCTTCAGACGCCCGGCCCCTGGGGACTGAGCCGTTGATCATGTCCTTGCCTTTACTTGTCATGTGGTATATAGCATGTTTTGTTGGCTGGAAAACTTGGCATCCGGGAAACTGCTGAATATGTGAGCGATCTTGCTGCAGCGCCTCAATCAACTCGTACTCGACAAACAAGGACGCGATCTCAACTGCTTCCCTGCGATCAACCGTCGTACAGCAATCCATAAGCCACTCGGATGCAGCCTTTCCAGTAAAAGTATCCTTGTGGATCTTGCCGTTGACCTTGCGTTCTGGTGCCATCTTTACTCCGGTCAAACCATCGCGGTAGTCACTTAATGAGTCCGAGTCGGCAGAGCTGACGCTAGACTTGACATTTGGCCCATGTATGCCAATGAAGCGGCCAAAGATAACCTCAATCGTATGGAAGTCCTTGACCAACTTGTCCGTTGCCGGATCCCGCTCCAGGGTTACGAGCTGGGCTAGAGATGAGCCGACAACTTCCGGTATTTGCCTGTCTTGGATGCCGTTACGTGAAGCAAAAGAGTCCAAAATGGAGATACCTTTTGGCGTTAATTGCCAGACGGTTCCCCTCATTGTGTAAACCTGCTGATATTTGCCGTCGGCCGACTCGATGAGGCGGGCCTCGAGAAAGCGCTGAAGCATTGACCTCGCCATTTCTTTGGCCATGGAGAATGTGGTGGTTGTCGTAGTGGTGACTATCCTCGCAACATCCTTGGGGTCCGGCATACGATTTGACTGGGAGAACTTGAGCGAGCCGAGGTTGTTGATAGCATCCTCAGACAAAAAGGTATGATCGATCTTGGTGAGGCGGACTCGGTGTGGTGTCAAGGGTAACATGCTAACAATTAACGTAGCGAACAAATCCTTAAAGTCCTGCAATGGTGGTAGGGGTAGCATTGTCAGCAAGCAGGCTCAGGCAAGCGCACGAAGACATCTCCAACCACGCCGCCGCCAAGCCCATAGGCGGAATCGCAACCAGAGCCGGCGGCCTGCACGAGTCATAAGGATCGGCGCCCCTCGTACACCGTTCGCTCTTGGTTTCTGCAGTCTACCGATAGCGCCAATTGGATGCAACGGCGAAGGGCAGTATGAGCTTTATTTTTTTTATTTGTTTTTCACTTCACCATCACTAACCTTGGTAAATGGACGGTCATCGTCCGTCATGCGGAGTAATCTCGACGACGTTTGATGCATCTTGTTGGATAGCCGCTGCACGTGGACTGGGGCTGGCTGCGAAGGATCGGTATCGTTGTAAGGTTGTGAGGGCGGGGTTCCCAACGACGAGAGCCGCAGGTTCGACACCGAAGCGCGGTTTCGAGCCTTCTTCTCGGGGCTACTGCTACCGTTGTTGCCGCCGGTGGGCTGTCGGGGGGAGGATGTGGTCGTCGTCGACTCGGGCAGTACCGAGACTGACAATCGGTTCAAGGACGGGCGTGAGCGTATATTTCGGGATTCCGAGAGGGTCCTGTCGAGGGCCGCGGCGGCATACGCGAATATGCCACCGGCCCGCTGCGGCTTGGAGTCGGGGGCTGCGTTTGTACTCTCTGTAGTCGACTTTTGCTGTTGGTGTTGCTGCAGAAGTAGGCTCTTTCTGGAGCCTGGTTTTGCGGTGGTGTCGGGGAGAGGAGCTGGTAAGGTTGAGTGGAGGTGGGCAGAAGAAAGAGCTGCGTGCGACTTTTCGTTGACGACCTCGGATGGGGCTGTGGGTTTATTATTATGGTCTATTCCTTGAGTGGACGTTATTTTGAAGACTTGGTCCGGGCGGGAGGTGTCGTCCATCTACCACCGAACAAAAGCTGAGGGTCTTTCCTTGGACGTGAATGCTTTTAGGGGGGTAGAGGTGCAAATTTGGGGAAGGTGGGCTGCAGGCGGGACAATAGCAACGAGCTGTTGCTTCAAATAAAGGAGGGAATAAAATTGGATTGGATGGAAACAGCCCTTGAACAAAGAGGAAGAGGTGGTGGGGGTAAAATGACCCTGGAAGTAATAACAAGACGATAATAATAATAAGAGTGGAATAAAATAAAATAAAAAGAGAGGGGGGAGAGAAAAATAAAATAAAATAAAATAATAATAATAAAAATACAAAAAGGCAATGAATGGAGCAGTAGGCAAGGTGGACCAAAACTGTGAACACCTCAGTCCGGCTTTAACTTCCCGTCCAGGGAATGGAAGAAAAAGCTCGGAGAGTTTGGTTCCAATGTCGGTCAGCTACGGAGGACTGGTCCCATGCTTCAGTGGAGTGACAACCCATACGACCACATTTTGGGCCCACATCACACCTTTTTCGTTTGCAGGGGGCAGGGCCTTGGTGAGGTACCGGTACTTTGACGTGCCCATGTCGCCCTTTCTTTTATTTTATTTTTTTTATTTCTTTTCCCTCTCTCTCGTCAGTGATTCCCAGTTAGCACCCAAAAGCGTGGATATGGGCCCATTCATTGGCTTGGTGCATTTTGCTGTCGGGCAGGCGTTTGCATTGAAAGCAATCAGTAACGAAAGCCCACCTACTTCAAACCATGTGCTAGCTGAACCAGGCAACTTTGACGCCCGAAACAAGAGCCTCTCTCGTCACGAGAATGGGTCCTCATGTATTAGTGTCTACCAAGGGATTTCCGGGTGGACTGCTCTCGTAAAGATTATTCTCCAATCAAAACCACGAGTTTGCAGCTCTATCTACGTATCCGTGGGTGTCTGCCTTATTATCTACATACGGAGTACGTACCAAGAACAGTAAGGGGTATAGCGCCTGCCTGGTAGCGTCCCCTCTATTCCTTTACCACGTATTAGCTACGAGCAGGCAGGCTTGTGGCTCTCTAGAGCTTGACGAATTGGTGACAACATTCCTGGCTGCAACAGCGTACAAGAGAGATTGCCCCAGCAGTTGTGATCATTTGCGTTCAGCTGTGACACATCTTTGCTCCCAGCCCGGCTGTCGTCAAAACGCCAGGGTTTCTGCCGGATGCGGTTTGAATAAACGGACGGCGCACAAACGGGTAAACGATCGGGCAGTCACGTTTCTTTATGATGTGTGCATTCCATGCTCTAGGTACATACCTATTTAGCGCACAGTACTTTATATGTACAAGGCGGGGAAGAGAAAAATGCTTCTTTGTCTGCAAACGAACCAACTCGAGGGCGGACTGTTACTAATTTACATGCAGCTTTAATTAACTGCTTAGTGAATGAAGTACCAATGAGTTATACTCTAGACTAAAGTTAGTAGCAAGTTTCAAATGAACGATATACAATCTTCTCTTAATAGGAATACATTTTTAGGCATTGAATTTGGGCAATCCATATGGATCTTGTTTATGTAGTATCGACCTCCAATTCGGCAGAAACGCCACAGTGCACTCGAAATCTGAGATCTGAGGTGAGTTACAAAGTACAGCGACTTTGTACTGCGACTTGGGAGGGGTACTAGCAGGTGAGCAAGTGGGTATCGCATGGCAGAGTCTCACAGCAGCGCGTGGCTTCAGGGATTATCTGGCATTCTCAATGAGCCTTTGAACCCCTGGCTGCATATTCAATTGTGGGGCAACCACCACCATCTCCTCTTCACTTTGTCGATTCTGGCCATACCAAGGGCGGCTTGGCGACGCCCATGTTGCGGAAAACTATTAGTACCAGGTCCGCCCCTGAGCGGCGTTCGTTCCGCCATTGGTCGAGGGGCAGAAAAAGCGTGCTTTTGGAAAGCGTAGTAATTAATAGCCCCTCATTCTCTGTGCATGGCCACGAGGGAGAGAGTCATCGACGGCTGTGCACTCTTATCACGGTAAGTACAAAAACCGATTGAGAACATGCCAAGCAGCGTTGGTCCTGGCAATTGGCTCTCTACTACGTAAGCATGCTAGCGACGCAAGTGCAAGAGGAACCGCGAGGGGGAAAAAAAAAAAACACTAAAATATTCGATTATTATACGTCAGTTAATAATTGACACTGCTAACCAAAGTTCCTTGTTTCAGCGTTTGATGAGAAATCACGTCTGGAGCACGAAATTGTTTGCTGTTGAATGGGATTTGCAATTTGCGCCGGGGCCACCACCGCCCACGTTGCGATCCTGTCTTGACGTCTTTTGGTTAGCTGTTTTACATGTCTATTTTGTGATGTGCCGCAGCGCCATGCAGGCCATAATGGCTGTACCGATTTGTCGGGAATAAGAAAGGAAAGGTTGCGACAGGGAGAGGGAGAGCAGAGAACAAGAAAAAAAGACAAGCCTGCATAATATGCTTATCCGCATAGCTCTGGGAAGAAATCAAACCCGTGCCATGCGAGGCTGTCAGCCATACTGGCGACAAATACAACCTAAACATAAACAAAACGTCCCTAACGGGTTGCGACACTCACACTCATCAAGCAGACAGACAGACGGTCATGGCTCGGCAAAGTCTGGTCCGTTTGACGGGTCATTTTAGCACGTACTATGTAGTAGCAGAGGGATGCGCGGCACGGATGGGTTGGGTGCAAGCCTGCCACGCGAGACGGCAGTGTTATTCCCGCAGCGGTCCGCCCTTCCACCTCTTTGACACGTTTTACAAGTGGCTCCACAGGACCGGTTTGATCTCCGTTCGTGTTGGAGGGGGTGATTGTTCTGGACAGCGGTTCGGTGTGGTTGCACACTGGGAGAAGGGAGGATTTGAAGGCGCCGACCGGCTTGACTTTTCCCCGACTAATCCAGGATAAGTGCAAACGTGGTTACATCGAAACCACATTAGCCTCATCAAACCTGATATTATATTGAGTCTTTTTTTCTTTCCTCCTCTGTTTAAGAGGCTTGCTTTTACGTCGGAAAAAATACTCTGCTGGTAAACATTAACCTTTTTTTTTGTTCTCTCTCAAACGAGTGGTCACTTTTATTTTCGCTAGCCTGCTGGGCAGGGAAAAGGTTCTCATGTACAATGATCTAATCGAACACTCCTTTTCATTAACAGGCATGCGTAGGCATACTGTATTAAACAAAAGAGGCTGGAGAAAGAAAGTGCCATATCCATTTACGGTGGATATCGGAGGCGGGGCTTATCCGTACAAGGTTATAATTACTATGTAATATGGTAGACATGGGGGCCCTATCCGTACTGCGCAAGACACCAGGGAGACGGGCTGCTGGTACGTTAAAGACGGGATAGAGTTATATCATCATTCATTTATTTGATTTGGATACAATTGTCTGCTCCTCCGTAATGGCACCATGATTAAATTGATATATACCTTATTACCGCTTGCAAAACAATTTGGAGCAGGTCTGGTCTGGTCCCTGACTGGCCGCACTAGGGATCCCAGCCCGCTGCCCAAACGCCCAACGTTTCGTCGCCAAAGGCGAGGCCAAGAGCTGAGCCAAATTTAGATTTTTTTTGGTCTGTCGACTTTTCTCGATCTCAAATATGCAGTACCTATTGCCGTACTATACCACGTAGATGATTAAAAGTTCTTTCACACCCGCCACGTGCTGTATCACACTAGCAGTGTTCAATTGCTGGAAATTTCACCATCACATCACATTGATAGGACCTTAGCCGGAAGTGATGAGATCGCTTGAAATTCAAAGGGGCAAAGGAATGCAATACCTATCGGTCACAACATAATTACTGCACAGACGCTGAAAAGGGAGTCGCGTGGACAATCAATGTTATTACCGTGGCATCTGCATTTCCCTGTATCCGCAACGCATCTAGGGAAATCCCTATTGCTCACTCCCTTGGTATCGCAATCAAGATGCAGCAACGGGGTGAGGTCAGGCAACGACTCAGCGGACGCGGGAGGGGGGGGAGAAAAAAAAGTGACCTACCGCACGGAATCCGGGAGGGGAATGCACGACGCAAACACGTGGTCGATGACAAGCGACCCATCCCATTGCAACTGGGTACCGCACCTTGCCTTGCTTGCCAAGCTTACCGTTACCGTACTTTGGTGCCGCTACCTGTACTCTGCATTTCTTCTCATGAATCATGTTGAAGGGTTAATTAAATTCTCACTGACAACCAGAAGAAAATCATTGCCACATGGGAAGGAGGCTTGTCAGCAAGTCAGGGAGCCGAGCACAGTTGCGTGCTGAACATCCTCGATCCATGTTGGGCATGCTTGTAATTGTACTATAGTGGTATGGGTAAGAAAAAACCATCCCCTGTACAGTGTCCGCTAGTGTGAGCTTTGTGGGCTTTGCCGACTTTGGTATTAGTTTTGAACTAAAAAAATAATTTAGGTATTTGGTGGTTCCCGCGAACAGTCAAGTTAATAAAGGGCCACGCATACACATGCGGCGACATGGGGAGGGTTTTTTTTTTTTTTTTTTTCGCCTGATACCGTGGTACTTACTGTACATAGTATTTTGTACTCATATCTACACATAGGTACGTATATTGTCTCCGAAAGTGGACTGAAGTACAGTACGGAGACAAGCGTGGCAATTGCAAAGACTATGTACATCCATCAATGCGTTGGTATTTTATCGTCACGACTCACGATCGATCGATCAACTATTACCAGTCATTCTCGACGGATCTTAAAGGGATATAGTAAACTATATGCCGAACTTGGTCAATTGTACCGTAGTACGTGGGTTCATGGCTTAATTAATCTGTTGCAACTTCGTTGTGCCCAAGTTCATCCATTCAACCGGAAGAGCTGAACTGTAAAAGCCCAAAAGAGCGTAGCGTCGGCCAATTTATCACCCTCTTTTTATATTTTATTGCATGTTTTAATGTTTGCGTATCTCATCTGCAATCGAGCATTTGTGCCTCCGGTCGTCCACGTGGCACCCACCTGGATCGATTCTGTTCGCGAGACAGGCAGACCGGACCGTCGGACTAGCCTCCTACATAGTGAAGATTTTCTTTCGCAACGGTCGGGTTGGTGCGCGTATTTTGTCCCCGACTGATGTAATGTAGAGACGATATTGATCGACCGACTTAAACTTGGCTCCCATTTTTTGAACAAACGAGACAGACAGACATTCCATCCACTGTTTTCCACTTCAGCCTCGCCACGTTTTTTTTTTTCTTCCCTTTCTTCCCCACAGCCCCGTTCAACAACCTCTTGTGCGTCACAATTGTATCGCCTTGAACCCCTGTCATATGCCACAAGGATGTACAGTAGTTCTGCTACTATACTCGACTTTGACATGTTTTGGGTTTGATGATAATACGAAGCAAGGTAGATCAACAAGCAATCTGTTTCTGACCTGTACCCGCCAAATTCGCCTCTCAATCAAACCCTGGTTTGTTCGCAGACATTCTAGAAAAACCTGTAACGCGGGATGATCAAATTAGCGATTTGCCGTGGACATCATTCTCCACCGAAGCTTTTCCGTGACCTTCCAGATCACCGCTAACGTAATCACTTGCTTTTGCCTTTGTTCTTCTTTTTTTTCTTTCTTCCTAGGTGGCTTTGCCTCTCCTCGTCTGATGCTCACTCCTTGTCAATCCGACCCGCAAGGAAAATATCCTTGTTTTTTTTTTCTTTTTTTGCTAAAGCTGATTGAAACCTACCATACTGCGTACGCCTCGTGGTCGGTTACCCAGTCGGGCTAATAATCTGCAAGCGCCAAAGAGAAAAAGAAAATGCATGTCGTTGTACAGAGTACAAAGCACTGTACCTCGGTACAGTGTAACAGTCGACAGAAACTAGCAATCAAAGTACACGAGAAGAGGAACCACGTGGCCAACTGTTCTTTTGTTTTGTCAACCGACCGCAGTTCAAATTAGATCGATCACGACGTCGATGCGCGGGCGATGTTGGGTGCCAGTGGAGATTGCTGCCACGCGAGACCCTCGCGGGAGACTGGCAAGTTCAAACCTTGCTTATTTACTTGTGGAGTCAACCATGACTGAAAAAAAAAACAAGTTCGGATTGAGCGAGGAATGGAAAACTTGGGTGAAACGAGGATCCGTCAATGTTACGCTACTTTGTGACTTGACCATGGAGACAGCCGGGAAGGATAATCAATGGCCTGGACCAAACCGCCAGCCCAGTCAGGTAAAAGTAGGTTATGAATGCCCATCATTTATCACGCTCCTACCACGTACGAAGTACTACATACAGTATGTACTATGTATTTGCACATTGGTCTTCACATTTCATTGTTCATGCCGGCCTGTGTTGCTCATGCCTTAATCGTACGCGCCGAGCTAGCCCTTTTGATCTCGCTTGCCCACGTGTGAGGTGTAACGCAGTACAGTACTCGGTAAACACTTACTACGTAGTTAGTATGTTTCTTTTTCGGCCCGGAACTATGGATACTTCTTTTTTTTCGGGCGGCGCCGGGAAACGAAAAAAAACAAAAAAAGGGGGGGGGGGACAGCTTAATTCGGTTTCCTGTTCGATCGCGTGATTTCCAGGGATATATCATTCTTTTTACTCGCCGTGTCTTTCTCCTTCAAAAACAAAAAGGTGACACATTTATTGCACAAATCCCGAAGGCATGGGTGGCCAGGTGGGCTACACTAGATTACATGGTGGCATTACCGCAAAAGTACCGTAGTGTTATGATGTGTATCAATACCCTCACTTCCCACCTTTGCCTGCGCCTCCTCGCTTCATCACCATGCCCATGTACCCGGTACAGCTTCCCGCGTAGTAAAAACAAAATACAATTTGCGGATTCTGCTAGTTTCGGAAAGTATTTGCACACTCCCATTCGGGGTTCTCCGAGGCAGAATGTGTGGTTGCTGCCCAATGACGAATCGTAAAAGAGCGATGCGGACAGCGGGACAAGCAATGTCGAAACCTCCCCCCTATGATGCCGCGCCATTTCCCCGATCCTTCTTTGTTTTGTCGTAGCCAAGCCGACGATTGTTAGGCAAGTGCTGTGGCCTTGGATTGCATAGTATAGTCACATGGCGTCCCCTAAACTGGAGGTGAATCTTTTCGTCTGCCTTGGTTTTGCTCTCCGCCCCCGTTGATCTGGCCGAACTGCTATCCGTTTCGGGTACCGTGGCGTTGTCTTTGCCGAACGATGCACCCAAAAGAGCTGGACCCCCGGGACTTTTTGTATGTTGCATGTACGAAAGTACTACCTACTTACATGGTATGCACTGCTACTTGTTTAGGATTCTTAATATTACTAAATATACATAAGAGCACCTCTGTTTCTTCTTTTGTTTTCTTTTTCATTTCTTCGTTTGCTTGCCATAGCAGTTTGTGCTTGTTTTACCATGCAGTGTAGCACATGTGTAGAAACTAGTTCTAGGTAGTTACCTAGTTATTGTAGCAAGGAGTATACGTATACCTAGGTAGGTATATAACGCAACCGCAACCACACACACACACACACACACACACACACACACACCATTGCCCTGCCGAAACCAGGGTGCATCCGTGTCTCCCGCCGTCATCCCGTGGGCGACCAAAAAAAACGTGCGCAACAAACAGCATAAGCTAACTACCTCTATCTACCTAGATAGTGTTGAACTAGTACTTGCGTTACCCATTCATGTGCTCGATTGATCCTTTCTCATCTAGCGCATGCTAACATACTTTCGCATAGCCCACGTGTGCATCGTGATTGCCTCTTTTTTCTTTTTTTTTTTTCTGAAAATGGAAGCCGAATGAAAACGAATGTGAATGTCATGGAGACCATGACAACGGATGAGATACAATAAAGGGATAGGCTGCGAAGGAAAAGGGAAGATGATGCCAAGAGATTAAGACCCAGACAATCTCTAGTTCTACTAGTTTCCAGGGGTTATGTTGGCAAGTTTCAGGGTCCAACGGAAATCTCCCAGGTTGGACCTCCTCGTCGACGACGTCCACGGACGCCGGCGGGCGACGGTCAGTTCGGGCGCCGAAGCAACCTTGTTTCCGATGCCAAGCCACATGTGCGTCTCTTCAGTATCGTTGGGGTTGCGTCCGGGATGTTCCATGCAGTGGGGTTATTGGGTACATACTTCGTAGTATTGACGCAACTGGAGGGGGGAGGGGATGGATCATCGCCCGGCGAATGCTAGCCAAGCTCGGCATTTAATAAGCTTGAGTCGTTTGATATTGTTGTCTTTTTCTTCTTCTCTTTAATCTTCTCCTACCTACTCCTTGGCGATTGGCATGAATGAGCATGGAAGATCCGAGACATTTCAAACGTGGCAGAAAATGGGGTAAATTACGACTAGGTGGTATAGGTGGTGGGTAACTTGGTTGGGACGGTGGTGTTCGTGTCAAGGACATAGAATCAAGGTTTTTCTCGGCGCGGAAGGGTCACGAACGCGACATGCTTTTCCCGCGCCCCCAACGGTATTCCAAAACCTTGGCGGATATCAAGCTTCAAATTGCGAGGCAGTGCACTGCGAATACTGCGCGGCGTAGGGAGATTACTTTGCACAAGCTGGCCAATGGAGCTGGCGGCTTTGTCGTCATTAATCATTGCATATCTGCACAGCCCATCACAGCAAGGTCAAAATCACATGAGCTAGTTTGGCTGGCTATCTCTCAGTGTCATGCCATGCATGTACTACGGTAGGGTAGGTTGGCGAGGTAGGGACCCAGGGTTAGGTAGGAGGTAGTACCTAGCAGCTAGGTAAGGTATACCAGTGTTAGTACTGTATGTAGGTAGGTACCTAGGTAGGTAGGCAGGTAGGTAAATAAGCTATGAGCTCGGGACTCAAATGCAGGCCGGATTTCTTATCTCATCTAACGTTGCGTACCCCCTGTTCGGCACCCCCCCCCTGTTCGGCACCCTGAAAATCTAACAACGAAATGCCTACTTTTATAAACTGATTTAAATATAAAATTATCAACGGACAAAAATACAATCGTTTTCACGCTTCTCCGGTTCATTAACCTCTTCTTCATCAGCTAAAGGTTCCAAATTTTCTATATCATTTTCCTGCAATCCAATAATGTTCTGTTTGTTAACTAAAAGCTCGTTTGGATCCGGAACTGTTAATAACAATGGTGCTAACAGGGGATATAGGGGTAAACCCTAGGTGCGGCGTGGTAAATAACCAGTGCTAAAAGCGCTGAATAATAGGTAGAAATGCACTATAATTTTGGTACTGATAAATAATTGGTTGGGGGAGATTTTGCTTTATTTCCCTTACATACTCTCCGACATCGAAGTGGGGGTCCGCACGCCAGAAAAGGTTCCGGTGCCGCGAATGAATTTCCGAAAAACTAATTTGTATGGGTTTTTGAAAAAACACCCTCATTTGCATACAAACCATCTCTGGGTTTGCATTTAAACGTTGACTTGGTGAAATTTTCAACCCGGTACAGGGTAGCTGACTCGCAGGTGCAGGGTGGGTATTAAACCCGGTACAGGGTAGCTAACCCCACTCGCTGACCTTTAAATTGCATTCCTGCATTAACAAAGTAACGGAATTCCACCATTCCCCACTCCACTTCGGCACTAAATAAAATTGGCTATATACAAATAAAAGTGGGCTTATTACATGCAAAATAATGCATATAATTAACACCCCCTCTCTTTTGCTACTTAATCCAAAAATAAA
Organism: Pyricularia oryzae 70-15; assembly: GCF_000002495.2. Lineage (NCBI taxonomy): Eukaryota > Fungi > Ascomycota > Sordariomycetes > Magnaporthales > Pyriculariaceae > Pyricularia > Pyricularia oryzae. Next base: position 3,789,941 of record NC_017850.1, read on the forward strand.
GTCGGAAAAGAAAAGTACGTAAAATAAAACCCCCAAAACAAAAAAAAAAACAAAAGAAATTCCCCCTTGTGTCCCAACCCAACTCGAACCCCCGGTGCGAACCCCCTGGATGAATAAGCCCTTTGTACCAAACCCCCGATTGACTGAACCCCCGAATTGAAAAAGACCCCCAGAATTGTAACAACCCCCGGATTCGAACCCACGACCTACAGATTATAACCAACGGAACTTACTACTAAGCCAGGTAGCTAATCTGGCTGTTCGTTGTTGTGGATCCCAGAAAAGTTTAATATATAGGGTAGATTAAAAATCGCTAGGTCGCCCAAAACGCGAGCTAATTAAATTCGGATTCGACTTCGGGTATAAGGTCGGTATAAGTTGCTTAATAATCAACCTGAGCAGGGTAGGTTTGGGTAGATCGGTTGGTGTCGGGCTAACAAAAATCCAATAATTGCAAACAAAGGAGAAAAATGGTGGTAGTTAGCTAACGAACTAACTAGGTGCCCTACAATTCAATAGGTAAAAACTAAGTTTACAGGGGTTTTAACCCTATAAGCTCTAAAAAAACCTTGTGAATTGGAAGCGTTAGGGGCTTTGTAAGGCCGTCAGCGGGCATTTGTTTGGATTCCAGGTATTTTAGGGTCACTAATCCTTCTGTAACTAACTCCCTTACGTAGTGAAATTTTAATAACGTATGTTTAGTACGTTGGTGGTGCGTAGGGTTATGTGCGTTAGCTATAGAGCCTGTATTATCTCCAAATATTGCAATAGGGCCTTTTACAGGTAGTCCAATCTCTGTAAATAGGCTTTTAAGCCACTGTGCTTCACGCAGGGCTTCCGCTAAGGCGTCGGTTTCGGCTTCTGGGGTGCTTAGAGCTATAGTACTAGCCTTTTTGCACTTCCACGTTATAGGGCCCCCAGATAGGGTATACAAATATCCGTAAGTGGATTTTGAATCTTCCCTAGCCCCGGCAAAATCGCTGTCACTAAAACCAAGTAATTTTAGGCCTTTAAAACCCCCAATCAAAGAGTTAGGTGGTAAATTAGCTTTAATTACCCTATTTCCGTAGCAGATTGCTAGGGATTTAGTACCTGCTAAGTAGCGAAGTAGGTTTTTAGCTGCCGTTAAGTGGATTGTAGTGGCTTTTGTTAAAAAACGAGATAACCATTGAACCGCAAAACCGATGTCCGGGCGCGTTAATAGCATTAAATACATTAGGGTGCCGATAATACGCTGTAACAATTTGATTTCTAGCGCATTTACGGGTTTGCCCCCACTATATTTTAGCACACCCGGCTGTAAGGGAACAGAAATAGGTTTGCAATCAGCTAATCCGAACGTTGCTAATGCTTCCTCTATATACTGACTTTGATGGAGCCAAAGCAGGCGGTTAGGCCTGTCCCTTATAATCTGAACGCCTAAAAAATAGGCTGCAGGGCCCCTGTCTTCCAATGCGTATATTTTGTTAAAACGGGCTTTTAAATCCTGAATATATTGCAATTTAGGACCTATTAGCAGGCAATCGTCAACAAAAGTAACAATGAAATGCTTGGATTTAGCATTATAAAAGACAGCTGGATCAGAGATCAGCGGCTTAAAACCTTCTGTAAAAAGTAGGCTTTTTAGCTTTGTTTGCCATTCTCTTGGGCCCTGTTTCAGACCGTATAGCGCCTTTTCCAACAGTATAACTTGCATTTCCTTTGGATTATAGCCCATTTGCACTAAAATTTTAGCGGTAGTAGGGCTGCAAGATCTAGCCCAATCGCTAAAACCCTCTGGAATTTGCAAATAAATATCTACGTCGGTAAGGTCACTATTTAAAAACGCACCGATAAAATCGATTTGTTCTATTTCCCAATTTTGTGCATTAGCTATAGCCAATAATATACGCCAGGTGGGCGGTATACTAGTGCTAGCAAAAGTCTCGATATAATCTAGGCCTTCGACCTGTAAAAACCCCCTAACAACAAGCCTGGCTTTATACTTTATAGGCTTATTATTTTCATCCTTTTTTAATTTAAACACCGGCCGGGTAGAGATTAGTCTACGGCCTGTATGCATTTTAATTTTAGGGATAAAACGGAAGGTTTTTGCAGTAACGATCTGGTCGAATTCAGACGCTAAAGCTGCTAACCATTTAGCACTTTCAGGGCTTTTTAGGGCCTGTTGGTAGCTATTTGGTTCGCCGTCTTTAGTGGGCTTTTTCTTTGTTTTCTTTTGGGTTTGATAACAAAGATAATGCACGTAATCGATATCCATAGGATCTGGGTTTTCGAACTGCGAATTTAACTCCATATTCTGTATTTTAGGTGCCGAAAACACCGGAACTTCCGTTATTTTAGGTGCTGAATTAGGCACCGCTACCGTTATAAGCTCTGGGGGGCGAACAGTAGACTGTACAGGCCAGGGAGGAACTGTAATTGCGGGAGGTAGGGGATTATTATCCACTGGATCCAAAGTTTTGGCGCTGTAGATTTCGTCTTCAGGTTCAGAATTAGAATCCCCCTCTAAATCTGGATTTTCCCCCTCTGAAATCTGTAGCGTTTCCCCTGGAATAGCCAAATTTTCAGCGGGTATACCCTCTAAAATTTTTACGGTAGAGGTTTTATATACGGCCCGTCTGGCGGGGGCGTAAACCAACGCTGTAGAATTGGATAAATGGGCTAAAAGCCTTACTGTTTCCGTTCGGGGAGCCAATTTGTTGGATTTTTGGCGTTTTTCCAGCGGTATAATAGCCTGGCATACGGTACCAATAACCCGATAATGGCCTAAATTAGGCCTGTGTGGTAATCCAGGTTGAAATTCGGAATAAAATTCCTCGTAGGGTGTTAACTCCCTGTTAGTTACCGCTGTACGGTTAACTAAATCAACCACGGCTGACAGTAAATAACACCATAAATATAGTGGTAGACCTGCCGCTAAAATGGTAGACCTTAGCCTATCCAAAATAACCCTAACGGACCGTTCCGTTAGCCCGTTTTGGCCATGGTTGTAGGGGTTGGAGGTGCTAAAATTAACACCTTTACTTGCAAACTGTCACGGGCAGGCAGGGCGGACAGGTAGGTGCGGGCGATCAGGTAACAGGACAGAGTATATTGGCTATCTAGTCTTCCAGGTACAGGGTAGCAGGTGGTTGTTGACGAAGACGTAGCTCGAGGAGCTACATATCGGAGACTGCAGAGATTTCGCGTAGATATACGCGCGCGAGGCGCTCGGCCCTCGCGCCTTCACGTGACAGGGGTCATGACTAAGCGACAGCCCAGTGGCTGTCCTTCAGGTCTGTGACAGTATTCCCCCCTTCCAGGCCGAGCTCCGTCACGGCCGGGGCCCGGGCTTATGGGGGTATCGACGGTGGAAATTCTTTACCAATTGAGCAGCGTTTTCCAGGTAATCGGCAGGTTCAGTCGTGGGTTCGCTATATCCAGCCCAACGGACGATATATTTCAGCCGGCGGCCTCCTCGGCCGCGGGTTTCCCAAAAGGAGTCGAGGATCTCTTCGACTTCGTATTCTCTCTCACCTTCCACTTCCAAATGGGGTGGCGGTGCAGGTTGTTGGCCCGGCAGGGGCTCAACGTCAGCAGGTTTTAGTCGGTTTATATTGAAAACAGGGTGTACTCTCATAGACGACGGCAGGTCCAAACGGTAGGCGTACGGGCTAATCACTTCAGAAATTCGGAAGGGTCCCAAGTTCTTCCAATCCAGTTTCTTCTGCGGGCGGGCGGTCTGGATGTTCCGTGCGTCTAACCACACATATTGGCCGACGGTAAGCCGGCGGGCCGGGGTACGGTGTCGGTTCGCCTGTTCTTCGTAACGGGCTTGGGCGGCGGTCATTTCGGCGCGGGCTTGTTCCAGAATGGCTTCCATTCGGGCGGCTAGCTTTTCGGCATCCCGCTGGGCGGGCAAAGGCTGGTTCAGGGGTACCGGCTCGAATCCCATGCGGGGATGGAATCCGTAAGTCGCGTAAAACGGGGAGGTTCCGGTGGTCTCGGACTTGTGGGAGTTGGCTGTGAATTCGGCGAGGGGAAGCCAACTTTCCCAATCATCTTGCAGGTAGGCCACATAAGCTCTCAAATATTGTTCCAGGGACGCGTTAAAACGCTCGGTCTGTCCGTCAGTCTCGGGGTGGTGAGCAGTGGATAGCAGGCTGTCGATTTTCAAACGGGTTGTCAGGTGTTTCCAAAACTTCGACACGAATTGGGTGCCTCTATCCGAAACTATCGTCAGGGGCAACCCGTGTAGTTTCCATACGTGGTGTAGGTACAGGTTGGCGGTGTCCTCGGCATTGCAGGTCCCTTTACAAGGGACGAAGTGTCTCATCTTAGTCAGGCGGTCTACGACCACTAGGATGGCGTCGTGGCCGTTGCTTTGCGGCAAATGTGTGATAAAATCCATCGACAGGTGTTGCCATGAGCGTTCAGGAGTGGGCAGGGGTCGCAGGAGGCCCTGGTGGCCTTCGCGGGACGGGTTGATTCGGCGGCAGGTCTGGCATTTCTTTACCCATAATGATACGTAATGTAGCATTCCGGGCCAGTAATATTCTCGGGACAGCAGGTCGTAGGTTTTTGCTTTGCCGGGGTGACCGGCGACGGGGGAGTCGTGGCAGCGGCGCAGGATCTCGGCTTTCAGATTATTCGAATCGGGTACGTACAGTCTATTGCGGTAATACAAATAGCCGGATCGTTCTTCGCATTCGGCCAATTGCAGCTTGGGGTGGCGGTCGGCGCCTGTCCTCAACGCTTCTAGGGCAGATTGCGTTATCGGGTCGGATTCGTATCCGGCGTCTAGTAGCTCTATCAGGTGTCTTGGCAATAGGGGTTTGTTTTGGCGGATTATGGGTTGTAACCGGGTGGGGCGGGCAGGTAAATTGTGTTCTTTCAGTACGACTTGTGTTTGGTGCTTAAGTCGTTCATCCCCCTCCTCAGGCATATCCTCTGACCTCCTGGTTAGTGCGTCGGGTTTCGCTCCTTGTTTCCCGGGTCGGTAGGTGATACGGAAATTAAATCTTGACAGGAATTCGGCCCATCGGGCTTGTCGGCGGTTGAGCATTTTCGTCGTCGTGAAATATTCCAGGTTGCGGTGGTCCGTAATTACTTGGACCGGGGACGACGTCCCTTCGAGTTCCGGGCGCCATTCTTCAAAACAGCGGATAATGGCTAGCAATTCTTTGTCGTAAATCTCGTAATTGCATTCGGTAGCTGTGTGTTTTTTCGAAAAGAACGCGACGGGGCGGAGTATTCCGTCGTCGCCGTATTGTGACAATATTCCCGCAGAAACATAATCGGAAGCGTCGGTCTCCAGGATCACATCCTTTTCCCAATCGAAGTGCGCCAGTACGGGGGCTTCGGTAAACTTTCTCTTCAGCAGTCGGAAGGCGGTTTCGCAGGCGCTATTCCATTCGAATGCGACGTCTTTCTTGGTCAATCTCGTCAAAGGGGCTACGATCTTTGAGAAATCTCGGATAAAGCGCCGGTAAAAGTTGCCAAACCCCAAAAATGCTTGTACGTCAGTAAGCTTTTTGGGTGTTTGCCAGTCCAGGACAGCGGTGATTTTTTCAGGGTCCATTTTTACGCCTTCGACGCCGACCAGCAGGCCCAGGAACTTGGTTTCCGTCACGAAGAATTCGCACTTCGCGGCGTTGGCGTATAGCCCGGCTTTCCTCAGGGCTTCCAGTACGAGTTTCAAATGTTCTTCGTGTTCTGTTCGGGTGCGGCTATAAATTAAAATGTCGTCCAGGTAGGCTGTACAAAATACGTCTAAGTATTCGCGCAGGGAGTCGTTTATATATCTCTGGAACGTCGCGGGGGCTCCCGTTAGCCCGAAAGGCATGACTAGGCTCTCGTATAAGCCGAATCTCGTGCGGAATGCCGTCAGGTATTCTTCCCCCTTTTTAATCCGAATATTGTTAAAAGCGGAAACGATATCGATTTTCGAGAAGAATTTCATGCCGGCCAGGTTGTTCAGGGTTGTTAATAAAAATGGTGCTAACAGGGGATATAGGGGTAAACCCTAGGTGCGGCGTGGTAAATAACCAGTGCTAAAAGCGCTAAATAATAGGTAGAAATGCACTATAATTTTGGTACTGATAAATAATTGGTTGGGGGAGATTTTGCTTTATTTCCCTTACATACTCTCCGACATCGAAGTGGGGGTCCGCACGCCAGAAAAGGTTCCGGTGCCGCGAATGAATTTCCGAAAAACTAATTTGTATGGGTTTTTGAAAAAACACCCTCATTTGCATACAAACCATCTCTGGGTTTGCATTTAAACGTTGACTTGGTGAAATTTTCAACCCGGTACAGGGTAGCTGACTCGCAGGTGCAGGGTGGGTATTAAACCCGGTACAGGGTAGCTAACCCCACTCGCTGACCTTTAAATTGCATTCCTGCATTAACAAAGTAACGGAATTCCACCATTCCCCACTCCACTTCGGCACTAAATAAAATTGGCTATATACAAATAAAAGTGGGCTTATTACATGCAAAATAATGCATATAATTAACACCCCCTCTCTTTTGCTACTTAATCCAAAAATAAAGTCGGAAAAGAAAAGTACGTAAAATAAAACCCCCAAAACAAAAAAAAACAAAAGAAATTCCCCCTTGTGTCCCAACCCAACTCGAACCCCCGGTGCGAACCCCCTGGATGAATAAGCTCTTTGTACCAAACCCCCGATTGACTGAACCCCAGATTGGACGAACCCCCGAATTGAAAAAGACCCCCAGAATTGTAACAACCCCCGGATTCGAACCCACGACCTACAGATTATAACCAACGGAACTTACTACTAAGCCAGGTAGCTAATCTGGCTGTTCGTTGTTGTGGATCCCAGAAAAGTTTAATATATAGGGTAGATTAAAAATCGCTAGGTCGCCCAAAACGCGAGCTAATTAAATTCGGATTCGACTTCGGGTATAAGGTCGGTATAAGTTGTTTAATAATCAACCTGAGCAGGGTAGGTTTGGGTAGATCGGTTGGTGTCGGGCTAACAAAAATCCAATAATTGCAAACAAAGGAGAAAAATGGTGGTAGTTAGCTAACGAACTAACTAGGTGCCCTACAATTCAATAGGTAAAAACTAAGTTTACAGGGGTTTTAACCCTATAAGCTCTAAAAAAACCTTGTGAATTGGAAGCGTTAGGGGCTTTGTAAGGCCGTCAGCGGGCATTTGTTTGGATTCCAGGTATTTTAGGGTCACTAATCCTTCTGTAACTAACTCCCTTACGTAGTGAAATTTTAATAACGTATGTTTAGTACGTTGGTGGTGCGTAGGGTTGTGTGCGTTAGCTATAGAGCCTGTATTATCTCCAAATATTGCAATAGGGCCTTTTACAGGTAGTCCAATCTCTGTAAATAGGCTTTTAAGCCACTGTGCTTCACGCAGGGCTTCCGCTAAGGCGTCGGTTTCGGCTTCTGGGGTGCTTAAAGCTATAGTACTAGCCTTTTTGCACTTCCACGTTATAGGGCCCCCAGATAGGGTATACAAATATCCGTAAGTGGATTTTGAATCTTCCCTAGCCCCGGCAAAATCGCTGTCACTAAAACCAAGTAATTTTAGGCCTTTAAAACCCCCAATCAAAGAGTTAGGTGGTAAATTAGCTTTAATTACCCTATTTCCGTAGCAGATTGCTAGGGATTTAGTACCTGCTAAGTAGCGAAGTAGGTTTTTAGCTGCCGTTAAGTGGATTGTAGTGGCTTTCGTTAAAAAACGAGATAACCATTGAACCGCAAAACCGATGTCCGGGCGCGTTAATAGCATTAAATACATTAGGGTGCCGATAATACGCTGTAACAATTTGATTTCTAGCGCATTTACGGGTTTGCCCCCACTATATTTTAGCACACCCGGCTGTAAGGGAACAGAAATAGGTTTGCAATCAGCTAATCCGAACGTTGCTAATGCTTCCTCTATATACTGACTTTGATGGAGCCAAAGCAGGCGGTTAGGCCTGTCCCTTATAATCTGAACGCCTAAAAAATAGGCTGCAGGGCCCCTGTCTTCCAATGCGTATATTTTGTTAAAACGGGCTTTTAAATCCTGAATATATTGCAATTTAGGACCTATTAGCAGGCAATCGTCAACAAAAGTAACAATGAAATGCTTGGATTTAGCATTATAAAAGACAGCTGGATCAGAGATTAGCGGCTTAAAACCTTCTGTAAAAAGTAGGCTTTTTAGCTTTGTTTGCCATTCTCTTGGGCCCTGTTTCAGACCGTATAGCGCCTTTTCCAACAGTATAACTTGCATTTCCTTTGGATTATAGCCCATTTGCACTAAAATTTTAGCGGTAGTAGGGCTGCAAGATCTAGCCCAATCGCTAAAACCCTCTGGAATTTGCAAATAAATATCTACGTCGGTAAGGTCACTATTTAAAAACGCACCGATAAAATCGATTTGTTCTATTTCCCAATTTTGTGCATTAGCTATAGCCAATAATATACGCCAGGTGGGCGGTATACTAGTGCTAGCAAAAGTCTCGATATAATCTAGGCCTTCGACCTGTAAAAACCCCCTAACAACAAGCCTGGCTTTATACTTTATAGGCTTATTATTTTCATCCTTTTTTAATTTAAACACCGGCCGGGTAGAGATTAGTCTACGGCCTGTATGCATTTTAATTTTAGGGATAAAACGGAAGGTTTTTGCAGTAACGATCTGGTCGAATTCAGACGCTAAAGCTGCTAACCATTTAGCACTTTCAGGGCTTTTTAGGGCCTGTTGGTAGCTATTTGGTTCGCCGTCTTTAGTGGGCTTTTTCTTTGTTTTCTTTTGGGTTTGATAACAAAGATAATGCACGTAATCGATATCCATAGGATCTGGGTTTTCGAACTGCGAATTTAACTCCATATTCTGTATTTTAGGTGCCGAAAACACCGGAACTTCCGTTATTTTAGGTGCTGAATTAGGCACCGCTACCGTTATAAGCTCTGGGGGGCGAACAGTAGACTGTACAGGCCAGGGAGGAACTGTAATTGCGGGAGGTAGGGGATTATTATCCACTGGATCCAAAGTTTTGGCGCTGTAGATTTCGTCTTCAGGTTCAGAATTAGAATCCCCCTCTAAATCTGGATTTTCCCCCTCTGAAATCTGTAGCGTTTCCCCTGGAATAGCCAAATTTTCAGCGGGTATACCCTCTAAAATTTTTACGGTAGAGGTTTTATATACGGCCCGTCTGGCGGGGGCGTAAACCAACGCTGTAGAATTGGATAAATGGGCTAAAAGCCTTACTGTTTCCGTTCGGGGAGCCAATTTGTTGGATTTTTGGCGTTTTTCCAGCGGTATAATAGCCTGGCATACGGTACCAATAACCCGATAATGGCCTAAATTAGGCCTGTGTGGTAATCCAGGTTGAAATTCGGAATAAAATTCCTCGTAGGGTGTTAACTCCCTGTTAGTTACCGCTGTACGGTTAACTAAATCAACCACGGCTGACAGTAAATAACACCATAAATATAGTGGTAGACCTGCCGCTAAAATGGTAGACCTTAGCCTATCCAAAATAACCCTAACGGACCGTTCCGTTAGCCCGTTTTGGCCATGGTTGTAGGGGTTGGAGGTGCTAAAATTAACACCTTTACTTGCAAACCAATCTTGAAGCTCTGTATTTACCTCGTGCCCCCCATCAAAATGAAATTTAGTGGGGTAGCGCCCGTACGTAGCTTTTAAAACCTTAAAAAAGCCTTTAATAGCCACTAAAACCGTAGGTCCGGCTTTATTCCGTAGTGAGATCGACCACCGAAAACGTGATTTTCGATCCACTAATAACAAAAATACGGGTTTTTTATTGTGAGGGTTAGGTTTAAGGGTTACTGTATCACCCTCTATGGAATCGAGGATATTAGGGGGTGTAGGGAGTGCCCCTTTATTTGTACGCCTAACAGAGGTGGCTTTAATGCAAGTAATGCAGGTAATAGCCCTAATTTTGTCGAAATTAGGTAGACCGTCTGCGTTTTTAGCGGTCTTTTTAAGCAATAACAACCCTATATGCCCTAAGCGCCTGTGCCATAACAGGGCTTTTTGGGCCTGGATTTCGTCACAATCGCCTGTAATTCCGTCTCCTTCAGCTGTTACCCAACCATCGGTAGTTCGATTTAGGCTTAAAGGGAGGTAATTTACAGGGGCCTGCACTAATTCCGGTACTAAAGGAGGTTCTAACAACGGATTTCTTGTGTGGGAAACCCCCTCTTTTTCGGTATTAGCCCCTTTTGTATTAGGCTGCTTAAAAGGGTCATCTAGCGGCTTACCGGGCCTACGGGGCCCAATCTCACGTGGATTTTCAGGGGTTTTTGCACTAAATTTCTGCATTACAGGTAAATCTACGGTTATATCCTTATTTTGTTTGGGATTTAACACTTCCGTTACCGTATTTTCTCCCGGTTCCGAATCGGTGTAGATTTTATAGTCGTCTTGGTCTTCAGGGACTATATTATTTAGTTTTACCTCCAACGGGGCTGCGTAGCCCTTTGTAACCCCCTGTAAGGTTAGGCTAGAGGCGGTGCTATATTCACCAATTACACAGGCGTAATTCGAAACCGTAGATGTAGTATTTCGAATAAGGATATCGCACCCTTTTACCTCCAAACAGAACGAATTTTTGGCGGTATTTAGGCGTCCCCACGCCTTGCGATCCCGATCGTACAGGGTATTTTTTAATAATACGCCCCCTGTATTGTAGTGTATTAGCCCACTAACGATATTTATTCCAAACGAGGGGATATATAGCACGTTATTTAACGTAACCTCTCTAAATTCGTCAATTTTGGAGCCATACCGGACCTGTATTTTAACAGTTCCAGTGCCAATAGGCCTAACAGGGCCACCTCCGGTACCGATTTCGACTGTTGAGCCGGGGGTATAATCGGTAAAAAATTGCTTATTTGCAAAGATATGGTGCGTGCTACCTGTATCGTACAGGACCGGGTAGCCTAGCCGTCGGGGCTTAGGGTCCCTATTTACGCCGCTTCCAGGCTTCGTCTTAGCCTTAGAATTAGTTGCTAATACCTGTGGTTTTAGCGTTTTACCGGTATAATCGGGTTCCGAATCCGATTCCGAACATAATTCTATAACCCCGCTAATAGCGGAATTAACCTCCTGTTGCAGTGCCCGGTACGGTAAATTACCGCCCGAATCGCCTGCCTGTTCCAGGGCGTTATACGCTGCGCAAACGCTAACGTCACCTGGAATCGAGCCCGTAAATAACTCGAAATCCATTGAAATCATGGAAGTTCCAGCGTTCGATTCGCTGGAATTGGAGGATTTATTATCTTTTGCAATAGCCGAATCCGAATTAGGGGTTGATTTGCCCTTTTTTCGTGATTTGGAGGTGCCGTCCTGCCCATTATTTTCCTTTTTAGCGTCCTTTTTAGCGCCTTTTTTCCCTGATTTTCGACCTTCAGCCCTGTAATTAGTGGCTTTGGCAGTTGTAGAGCCTGAAATCGAATTTTCGGATATAAGGTCCGCCATAAGGTATTGCAAATTTAATCGATCCGAATTTTGGCCTATAGCCTGCAGGGCCCGTTGGGTACTGCGTTGGCGTTCGGTCCAGGTAGGGAACGTCCCCTCCAGGGCCCGTAGGTATTGATTTCGTACATCGATAGGGCTAATTTGCACGTTGGCATTCGCTAATCTAGCTACCAGGGAATTAAAACGGCTGTTAAATTCTGGTATTGACCCTCTAAATTTCGAAAAATTTAGGGCGTGAAATTCCCGATATAGCGAGTCTCTGCTAATTTCGGGTGCAACGGAATAGCTATCTTCCAGGGTCTTATAGGCCGTTACAGGGCTGGAATGCCATGCAATGGATTCTAAAGGTTCCTTGGTTAGGCTGTCTTTAATAAGCAATAATAGGACTGATTGCTCATGTTCCGGTAGGCTATAGCCAATTTCAGGGTTGGAAATAAATTCCGCAGCTTTTATAGCCCTGAATTGTACTATAAGTGCCTGTTTCCACAGGTCGTAATTGCTAGCCCCTACTAATTTGCAATTTTCGGGGAAGGAAAATACCCGTTTTGATAGTTCTTTACCTATCCCGTCACCTAGAATTAGGTTACCGGGTGGATTAGGTGGTGCGGTAGCGGTATTAGCGCTAAAAATCTGTGGGTTGGCCTCCAGATTACCGCTATTGGGGGTATTAATACCCGCAATACCACTAAAACTAGTGGGTTCACCATTTTTCAGCGTCAACAGAGATGTTAACTGTTGAATTGTGTGCTGAAGTTGATCCAATTGCGTAGTTAACGCTTTTAATTGCAGGTCTTGCGCCTGTAATTTAGCGGTTAGAACTTCATTCGGGCTGGATTCAGGGCCCCTATCCGGTGGAATTGGGCCTGGGAGGCCCGACATAGGGCTGTCTTCCATTGTAGGGTGGCCTGAATTATAGTTAAAAACTAACCTAGTCGCCTAAGGGTAAATACCCCAATCTAGGATTTTCTATAGCCGTTTGCCTTCTAACGGTTACAGGCCTATACTTGCCAAATATAGGGCTTATTGCTATTTTCAATGATCGAATCCACTGAAAATACAGGGTTGGAATCCCTAAATCCACAATTAATGGGTGCCCTGGTATTATTTGTACCGATCCAGGTGCACTAGCGATCGAAAGTTCAATTCGCTAGGTGGGTGCAGGGTAACCTGCAGGGTAATTTGCAGCGTTCGGTTAGTGGATCACTGGGCTATTAGCGGGCGAATACAGGGGTTTTGGCCCTGACTCGTTAGCGCAAACCCTAATTAACGCACTAAAAATTTGAACCAATCGCAATAGCGATGCACAACCCATAAAAACCACACCAAAAATTTTGGGATTTGCAATCGAGCGAGCGCTGCAGTGCCTGAAAATTGGGCCTGAGTCAAACGCTAATATAGCGACCCCTCACTGTAATTACAGGGGGGATAGGTGCTAACGTAGCACCTATAACCAACAATTTGCACAAAAACAGCAATATCTTCGTCAATATACGTGCTGCGGATATGCGACAATAACCAAATTAAAGCCTGAAAACAGGGCTTTCCAATAATGCAAAGTGCGCTTTAGTGCACTAGCTAGAACCTTTCCGGGCTCATAACCTGTTAATAAAAATGGTGCTAACAGGGGATATAGGGGTAAACCCTAGGTGCGGCGTGGTAAATAACCAGTGCTAAAAGCGCTAAATAATAGGTAGAAATGCACTATAATTTTGGTACTGATAAATAATTGGTTGGGGGAGATTTTGCTTTATTTCCCTTACATACTCTCCGACATCGAAGTGGGGGTCCGCACGCCAGAAAAGGTTCCGGTGCCGCGAATGAATTTCCGAAAAACTAATTTGTATGGG